>NW_006443131.1:2917946-2923219 GCF_000325575.1 Pteropus alecto | reverse complement strand
GCGGGGACGGCGGAGGGCGGGGGCGTGATGAGAGGTGGCCAAAGAGGCAAGAGCAGAGCCAGAGGTGGCGCGGTCCCCTCCCTGCCACAGGTTCCTGTCCGTTTGGGTTTTCTCTGCCAAGGAAAGCTTGGTGTAATCTGCACAGCCGGATCTCGGGACACAGCTGCGACTATCAATCAATCACGGGAGCAGAAACGCACCTGGCCTGTCAGTCCCTGATGGTTCTGTTACCCCCGAGATGAAAGTTGAGCGAAAACACAGATATCACACCAGTCACGACAGCAGGCTCATCTCCCAGGAGTGCTTTTTGCACTTTTCCTTTGCATAAGAGCCTTTATTTCTGTCCTCAGGGTCAACCCTTGTAAATGACAAAACAGTGCCCCCCAGTGCCACACGGAATCATTAGTGTAGGACACTGGCAAAATATGTTTCCAAGTCCGAACAGGTCACACTTGCAAGTTCACCGCTTCTGAAAGCTCTGAGCAATGAGACAGGCTGGTTTTCCTCACGGAAACCGTGTCTCAGCTCTGGGCTCAGTTACGTCCCACAGAATTATGACGTGAGCCTCAAATATTCAGAAGTGCACAGACTGGGGAGGAAGAAATAAAACTGTGTTCAAAAATGGCAAGATTGTCTATGTAGAAAACCCCAAAGAACTGACCCAAAAAACCCACAAACCCCTGGAGACTGAGGTGGGATCAACGGGAGGGGCGATGAAAAAGACATGAGCTTTCGAGCCAGGAAGACATGCGGGAGCCTGACGTCACGTCGATACGGGAGCCTGACGTCACGTGACGTCGATACGGGAGCCGGACGTCACGTGATGTCGATACGGGAGCCTGACGTCACGTGACGTCGATACGGGAGCCTGACATCACGTGACGTCGATACGGGAAAGAAGCCGGTCTGCGCGATTCCATCCACACGGCATTCCGAAGGAGACGGTGTCGGGACACTGGGAACATCCGTGGGGGCCAGGGGTTCGGGGTTCGGGGTTCGGGGAGAGGCCTGAGTAGGTGAACTAGAGAGGATTCTTTAGGGAAATGAACTATTCTGTGCGACACTGTAGTTGTGAAACCTGACCATACGTTTGTCGAAACCCCACGAACTGTACAGCACCGAGTAGGGTCCCCCAGGTACGCGATTCTTTCAAACATCGTTTAGGAGGCCGGGAGGCTTCCAAGATGCAGTGCAGAGTGTATCTTTTCAATCCGACTGTGCTATAAATGTATGAACCGGCCTCGTTGAGGGGAGGGGCCGTGAAATAGTGGGGCGAGGCTGCGGGCCAAACCAAGAGCCCGGTCGTGACATTCAGGCCACGGGGCGGGAGTGGGGGGCACTTGGGCTCTAGCTCTGAGTGACACGGGCGGCCATCGGAGGGTTTCCAGTAAGGGAGAGACGTGACCTGACTTGGACGTGAACCAGAGTGGCAGAGAGGGTCGTGCTGAATTCTGAGTGTATGTTGCAGACAGAGCCAGCTGGACAACGGGGGTGACAACAAGAAAGGAAGGGGTTTGGGGCCCGAGCAGCTGGAAGCATGGCGCCACGTTTACCGAGCTGGCGAGACTGCGGTGGGAGCAGCTTCGCGGGGAGATCCGAGCTCGGCCTCGGCAACGTTTTAGCTGCCAGCTGGTCACCCAGTGGAGTAAGCGCATCGTTGGAATTTGGGCCTGGCGTCCAAGAAAGAGGTTCGGGCTACAAATATAAATTTGGGAGGTAAAAACGATGAGCTGGAAAAAAAGCGAGGGACCCCAAAGGGGCGCAAAGGGGAGGGTGTCAGGAGGAGGAGGAGGGAGTTGGACCTGGCCTCCAGGCGCTGGGACGTGGTCGCAGGGAGCGCAGGGGGCCCGGCTGAGGGTGAGAGGTGAGGACAGAGCCTGGGGAAGGGACGGGGTGTGGGGACGTTCGTGAGGACAGCCGAGCGGGAGGTGACCCAGAGCAAGTGGAGACTGGTCCTCAGGCCCACGGGGGACGCATCTGGGAGGCAGAACCTGGCTCTTCCCCGACCTCCACGTCTCAGGACTGGCTGGCTGCGGGACGCGGATGTGCCGAGACCAGTTTCGTGGCCAGAAGTAGCAGGACGCCAACACCCGACACACCCGTGCCGCAGGCGCCCTGGCGCCTTTGCATCTCCAGCCCTCTCCCTTCCCGGACGGACGGCTCCTGCAGCAGCAGGTCCGGGCAATTCCCCTGGGCCGAGGCTGTTTGACACCACACCCACCCCTCCACTCCCACCCCGCCTCCCCAACGCTCACCCCGTGGCCAACACCTGCAGCAGCCAGCTCACCTGCACCACCTGCACCACCTGCACCACCTGCCGGCCAAGCCAGGGCAGGACTCAGGCTCCCTCCCGTTCCCTAACCCGCCTCCCACTCGACCCGTGGCGGGAGCCGGAAGCCGCTCTCCGACCCGTAGGCCCCAAAGCACCTCAGACCCGGCCAATTCCCGGGTCACCCGTTTCGACCCCACTGTTGCAGAGGAGATACTGAGGCCACACATTCACCCCACGAGGGTTTATTTGGCTGCCATGAGGTGCTAGGACACCTGACGCCATCTCAGGAGCTGAGGACACACTGAGGAGGTCCTTGTCCCATGAGGCTAACGCTCTAGGGAGGAAGACAGATATAAAATTTTTTTAAAAACACACACGGAATCAAAGACACGGTTCCAAAGGGTGCGGCGCTGGAAGGGACAAGCGTCTGGACGAGCACACGGCAGGCGGGAGGTGGCGAGGGGGCTTCTCTCTGAAGACATGACGTTAGACCGGACACTGAAGCGTGGACAGAAATTGGCTCGGCAGTGAAATGGAGGGCGTGGGGGAGAACGTTCTGGACAGAGAGGGCCCTGGGGTCCAAGGCTCAGGACCAGTCTCATGTCCGTTCCCCGGTGGGTCCCCACCCGGCTCCGGGTGGGAACCTCGGTCAGAGAAGGCAACATGGTCGCCTTTGGTCCACCCAGTGTGAGAACATACAGAGGCGGATGTTCTGCCTCAGCATATCTGTAACGTTGCGAGATCTCTCTCTTTATCTTCAAATACCGACCCGGAGAATTTCACTGTTACCTGAATTCGGCAGAATAACAAACCAAGAGGCTAGAACGAGTATCTCTGGCTTCATTGGAGCCGGAACGTAAACCAAACCAAGATTCTCTGTGATCTTAAGCAGCGACACATCTGAACTTCCTCAGACACCAGCAGTGCTCAGATCGCGAAGCTCTACCACCCTCCACAAAACCTGCACAGTCAGAAAAGCCCTGTGCTTGTCGCAGTTTGCTTCTTATAGAAATACAAGACTGTCCCCTGCACGCTGGTGCGCCCGATGCCAGGCTGAAGGGTTCGGGCCCACGTCCGGGCCGGCTGGCCACGGTACCAGCCTTGCGAGGCAAACCTCCTCGCACGTACGTAGAAAGATCTCAAGAGAGAGCAGAGTGAGGACATACGCTTGCCTTTTAGTGAAAAACCAGAACAGACATTTCAGATCTGGGATTCAGACGAATGCTGGCGGTAAATGGAATGATGTGTGGGTGCTCAGTGATGACGGGGGGCTGACGCAGGCACGAACAGCGGTGCCGGTCCCCCGCGTGTCCACACGCACGCACACGCGTGTGCACACGCCTCCGCTGTCCCTCTGGCCGTCACGGACTTGCAGGAATGGGTGACAGGCAGTTCCCGTCTGCACGTGGGTGGCTGGCGCCCCGCACAGCGGACTCGGGGCTCCTCGTGGCTTACTGTCACCCCAGAGCCAGATTTCCGGAAAAACTCTACGAGGCAGCGATGGTGCAGGGACACGGCCGCGCGGTCCGGGGTCCCGAGCACGTCTCCTCGGTCATCCATCTGCGAAACGGGGTTCCCCGGGCCCTCCTCACAGGTGCCGGGGACGGTCAGACGGGGCAGTGGACGTGGGCGCGCCAGGCGCTCATTGCCCCAGTACATACAGATGCCTGGGGACGATAACAAAGGACAAATACGAATGAAAATGCCGAAGATGAAGAGAGTGGTGGCTCATGGAGGACGGCGAAGCCGAAATTCAAACAGATTTCAACAGATTTCGAACGGCGGGGAAACGTGACTCCTGAGACACGGAATCAAGACAGACCAGAGTCCCGGCTCAGGCTGAAAAACGGGCCGGGCGAAGGTGGGGCGCGGGGCGGGCGAGGGCGGGGCGCAGGGGCAGGGATGGAAAGTCCCCTGGGCCAGTGAGGCTGGCGGTGACGGTGACGCAGAAGGTAAAGCTGCCTCGGGTGGCCTTGCTGGTGTCACCACGACCTTTTTGCTGTTGTTTGTTTGTTTGTTTGTTACGCTGACAGCACCTGCTCTTCCTAGGTGGCCTCCCATCCAAGTGTTAACCAGGCCCGACCCTGCTTAGCTTCCACGATCAGACATCGGGCTTGTTCAGGGTGGCGTGGCCGTAGACCACGGACCATGGCTCGTGGGGCGCGAACCCAGGACTTCCTGCGTGTAAAGCGGACGTGCTCACCGCTGCACTATGGAGCCACGTCCCGCACTATAGCTGCTCTTCCTAGGTGGCCTCCCATCCAAGTGTTAACCAGGCCCGACCCTGCTTAGCTTCCACGATCAGACATCGGGCTTGTTCAGGGTGGCGTGGCCGTAGACCACGGACCATGGCTCGTGGGGCGCGAACCCAGGACCTTCTGCGTGTAAAGCGGACGTGCTCACCGCTACACTATGGAGCCACATCCCGCACTATAAAGCCACGTCCAGGTGTCATTACGACACGACTGCAGAGCTGGACTGTCTCCGTGGGGTTTACATGCATCGCCCCGTTCACTAGAGTATAATCGGATGGAGGGAAGCATTCGCTCCCGTGAAATCTGAGTTGGGGAACACCTGGGTGTTTCGTCCATTTCCGGTCACCAGGTGTAAGAGGGCTGTGAGCAAGCGTCCTGGAGGACGGCCGGGTGCTGTGTAGCCGCAGGAACAGAGGCCTGGCTCGGCGCTGGCCGCGGGAGCTTCAGCAAGTGTCTTACCCTCTCCAGCAGAGCCTCGGTCTCCTCGGCCACCGAGCGGGCGTGGCCGCTCCTGCCCTCCAGGGCCGTCTGGCATGTCAGCCCAGAGGGGAGCCCACCACGTGCCATCAGGCACACAACCCTCTCAGCCACCCCGCGGAGGCCGCACTGCGGGTCTGCCGTCATCGTCCCACGTCAGTTCCCTTCTGATCCCGCATCTTCACACCCTGGGCCACATCCCCCTCCTCCGCCCCCCACAGGATGAGCTGGGGGGAGCTCGGCCTGGGCAGGCCACACAGAGCAGCCGC
>NW_006443131.1:2908581-2917626 GCF_000325575.1 Pteropus alecto | reverse complement strand
CAGACCCCCCAGCCCCTCCCACGCGGGCAGCATCAATCTGGAGCACCGGAGGGCTCTCGCCCACTGCGGAATGTGCCCCAGAGGTCCCAGCCACACCCCCCAGGGCTCCCGCCCCCACCCGCCCCTCTTCCCTCTCAGAGCCAGCTCTTCCAATCGAGGCCCTGCCCAGCAGAACCTGCTGGGCCAAGAACACACCTGTCTCACTTCCGTGCGCACCGAGCTTCCAGAAGCCGGGTGCCCTCCCCAGAGCCACCCCACCCTTGGCCTCTTGCCCCCTCCTCCCACTCCCCGGGCTCCTAGCTGCCCCCGGGCAGGCAAGGCTTGGTTTGGGGGCAGAGTGGAGCCCGCTGGTGGGAGTCGGCAATGCTGAGGCCCAGGCCCCTTGTCCCCTGTTCCTTCCACACTGCCACATTCGAGTGTTGTTGAGACAAGAACGGGGCAGACACAGACTGAGAGAGGGAGAAACTCCGAGGGGCTGCGAGGGAGGCAGAGGGGGGGGCCAGCGTCCGAGGGGCCACTGGGAGCGAGCAGCCGCGGGCCAGCAGGCCACCGGCTCCTCCCCAGGCTGCAGCTACCCGTGAGGTCACAGGAGCCCCTGAGGGTAGGGGGCATGTGCTGGAGAGTGTCTTCCCCCAAATCCCACATTGGTGGGGGGACGGGGGAGGGGGCCACTGGCGGGCCTGGACTCAAGACGGAATTAACCTGTGAGAAACGCGACGTTTCACAGGAAGACACCAGCTTGTCCAGTAGGTGGCAGACGTCCCAGGACTGGCCGGGCTTCCGCTGGCCCCAGCGGCCAGTGTGGCTCCCAGCCCTCCACTCCACAGACGGACCGGTGACCCCCACCCCACCCCCGCACGCCGGGGCCTGGAGACGCAGAGACAGGGGCAGTGCGGGGGCAGCCTCGGGTCCAGGTCCAGAAGGCGGGGCCGGGGCCGGGTCCACCCCCACCCCGGGGGAGGGGGTGTCGCTTCCCAGTCTGAAGGAGCGGGAAGCTTCCAGAAGAGCCAGCCTTGTAATTGAACCCTGGTGGAGGTGGAGCGGTCAGGAGGGGCGGGGGAGCAGTGCGGACAGTGCCCTGGGATGGGCAGTGGGGTGCAGACACCCATCTGGCTCATTCTGCACAGCAGGGAGGTGTGGGGGGGGGACGCTCCGCCTCACTCCAGGGACCGGAGGCCCATGAGATGACATTGAGCAGACGGGTGACAGGAAGGCGCCAGGCGGGAGTCTGAGCCCCGCCTCCTTCATGTGACTCACAGGTGACCCTGACCTTGAACAGGTCACCGGTGTCCTTCAGCTTTCTGTGAAACAGGGCTTCACCAGATGGGTGTTCTCTTCTGAAGCCAGAGGAGAGTTCACTCAGCATCGTTTGTGGTTTGCAGCGCTGACCAGATGAGCTCTAGAGGCCCCCCATCCTGACAGTGTCGGGGGGCCGGGGAGGACAGCCTTTCCTCCCTCACCAAAGGCTCCTTCGGGCCTCCAGACGCGGCCTCTCCCTACCTGTCACAGGGTTGGGACTCAGCCTGCTCACCGGCCTGTGCCAAACTCCCCCGGGGCAGCCGAGGCTGGTGCCGGCGAAGGCACACCCTCCCTGCCACGGGCACACAGGAGTCGGGGCCACCATCACGGCAAAGTGGCAAGAGAGACGAGGCCTCACTGGCTTCATTTATCCTATGCCGGCCATGGGGTCTCAGGCCCTAACACATTTAATTCACGTGACCCTCACGATGGCCCTCTGAGGGGCTGCGAGTTTGACCCAGGGGAGCCGGGCAGAACTTCTTTACACCGAGGACACAGAAGAGGCCGCTGCCCGAAACGGAATGGCTCAGGATTCGCCGGCGAAGGCGCCTGCCGGCCGAGCGCTCTGGGTTTGCTCCGACCGTGTGTTTAAGACCAGAACTGCGAGACGACGAGAACCCAGACCACGCGATATTGTTGATTTGGGGCTGGGGGAGCCTCGATGAGAGACGACGGAGACAGGGAGCCTGCGGCAGGCGCTGGGGAGGCCACCGAGAGCTAAGCCGAGGACGCGGTTTGAACCAGGGAAGGGACTGTGCTGCGGACGATCCAAGGAAGGCCCAGGCAGGACGGCCGCAGTGCCCATGACGCCGGGGCCTCGCCCAGCCCGCCTGGCGCCCAGGGGCCCGGCCGGGCACGGGCAGGCAGCAGGCTCCGGGCGGCGTGCGTGGACTCAGCCATGGCCTGCAGGGCTACACGGTCTCTGCCTTCTGAGCTCTGGGAAGATGGGGACAGAGGACCCTGGAGACACAGCGACCATTACAGACAAGTGACAAGAGCCGGCTCTGAGCCTCAGACCGGGGAGGGGGAGGGTCAGGGGACAGAGAGGGTGCTGCCAGCAGGGGGGACTGTCCAGCAAGGCTTCCCCAAAGAGGGGTGATGAGCAAAGTGGCAGGGGAGCAGGGACTCGGACTCACTCATTCATTTGTTCATCCGTTTCTTCCACGAACGTCTGGAGAGCCTACTGGACTCCACACACGGCTGAGAGACTGAGGTCACGGAGACAGATAAAACCGACAGCCTCAAAATCCCGTGGGGAGGGTGGGCACGTCCGGACACAGGCCAGGCCTGAGTAAGGCTGCGTCCGGGTGGAGCAGGGAGGGGGCCGGGGCGCTGACCTGGGCCCTGGGTGGGGCGCAGGACCACAGGGCAGACCGCGGGGGAGGCGCAGCAGGCGGAGGCGCTCGTCCAGCGAGAGCGAGGAGTCGAGCAGGGACCACTTTTATTTTGTCACCGGGCTGAGGAGGCGGGCGCCAGGGGAGAGGCTGTTGAGAGGGGGAGGCTGAGCCGCCCAGCTATGGGGACTGGGGGCCGCTGGACTGGACAGGGCTGGCCGGTAGGGGACGTGGTGTCCAGCCGGAGTGGCAGCGAGGACGGGGTGCCCGGCAGCCGTGGGGCGTGGGGGGCGGGGGGGCCGCAGTCTCAGGGTTGCGAGGTCCCTCGCTGCTTGAAGTGAGGCCAGGTGCTGATGATATTGTACAAAGCCTTCCCAGGAGACAGAACGTTGCTGACGTCACTGTGTCCCACCAGCAGGTAGCTGGGGGCCAGGTAGCCCTCGTCCAGCCCACACTGGATCAGGGCCTGGGCAGCCCCCAGTGCCGCGGTGTTGGGTGGCTTTTCTGCAAAACACGTTCACCCCATCCATCATCGGGGTCTCGGGGTCGCTTGCTCAGGGCTGGGACAAGCGCCCAGATGTCTGTCTCCCTCTGCCCCCGCCCCCCACCCCGCCCACCACCGCAGCCAATAAAATCACAGAACGGTGGCAGCCAGGCACAGAGAGAAAACAAGTTTCCGTGTGTTTCTTCCAGAAAGTTCGGAGAGATCTGCAGCACAGCACGCGGCAGGCACCGCCGGACCAGTCACGGCTTTGCCATGACAGGTGGGGGTATCCCCCAAGAGTGTTGCCATGGTTACTGAGGAAGAGGCTGCATTTGCTGACTGAGCCGTAAAAGCAACAAAGTGCAGAACACCGTGTTCTCTCCTGCCAGGTGCGTGCCTTGGGTACGGGTCTGAGGAGATGGCGCTGGATTCGGGGACGGGTGGACCCAGGAAAGTGTTCCCCCTGGGGACATTCCTGGTGTCCTTTAAGGCTGAAATGTTCCACTGGCACTGCCAGGCTCGGCAAGGTCACCTTCCCCCATGCTCCCGAGACAAGCCACGTGGGGTCCCACACCCAGAACCCCTCCCTCCCCATGCCCGCTCCTTACCCCCGAAGTCGCCCATGAAGGCCACCCCCAGGCCGATGTCGTTGTACCCAAACGTGTGGGAGCCCTGGAAGCGCCAGCCGACGCCTTCGTACACGCCGCCGTCCTGGCCCACCAGGAAGCTGGGTGGGGCGAAGGGAAGCGGAGGGGGTCACCCCGGGAGGAACCGGCTCTGTCCACCCCTCGCTCCCCCGTTCACCCACGTGTCAGATCTGACTGACGTCTCTTCCGTGCCAGTGTACACAGGGGTGACAAAGAAAAACCACCACAGTCCCCGACACCGAGAAGTGAGGCCGGACAGTGACATGCAGGACAGCTGCGCCCCAACCCACCGCAGCACGGCCCCGCCCCCCACACGCCACCGCCGCCGATCGGACCCCCCAGGGCGACCGGTGACCGCCTCCACGCTGGATAGTGGGGGCGTGTTCTTCTTCTGGGCCGACTGCCCTGCTGACCACTCTCTTCTTGAAATGTCGCCTTCCCTGGGCCTCCACGAGCCACAGCCCCCTGGTTCTCCTCCCTCCGCTTCTCCCCCTGCCGTCCCCCTGCCGTCCCCCCGCCGTCCGCCCACCGCTCCTGGGGACCGCGTCCAGCCCCTTCTCTCTGCTCGCTCAGCACGGATCATTCTTCCTGGACAATCACCCAGTCCCATGGCTTCCGTTACCACCTGTAAAATCCCACGTGCCAGGCGGACCCCGCTCCTTCTGCGGTGCCCTCGGCCGGGGAGTCGGGTGTCGCCCTGCAGGCCTCCCACTCCCGCCCCCCAGCCCTGGCCGGTGTGAGTCCCGGCGGGTCATTCGCGTCTCCCACTCTAAATTCCTCCTGTCCCCTCAGTGCCCACTGCCGTGACGCTGCTCCGGGTCCCCGCCTGGCTCACTGCAAAACTCCCCGCCCGGAGCTCTGCCCACTTCCCGTCCACTCTTAAAATAACACCCAGAGTGGTTTTGCCAGAATGCGAATCTCATCGTAGGGTCCGACCGTTCGAACGGAGTCCGTGTGTCGGGACCAGCCCCGGGGCCCTTGGCGATGTGGCTCAGCCGACTCGCCCCTCCCCTCTCTGAAGTCCAGTTTGACACTGGAGCTGAACGTCATCAATTCCTCGCAGAAAAGTGCTCCGTCTGGACCCCAGGCTCTCACTTGGAACATGCCCCTCATCCTTCGTCGCCTGACCACCCCCCGCTCGGTGCCCACACCCCAGCCAGGACGCCCCTCCCTCGGGGGGCCCTCCCCCGGCATCCTCACTCCCCCAGAGCCTGCCTAGCAGCCCATCCTGCGTCCATTCTGTTCCTCACCTGCCACAGCGCCAGACTGTGACTTGTCCCATCTCTGCAGTGGGGACGCTATCCTCTCTCTCTCTCCTCCAAGGGGAAGGGGACATGGGGAGAGGGACCGTGTCTACCTTGCCGGGCATCGGGCACACAGCAGACGCCCCATGAACGTTGGTTAAAAACTTAGAAAGCGGCCAGTGAGGGGGAGGCTGGTGTTGGCCACGGTCCGCACGGGTAGTCGCGTGTGCCGGACGGTGAGGGGGACACCACGGCAGGTCTGGGAAGCTGAGGAGCAGAGATCGAGTCCCTGAAGACTGAGCGGGAAGAGAAACTTCCGGCATTTTCCATGTGGGATTTCCAGACTTCTCGTCCGTTCCCTAGCGTCGGCACTAAACAATCATCACGAGGCCGTGGGGAGTCCCATGAAGGGCAGCAGCGGCTCCTCCTGTCTGCTCAGGGAGTTAGGGGGACAGACAGCCAGGCCCGAACAAGGCACCTGCGAGCTCCCACCCGCTCGGGGCTGGGCGAAACGTCCCAGGTGGATGACCGCCGTCCGTCACGCTCTAACCACGTCGTTTCCACGAAACGCAAGTAGCTTCCGCGGTTCGCACGGCTGAACGTGTCTGTCTCGTGTGGACCCGGTGTTAACGGACCCAAGGGAGAGCATTCTGATTTCGCTCTGTATCTTCAGATGGACAAGGTGTCGTCGTCCCTACTGCAGAGATGGGACAGCGCCAGCGGTATGGCAGGGGTCCAACACCGGGGTGGGGCAAGTTCGGGGCCGTGGGGGCAGAGCAGGGGCCGCGTCTCCGGGGTTAGAAAGGATCGTGTAAAAAGGCGTGGCCCCCCCGACGGCCTTCCCTACGGTCTTGCCCTTGCTTCCAGTGCCCGTTTTTCAGAGTCTTCTCCATCCCTCGGGGACAGGACCCCGGAAAGGTAACTAACCCTTAGCCACATCCGACTGATACGCGGCCCAGCGTCTCACACAAATAAAATACAATGTCACCTTAAGCACCTGGCACCAAGGAGGGCTTAGCCAATATCGGGTCCCTCCCACAGCCTTTCCTGACGCAGCCCCGCGGAAAAGGAGGCTCGCCGACCCCACTTACTGATAGCCGATGTCGCAGAAGTCCAGCCTGTCCATGTGGTAGGCCTGCGTGTCCCGGACGCGAAGCCGGCAATCCGCGGACGTGTTGCAGGAGGCGCCGGCGGTGTGGATGATGACGACGTACTTGGCCGGGAGGTCCATTTTCGAGCAGTGTGTCTCTCTGGCTCCCCAAGCCGCCCGCGGGACGATGACGGGGCAGTCTGTGGCGAGGTGAAAAGCCAAGGACGTGGGTCCTCACTCGCCCGTGCCCGCACGTGGACAACCTCACCCGTGGCCGGGTTACTGCTCGGTCTCCCCAACCTGTGGCACCCGTGGGCACGTCCTCACGTGCACTCGGCCATGGGGTTCCGGGAAACGACAGAAAGGGGTCGTCCGGGCCAAGTGGCTGCAGCCAACAGACAGAAGTGAACACCTACAGGCTCTGACAACAGCTATGGCAACCCAGGTGTGAGCCGGGGGTAGGGAAGCGTCGGTTGTACAAAGTCGTGGCCATTTCACTCAAGAGACGGAGCGCGCCCGCCCGCCTGCCTATGCGCTGCAGGTATGTGCAGGTGTGTGCGCTCGTGCGGCAGGGCCAAGTGCAAGAATCGGCTCGCCTCTGAACAGATCGCGCGTGTGTGGAAGTAATTCGAAATCCATAACGAGCTCTACAAACGTGAAAGGATCATCGGTATCGAAGATGGCTGCTGTCCGAAAGCAAGAGAGACTTCAGAAGTTTACGATTTTAAAGAAAGGTTAATAAAAAAAAATGTCCTCGAGTCTAAGAAAAGGTCCACCCCGGCAGAGAACGTCAGGCTACTGACCGTGCTCACTGACCGTCCTGCTATCGGTCTGTATCATCGGAGCGTGTGGTTTTGTTATCCATCTGCTTGGAATATATTCACTCTGACGTCAGCATAACCTGCGAACTCAAGTTTTCCTTAGCTCTCTGGTCTCACTGCAGCTCTGTGTGTGTATGTGTGTGCGCGCACGCATGCGTGTGTTCACACCTGTGTGTGTTTACCCTGCCCCATCTTTCTCCACAGCCCTCCGGCCATGTGACTTCTATGGACCTCACTTGTCGATTTCGTCACGCTCCGTCTTTCCTCACTGACAAGTGAAGTTCTGTCTGGTTCCGTCACAGCCGGATCCTCGGCACGAAGTAGTGTGTCCACTGCTCAGTAAACACTTGTTGATGGAGTGCAAAGGTGTGTACACACGTGTCTGTGCCAGGAAAGGCTCCGTGGGAAGGGGAAGAGGCCAGGGCAACCCCGCCTCGGAACTGTCCGCATCTCAGCGTGAGATGGTCTCGGTCCAAGAAAACAGTGCATGCCGATCGGCAGACGCCTCCCCTCGTGGTCGGTGGTCGCTGGGAGGACGAGGCGGGTCTGAGGACCTCACCTTTACTGGGCATCGCCCGCTGCCGAGGGGCCAGGCACACCTCTGCTTTCAAGAGAAGTGGCTGAATATAACTGGGCGACAGGTCACCCTTCTGGACGGCGTAGGCGATCAGGTCCTTCGCAGCCGACAAGGCGGCAGGGCTGGGGCTGCTGCCTGAAGGAGGGTGACACAGAACACGGAACTGTCAGCAGAAACGCCAACCCGGCTGGTCCCGGAGGGAGGATGGGGTGGCCCTGGGCCTGACTAGCTGACAGATGGGAAGGGAGGAAGCTGGTCCGGTGGGCGGGACAGGGGAGCTGGACACAGGAACGAAGTGGACAGAGCTCCTGGAAGCAACGTCGGTGACCCCTCCATCTCCGGGAGGAGGCGCTGGGGGGCCAGGCAAACCCCCGCGGGCCGAGAGGGTCCTGGCAGGTGCCGGTTATTTCTCCCTTAGCGCCCCTCCAGCCCGTCCTGTGCTCTGCTGTTTCCCAGGGGGCTAAACACTTCCTCGCCGCCCGCCGGGCTCTCCCGGTGGCAGCCGCTGGAGGAAGACAGCGGCCCTGTCCGCCTCCGCCTCTGCCTCTGCCTCCGCCTCTGCCAGCTCAGTGCCTCACGCCTCAGACCCCTCGAGAGATGGCGAACACCTGAGCTCGAGCAGGGTCAGCGGTGGCTTGGGCAGTGTCACAGAAGTGCAGACCAGGGAGGAGGAGGACAGAAAGGCCACCGGGTCCCGGAATCCGGGCAAGAGAAGACGTCACGAGAGGTCAGGGTGGCACAGGCGAAGAGGCAGGTGTGCACGCGGGGGTCGCAGGCACCTCGCTGGCCGCGGTCGGGGCGGACCTTACCGTTCTCACTGCCGAAGAAGGCGAGGCCCAGGGAGGCGTTGCTGTAGCCCGGGGTGTGCGTGCCTTGGACGTTCCAGCCAACACCCTCGTACACCCGGCCATCGTCCCCAACCAGGAAGCTGCGGGCAGGGCAGGGAGACACGCGCTCGGTGGCTGGCACCGTGGCGCACCCCTACGAGAGGAACCCCTTGCCTGGCCTCCAAAGGGACAGTGGCTCGAGCCGGGAGCCCCGACGGGACCTTGCGGGGCCTTGCGTGGGCTCGGCGCGGGCAGGGGCTAGGCTGTCATTCAGGTCCCTCTCTCGCGCTCCCCGCCCCGCTCCCCTGTTCAGAACGCGGTTCTATCGCCCTGGGTAGGAGAGGGGGTCTCCAACGGACAGACCTCCCCACGCCGGGTGAGCCTAGCCGCGTAAGCCCACAGCCCCGCTTCCCCGCAACTGCGTGCTTCCCGCGTAACCTCCCCGGCTGTCTGGGCGTGACGTCTCCCCTGCCCCGCCCCGCGCCGTCTGACAAAGCCCCCTCCCCGCGCCACCCCCTCCGGGGAGGGGCCCGCAGGCCAGGATGTGGCCCTGGGCAGACACGCCAGGAGCCAGAGCGAGGAAGCACGGGGAAGGAGGAGCCCGCAGAGCGCGGCCACCGCGTCCCCCGCCCCCGCACGTGGCCTGCCCAGGAGCCACCGCGCACGCGCGCCTTCCAACTGCCCCTCGGCGAGGCTGGGGGCTGCGGAAGGTCCAACTCCTG
>NW_006443131.1:2908064-2908523 GCF_000325575.1 Pteropus alecto | reverse complement strand
GCGGCGGGCACCTGAAGCGAGAAGCCACCGCCGCCCGCGGACACTGTCACAAGGCGACGGCCCCGCACGCGCGGCGCAGCTGCGGCGCAGACAGCTCTGCGCCAGCCCGGGGCGCACGACTGTCCCGCGGCCGCGTGGCGAGGAAAGCGAGCAGCTTCCCTTCCTCGGTCCCTCGGCCGCACCGTGGAGATGCTGACCTTGCCCCCGAGGGGCGAGGGGCGTCGCTGTCGGGGTGCGGGGAGGGGAGGGGAGGGGCCGAGGACGTGGAGTCTTTCACAGCCACGGGCGCCCCAAGGACCAGGCTTGTGGGGGTTTGAAGGAGATCTCAGAGTCAAGGACGTCACAGAAAATTCCAGATTATGTGGAATTTCACAGGATTTTTAAAACATTTTATCCATTATAAACCCGGTCTAACCTCAGCGTAGGAAGTAAGGGTATCAGGTGTGAAGGGCGGACACG
>NW_006443131.1:2903301-2907975 GCF_000325575.1 Pteropus alecto | reverse complement strand
GTTGTGGAGCACGTGATGGGCCTGCAGCGCCCGCAGCTGCTGACTGCAGACGGCCTGGCTGTGGCACCCCAGTCCGGGCACGTGGTGCGTGATGAGGAAGTCCACGGGCGTGGGCAGCCGGACGCTGCAGCCCGCAGCTCCTGCCCCCCACTCCTTGCGAGAGACCACGGCGGGGACGTCTGTGGGGACAGCCACGGCAGGGGGACGTCACTCGGCACGCCTGCACCCCCGGGCTGCCCGCATCCCCTCCACCCAGCCCCAGCCCCGGGGCTGCACCTGCGTGAGAAGACTAGGTGCCCAGGCTGTCCCCCCACGACAGACAGGCGCCGGCCGCAGCTCCCCCCTGCTCTGCCTTCTTGTCACTGAGTCCCATCCTGAGCTCCCCGAGGGGGCGCTTCTCCTCCTCAGCCTGGGGCCCCCTCAGGCAGGGCCCACTGAGCACAGTCTCCGACCTCCCCCCCCACCGCCAGGGGCCTCCAGGGCAGCGGCGGCCGCTCCTTTCCTGGTTTCTGTCCCTCCGGCCACCAGCTCACCCCCAGGGCAATGGCCGTCTGTGCAGGCGCTTTGCAGGTGACCCTCTCTGCATCTCAGCCCCACCTGTGCCCACGTCACAGACACGTGGTCGTGTGACAAACCCCAGCGGTCCCCACACCCCCTCACCATGCAGACCCAGCCTGCCTCACCGGTGAGCGGGGAGCCGCTGCCAGCTGGGGACGGGAGCCTCTCCGACACGCGTTTGGATGGCGTTTTACGCCAGAAGTCACCTGCGAAGGAACATCCCGTTCTGCCTCGGTCTCAGAGAGCCAGCACCGGCCACCCGCACCCAGGCCGGGACCCTGCCCGCCCCCTCTGCCTCCCCAGGCCCCCAGCCCCTCACCACGGGCTCGAACCCCAGTCAGGGGTTCGATGCCGGTTGCCATGGAAACGATACACCTGCAATGGCTGCTCCATTGCCCAGATGCTAAATGTTCCTTGTGTACGGACCCCTTTCATCTCAGGCAAATTTAGGAGACCGCAACCTTATCTCCGTTTTCAGGTGGGAAAACTAAGGTTTAAAGAGCCAAATAAGTCGCTTAAAACCACCGCTGGAGGCAAGGCAAGGACTTGAGGGCCAGGCCGCAGACTCTGGGCTCCGGGCTCCAAACGCGAAGCTGTTCCCTCTCCCTCTGGGACAGCCCGCAGTTCAAGAAGAACCGGTGTGAGACCAGACAACCCGTCCCAGTCCCTGTCTCTGGTCCGAAGAAAGAAAACTCACCCCAGGCCCCAACACCCAGAGCGGACAAGGCGAGAAGCCACAGCAGCATCGTCGGCTGGGCCCGGGACACGGACGGGGGAGCGTCAACCGCGGCCCTGGGAAAGACGCTGACCGTTAAACCAACTGTGCTCGCTCCTCAGACGGGGCGACCACCCCGCCACACGGCGCCCTGGCTGCCCCCCGCCCAACCGTGGGCCTCCTGAGAGCCAGCACCTGGCCAGGCCGCTCAGGGTCTCCACACAGGTCAGCTGCTCGCAAGATGGGTAACCGCTCCCGTCCCATTGCCCCGGGCAAGTGCATTTCACTGAGTGCCTACTATGCGCAGGGCCTGAGTGGACACGCGTACGTGGATGTCACTTAACCCTCACACTAACCTGCAGTATGGGGTCACTGACCCCTATCCTCATAGAAGGGAGCCATAGCATCCAGAAACACTAGACCCAGGAAATGCAAACACACTGATGGATCTCCCGCGGAACAGTCCTTCCCGGTGGGGGGGAGGGAGGGAGGAGGAGGGGCCGGTCCTGGGTCCAGACCCTTCTAAGGGAGAGGCTTCCCAGGGAGGAACATCCACACTCACACAGTCACACTCAGAAATACCTGGGGCCCATGCAGCTCAGGGTGCGGGTGGCTCCGCCCTCACCAGCTGGCAGCTCCCACCTTCCAGACGTGCGTGGCCCCTCCGTCCTCCTCCACAGCCACTGCCTCCTGGGCCCGCACGTCCCAGTCCCTGCTCCGGAGGCCACCCCCTCCCGCGGTGGGCCTCAGGCTCAGGCTCCACTCCCAGGAGAAGAGAGAAGCTGGCCCCTCGCCAAAGCGGGGAGGAGGAGGGCAGAGTTCCGAGGCTCGGTCTCCGCTGTGTCCACACCGCCAAGAGGCGCTCGGTGAAACCAGACCCTGGCAGAGAGCGGAACCGCCCTGTGAATAAGCCCGGGCACCTCCTTGCCGGGAAAGGGCACGATTGCCTAAGCTCCCCGAGCACCCGCCTATCCCCCGCCAACTCGGGGGTGCCCGTGAAACCGGGCATCGCATCTGACACCTGAGAACTTCCTCTCCTGGAGCCAGACCCACTCCAGGGATGTGGAGGCTGCGGGTGGAGGTCCCTCAGCCCCACCCTGCCCCGCTGCTCACCCCGCTGCTCACCCCGTCCAGGGTCACCAGCAGGGGCAGGAGGCAGGCAGAGAGACAGGTGCGTTCCAGAAGGCACCTGCTATGCCTAGTTCTGACCTTGTCGCCTACATGTCCATCGTCCTCCCTCTCGCCACGCCCCTACCCTTGGCATCAGCTGTCACCCACCCAGGAAACCCCTCGCCCCTCGCAACTCAAGGCCACGTCACAGTCACCAGCTCACCGGTCCCACGGTCTGCAGCCTCATCTCCGGGAGCCCCTGAATCTTCACAGGGGAAACTGCATGTGACGTTCTCCACGAGCATGACAGGACCCACGCCCACTCGGGGATTTGCGGGACCCCACCTTCCAGCAGGCAGGGGCCCTGAGACTGCAGAACGGACCCCTCGGAGGAAACACTCCAACCCAGAAATTTGCCCTGGTGGAGCTGCATTCTCAGCCTCAGGCCTGGGGACCCCAGAAAAGCCCCTGGGAAGGGTCCTTTGCACGCACACCGGTCCCCACCCCCTCCCCCCAGGGCATGCCCCCAGGCCCAGGGCTGGGAAGAAGGGCTTGGGGACCCCTGCAGAGGAGACTTGGGACAGGGGTGCGCCTGGGGACAGGCCCGGAGGCAGAGGTGACGGAGTCGAGGGGCGGGCCTGGGCCGCCGCTGTGGGGACCCTATAGGTTTTCGACGTTGGTGACAGGCTGTCTCCCTGTGCCACCACTGTCTCCTGGCCCTGACCACAGGAAAACTCTCCCAATGAGAAGGCCTCAAGTTAGGGTGGTGAGACCCAGTTCCCCTCTGCAGAGGGCACGGAGAACAGGAAGCCCCAGGAGAGGCCTGGGGGGGCCACCTGAAGGAGGCGGGGAAGCAGGCAGCGACGACACTTCCTGGGGGCCAGCAGGCCGAGGGGCTCCCTCAGGCAAATGCATGGGGAGGAAGAGAGGGGTGTGGTTCTGTGAACTCTGGACTGAAACCCTAACAGGACCTGCTCAGTTCACAGTGACCCGGAGCTGGTCACGCTCCCCAGCCCCCTTCACCTCTCAACCAGAGCGGCTCCCTGCCCAGTGCCCCCCTCTCTCTCATGGCGGGGCCTGAGGCTCCCGTCAGCCTGGCTCCCTCCAGCGGTCCCGGGAGTAGTGGAGACTAGTCAGGCCTCGTGGCCCCCACTCCGCGTAGAACTAACTCATCTCGAGTCGTGATGATGTCATCACCGTCCCCACGGCAGCGGCTCCCAAGTCCGTCACTGCCCCGGTGCCTGGCGCCTGGACCACGCTTCTAAAAGGGGCGGGAAGAAGGAAGGAGAAAGAGAAGCAGGCACCGGGGTCCCCAAGATCCTCGGGGGCTCCATGAGGTCACCGCTGCTTCCAGAATCACACATCACTTACGCTGACGGAGAGACGACAGGATGTCGAGCTGCCGGCGCCTTGGCCAGAAGCGAGAGGTGGCCGGGACCCCGCGGGCAGTCAGCGCGTCCACCCCGCGGGCTCTTTCCCGCCAGGGGGTTCTCGATGCCGCGGTGGAAACCACTCACTTGATCACACGCCGACCCGTACTTGCACTTCAAGGAAAACAACCAGCGAGGTTTGCTAGCATTGTGAAAATGGAGCTTTCGAGCAAAACTTAGAATTTGGGACTACTGTGACAGGCTCCCAATAGTTAAAGACTTTTCCGACGAGATCGATGGTGATGTTAACAAAGGTTACATGCGATAATGAAATGCATCAGCATTTGGGAGGTGTGGATAACCTAGTGAGTCGACATTTTCCAAGTGGCCCGTGTGCGAAGGGGCGAAGTCGTGCCCGGGTGACATCGAAGGCCCTGGAAGACCAGCGGGTTCCAGGGCGCAAAGGAGTCGTCCATCCTCGGTTCAGATTCTGCGCTGCAACTGGCCCTGAAGAAATCTCCGCTTGTTGACTTTTGGAGAATCGTCAAAGAGCAATAGCCACAATGATTTTTAAAGACGATTAACATACGCTCCCCTCTTCCATCTACTTATCTGTGCGAGGTCGGATCGTCTGCAGATCTCCAATCAAAAAAAAAAAAAATACTTACATATAACGCATTAAATGGAGATGTGGATATGAGAATCCAGTGATTTTTTTTTTTTGCTTTTTATGTGCTCGGTACGTTTTTTAGCATTTTATTTTATTTTGGTATTAGTTTTGAGTAGACGGTACATTGGTTAGACACTTATATAGTTTATGAAACGATCCCCCGATTACTCTACTTTCCCTCTGGCTCTGTTCCAGTGATTTCGGATTTTAAGCCCTAGAGGTGTGCAACACTGTTTTATTTCTATCACTCT
>NW_006443131.1:2894922-2899582 GCF_000325575.1 Pteropus alecto | reverse complement strand
GAAGTGAACTAACCCTGCAGCTTCCTCCCCCTCCGGCTCCAGGCCCAGGAATGGGAATTTCACAAAAAGGCAGAAGGATCTGTGTGAACACTTCCTGTCCCGCCCCAGCCCCCTTCCTGGTACTGACAGCCCAGCCCGGGGTTGCCACACCACTCACCTGTGATGCAACCTCCCCGGCAGAGGGCTGAGCAGGCCGGCCAGGGGCGGCCTATAAATGCAGGGCCCCCACGGCCCCGTCAAAGCCCTCTGTGAGACTCCTCGGCCTGGGTAAGCGAGCTGCCGGCCTCCCTCGCCTTCCTCTCGAACCGCCCCCTGGAAGCCCCGCTCGATGCCCCGCTCGCTCTAAAGCTCGCTCTAAAGCTTGCTTCGCATGGTCGGTCTCAGGTCGCGCTCTGCCGGAGCCGCCCGGTCTCAGGTGCTCTGTCTCTAGGCGTTCTCCAGATGTTCTAGAAACTGTTTCTCGCCTGCGTGGGGCAGGGGCATCTCCCAGTCCAGCTGCAGCTCTCACTGTCTGTCTGTCTGTCTGTCTGTCTGTCGGTTCTGTGTCCCCCTCCATTCCCACGAGCAGCCAGCAGGAGGTGTCAGGGGACCCTTCTCTTCCAAGCTCCTGACCTGTTGTGTCTCTGCTCAGACACAGCTTGAGCAGTCAGGGAGCCACGATGCCGTCGCTGATGGAATGCAGCCTGGAGACCATCATCAACATCTTCCACCAGTACTCCACGCGCCTGGAGCACCCCGACAGGCTCAACCAGAGGGAGTTCAAGCAGCTGGTGAAGAAGGAGCTGCCCAACTTCCTCAAGGTAGGGCTGGGCTGAGGACGGAGGATGGGCGCAGTGTGCAGCCCTGTGCTGTGCACCGGCCCCGTCCCCCACCCCTGGCCTGCACGAGTGCCGGTGCCCGGGGACCCACTGCCCGGCCCCAATGCGCAGATGCGCAGCAGAGACGGGAGCGGTAAAGAGCAGTTTGTGCCCGAAAGAGTCAGAGAGACTGCAGGGTGGGGTGGGGGGGCGGCGGAGCTGGGCCGGGAGGGGAACAGGGACGTGGACAAGGGCCGCTCCGAGATGGTGGCATTCGGGCTGAGGCCTGACCGTGCAGAAGCCGGGTGGACGGGGAGGGGGAGGAGGACGAGGGCTCCCTGGTAGGAAACGAACGGGAGCAGGAGGAAAAGCCCCGCCCAGCACGGGGACTCAGCGAAGGTGACAGTGTCCCGCCCGCCTGAAAACGACCGACGGGGCAGCTCTGGGGGAAGGAGGATTCCTTCACCGATCTTCCTGGTTTCTTTACAAATCTGGAGACTCTGGGGAGGGCAGAGGACCGGACGCAGGACGGTGGGATTCCCGGGCCCCAGTCCCAGTCCCTTCCATGGAGCGGGCGACCTGGGGTACGGGGCGCCCTCCTGGAGTCCCCCCCACCTTAGCGGGGTGGTGCATTGCAGCAGCAGGAGACTGGGGTGCTGACGCCCCAGCAAGCGGGACCCCGGGCACAGCCCGGAGGTAGTGCCGACAAGCCTTGCTCCGGGGAAGCCTGCGCCGCGCCCTCTGCCAGAAGCCGTGACGGGGAAGGGAAGCTGGGGCGTTGCCAGTGGCTGTCAGGAGCCACCGCGCCTCCTGCGAAAGCGCAGAACGGGTCTCGGGGAAGCACCGCGGGAGCAGGAGGGCCCAGGGAGGGAGCCAGGCCCCCCGGGTCTGGAGGGGACCCAGCCGCCGCGCCCCAGCCTGCAGCGCGTGTGGAGCCAGCAGGCCTGGATCTCAGCCCACCTCGAACCCCGCTGCTCACTTCACCACGCCCTCGGGGCCGAGGAGCCCCCCAGTTCTCTCCGTCTCTCTGCACGATCCCAATCCTCTTGCTTCCCTCGGGGGCTCCCGGGCTGGGGGTGCAGGTTGAGATGAGTGTCACTCGTCAGTAACCTGGAGAGGGGAGGGAGGGAGCGACGGGGACCGGAGGGGGGCGGGTTGAGGCCGGCTCTGCAGTCACCTCGCCAGCCTGCGGAACGAAGTGGGAAAAAGCAATTGGCACCTGCTTAGCACCTGCCCAGTTGTGGGCACTGGTCACGGGTCGTCCTTAATTTTCGAGTTGAGGCCCAGAAGCCAGGTCTCCCTGCGCCTTTGCCATCGGTCATTTGCTGGGCCGGGCGGCCCGGCCCTGGCCACGGCCGGCGCTGACCACCCCGTCTCCCAACCCACAGAAGCAGAAGAAGAATGACAAGGCCATAAACCACATCCTGGAGGACCTGGACACGAACGGGGACAAGGAGCTGAGCTTCGAGGAGTTCGCCATCCTGGTGGCCCGGCTGACCGAGGCGTCCCACGAGGAGATGCACAAGAACGCGCCTCCCGGGGAAGGCCACAGCCACGGGCCAGGCTTCGGCGAGAGCCACAGCTCCTGCCAGAACCAAAACCAAGGCCAAAGCGGCCATGGCCACAGCCACGGGGGCCACGGCCACAGCCACGAGGGCCACGGCCACAGCCACTAAACGGGAGGCCAGGCCCCCCAGGCCCCGCCCAACCAGGGCCCCAGGGCTGCGCGCCACACTGCCCCGGCTGCGGGGCTGGGGTTCGGGGGTGAAATAAAGTGTTCCTCCAAGCCAGCACTCTGCCTGCTTCTTCCGCTGCCTGCCCACCTGTCCGCCCCCCACCCCCGGGCTCTGGGGCCGACAGCCCTGCCCGTTACGGGGACTGCACCCCTTCACCCACAGCTGGCCACACAGCCATCCCTCTCCTAATGGAACCTTGTTCTTTGGGACGCACACTCAACAGTCCAAGCAGTGGGGACAAGGACAGATGGGCGCGCTTACCCACGAACAAAGTCTGCATCCCCAGGGGCAGCGGAGTCTCTTAGACGAGGCGTCCCAGGGCGGGTGGGGCACGCGCGAAGGTCAGGGAGTCCGGCCCACGCCACCGGCCCTGTGAGGAGGTTGGACTCAGGGTCCAGGGAGCCTTTCGGGCCTGCAGATTCTGGTTCTAAGCCTCGAGGGCAAGCTGAGCTCCCTGAGGTGACTGAGGTTGCTCGGTCCCCGTCAGTAGCTGGGGACAGGCCAGCCGGGCCTCTTGCCCCTGTCTGCCCAGGCTCCCAGCTCCCCACCTGGAGCAGCCTCCACAGGCCAAGGCTCATCCCTGCCCGAGATCTTCGCCCCCGGAAGCCCCTTCCGCAGGTCACCCCGAGGCTGGGGTGAGCCTCCCAAAGACCAGGGTCCAAACCAGGGGCATCGGCCCTGCCTTGTCCTTCGAACAAGGAGGAAACTGATGGAATTAGGGTTTGGGGGCGCTGGAGAGAGATCGACAGGCGTCCACGCCCACGTTACAAACTAGGAAAGCGAGGCACAGGGTGGGGGAGGGGCCATCCGAACCCCACTGGCGGAGCTGGCCCAGACAGAGACAGGCTGTGCCTCCCAGCCCTCCCCGGTGCCAGCAGCCAGGCGGGCGGGGGGCCTCTGCTGGGGGTGCAGAGAGAGACGGGCTCCCACCTGAGGGCTGAGGGTGTTTCTGGAGCTGGCTGCAGAGTTCAGAGGCCTGCAGTTCCCTCCCGGCCTAACTTGGGGACTTGAAAGCTAGAGACACTCACGGTCTGACAGCACGGCCCCCCCACCCTCGTGTCCCGGAGGGGTCTCCCTTTCCGACTTCAGCTTGGTAGGGGAACGAGAACCAGCTGGGAGAGGGGAGCCCTGGGTCCTGTCCGCGGCCTTGGCAGAGCAGGGCGGGGCAGGGGAGGAGAGGGCGGGGTGGGGCAGGGTCAGGTCAGGGGCAGGGCTGAGTGAGGAGGGCAGGGTGGGTGAGACAGGGGGAGGGGAGGGTAAGGCAGGGATGGGAGAGAAGGGGAGGGGAGGCTCCCCCACCCCTCTGCCCGCCATGACTTATAAAGATGTGCCATAAACATGCTCGTGACTCTGCCCCGCACTTGACCGTGAGCTCCGTGAGGGCAAGTCCATGGCACCTCCGCTTAGTCCCAGCGCTAGAGCAGTGGCCGGTGCGTGGTGGGTTCCCAACGCCGGCCGTGCAGATGTCCTCAGACCCCCACGTGCCCCGTGCTCCCCTCTCGGGGGACGGTGTGGAGAGGGGGGCGTTAAATCCGGCAGGTGGAAGGCTTCTGGGTATCGACATGGAACCTCAAACTGGAAGGCGGGGGCGGCAGGCAGCGTCCGAAGCCCCTCCCGGCTGTTTAGCTCCGCTGGCCCCTACCTGTTGCTCACGAGAAGCTTCCACTTGAAGGAAGGGATTTGTCTTGAGGGAAAGCTTGAAAACTGTTGGTTTGAGCCGCCCTGCCCCGCCCCATGCTTGGTGCTTCTCCCCAGCATTTCTGCCAAGGACCTGGCGGCCCGCCCGCACCCCTCCACCCCTCCAGGACAGGGGGCCTCGCTGTGGCTCAAGAGCGTGTCGTGCCCAGAGCCCCAGTCGGTCTCCTCGTGCCAGCCGGGCCCTCCTGCTGGTCCTCTCCACATCCGCACACCACGGGACAGCTCTCCCCATCCCTCCCCGCCGCCCCCCCACCCACACCTTGAGAACGTTTCTCTAAGCGGCCTTCAGGCTGTCTCTGGCCTCGGCACCAGGAGTGTCCTCCCCTCCCTGGGGTCCCTGGGTCACCACTTCCACGACGACCTCCCTGACCACCCGCCTCCCTCTGCCAGGCCCACAGAGCTCTCTGGTGCGTCTGCCGACTGGCCACG
>NW_006443131.1:2880684-2894901 GCF_000325575.1 Pteropus alecto | reverse complement strand
AAGCACGGAGGCAGGGTGGCCCCGGGCCCTGATGCGGCTGGCAGGGAGGTGGGAGGGGGGACAGCTTTGGGCACAAGGGGCGCACCCACGGCCTGGACACCTGGGGGTGGGGGCAGGTGGACCAGCTCGGCAGCAGGACATTGGGGTCAGAGCTCCTTAGACGCCAAGGGTTCTCCCTTTGCCTTAGCCCCCTGCTAGCTCCATCTGAGAGCAGGAGATGGTTCTAGACCGGGGAAAGGGGAGGAGGGGGGAGGGGGTTCTGACAACAAGCCCTGGACACGGCCCAAGAGAGCTTGTCAGGGCACGCCAGCCCCTTCCATTCCAAAACAAGCCGGCCTCTTCCCTTGGAGACGAAACCAGAGTGTCAGTGTCAAGGTCAAGCTCCCCGCCCCAAGCGAGAATGGGTGACTACCTCTGTGATTAACGCCTGCTTTGGGGAAAGGAGGTTTGGGGTTTCCCCGCCATTACAGACACTGAAGAACAGAGAGCCTGTCGCCAGAGGCTGCCCCCCCAACGCCAGTTCTCGGAAGGGGGCTCGCTCTCCTCAGCCGTGGAACCTGAACTTCTGGATAGTTTTCAGGGAGGGACGAAGCAGGAAGGTGGCAGCCTGAGCTACCAGACTCTGCCCAGACGCTTAACAACACTCAGAATGTGCCTGGGGCCGCTCTCTCCCCCAGAGCTGGGGGAGGGGCGGATGGCCGGATGACAGTGCCACCCCCCGTTGGGACACCCAGGGCCTCACTCGACGGCTCTGATGTGGCTTGCTTCCTGTCAGCTCCGTACGACGCCCCAAGGGGCCCATGATAAACAAGGCTTCGCCTTGTCGCCAAGACCCTCCCAGGCCTGCGGGGCAGACGAGGCAGCCCCTCAGCGCCCCTCACACAGGCTGGAGGCACGGAGTCCGGTGGGACTCAGGCAGGAAGGCTGGCTGTCCTCCAGCTCTGTCCCCGGAGGGCCGAGGACCAGGGTGGCATCAGGGCTGGTGGCACGGGTGTCCCAGGAGGAGCATGCAGTGCTTGAGCGGGCGGGGGGCTCGTGTGCACAGGCCGGGAGCCGTGGGCACGAGGCGGGGGCAGACGCCAGGCCCGGAGGGCACAGGGCACACGCGGGCGGTGGTCTCGGGAGAGAACAATAGGATCCTGTCTGCATTCTAGAAACATCGACCTGTGTGATGTGGGGCGTGTCGGGCTGGGAATGAGCCCGCAGGCCCAGGAGCAGGCTGCAGCCATAGTCCAGGTGAGAGCCAGGGGGACCCCCAGGCGCAGGCCTCAGAGAAAATGGGGCCGGCCAGGACCAGACACCCTGGCCCCTGCCTGGGCTGGGCGGGCGCGCCCCGGCCCCTCTCAGGTCCAGGGGATGGTTTCGCGCTGTTTCCCAAGACCCCCCTAGGAAGAAAGGCCTCTGCTTTCAGCAGCGGTGAGGCAAACTTAGCCAACGCTGACACAAGCCCTGCTCTGCAGTAAGCAGAGGCTGCCCCCCGCCCTGCCGCTCCCCAGCGGTTGCTGGAAACTCGCATTTCAGAAAGCCCTGTGTCATGGATTTTGACATTCCGATTACCAAAGTGACAACAGGGATGAAACAGCCGGTTGCTCAAGTCCTGTGGCCTCTTAGGGCCCACCCCCACTTCCCCAAGACTCTGGCCAGCCCCCTGGCTGGACTGGCCCCCAACCCCCATCTTCGGAGACCCCTTTCCTACACGGCGGGCAGGGGACGTGACCACCGACGGGGGCCGGGGGGCTGGCTCTGCCTGAGTACCCCCAGGTCTCCCCTTTTCCCCGAGAGGTCTCCCCTTTGTTCCCATGTACCCAGAATTGCCACATGCAGACTGTACGGAGAAGAAGGAGCTGGTCGCCAGGATCTGAGTGTGAAGAGGGGGTGGCACCGGCAGGCAGGGCGGGGGACAGGCTGCTGCCCTGCAGCATGGGGCAGCCCCCTGTCTGAGCCCCTGCCCCGCCCGCCTCCCCCTGCCTCCCCGCCGCCCTCCTCCCTGCCCCCCCCACTCTCTCTCTCTCAGTCTCGCCCTCGCTGGTGCGCTCTGCCCTCCTGGTGTCGGTGGTGACGATGACCAGGGGTGACTCCTCCAGAAGATGCTCAGCCCCCGAGACACCTGTCACTGAGGCGGGGGGGGGAAGTCACAAGGGAAGCGAGTTGAAGGGCTGAGGACATGGAGCCTGGACAAGAGGAGCAGGGGGTCGTGACCGCTGCCTTCGAAGATCCCCAAGGTCTGGGGACAGGCGTCCGCTCCACGGCAAGGCCTCCCAAAGCCACTCACTGCCGCCTGGTCCCACCCCGCCCCCCCCTCCCCACGAGCATCTCAGTCAGAAAACCGTAACTCGATTCGAAACTCGGTCTGCCTAAACCGAAGTTGGCAGGCTTTCTCACTCCGTGGACGGCCCTGGGGGGCGGGGGGCCCCCAAACACGCAGGCCCCTGCCCTCGGGGAGCTGACATCCAACAAGAAACCCGCCGAGGAAAAAACAAGAGGTCGTTCCCAGCGGGATGAGAACATAGAAGAGGAAGACGTGGCAGGGCGACCGCCAGGTGAGGTGGGGCGTGGGTCGGGGCCTCCCTGGGGAAATGAGCTCTGAACGACAAGTGCTGGGACGCGCCCGAGGATCTCGTTCCGGGCGACGGCGATGACAGGGTGACACCCACGTTCTGGCTGTGGGCGGAGGAGGGACGAGGGAGCAGGGTCGAGGGTCGAGGGCCCGAGCTCGGGGATGCATTAGGACCCCATTAGGAGTCCATCGGGCCTGATCTTTGATTCCTCGAGGAGCCCCAGTCCGACGGACAGCAGACCCCCAAGTAGACGTTTCTGATATTACGTCGCGGGAGAAAGAAAAGCAAAGGTGAACGAAATGTCCACGGGGACGTGGGGCGCAGCACAGCGGACGGAGCCCCCCGCACGGCAGTGATTTCAGACGGTGCCGGATGGCGCTAGACTAACGGGGGCTTCGCTTCGTGAATCACGTAGATGTCGGCCCGCCACACTGCACGCCTGAAACTAATAAAACGCTACGGCATGTATTTTATGAAAAGGGGGCCGATGAGCACGAAAGAGGCACGTTTCGTCTGCCTTGCCGGCGGGGATGGGGCCAGGCTGGCGGGGGTGGGGGGCGCCCCCACGTCCTGGGGCCCCGTGGGGTTACGTGTGTCCGTGTGTCTGGTAACGAGAGAAGTCAGAGACCCACGGGAAGCCCACTTCGCTTTCTTTCAAGTTTGGAGACTTTTTATGTTGGCCAAGTGACAATGACGCGTCCGTCCGAGGCATTCTTGCCCCCAGGGGACCTCTGGCCAGCCGCTGAATCCGGGTCCTCCTCCTGAACCCGCCGAGCCAGACAGTGGCGTCGCGACCCTTCATCGCACACTGACACCCTTGCCCAGAGGGCTCTGTCAAACCAAACGTCCCGGCAGGAGCCGAGAGCATGACAGGCAGGTAACCCCAGCGTCCCCGAGCCGAGAGCTACTCCGGAGGGGAGGTGGAGACGTGCGAGGGGGCGTGAGGGTGGGCTCCCTGGAGGAGGTGACACCGGGTGGGGCCTTCGTGGACAAATGGGAGTGCGGGGGCCGAAGAACGGCCCAGGCCCCTAGGACGCGTGACAATGTGTGCGATGAAGGGAAGAAGGCGCCTCAGACAGAGGACCCTGACCGGTCACCAGGCGCACGTCCGTGAGGCCTGACGGCTCGAGGAGAAACGGGAGCACGTTCCGGAACGGCTGGAGACGGGGGCTCACGGCGGCGGACGAGGGGTCGGCGGGGAGATGCTGGGGAGGACAGTTCTCGTCCTCACGTCCGTCGGCTTGTCTCGGGGCACGTGCCCCCGTCGGGGCCCTGGGCCGCGCGTTTTCACGGAGGGACTAGAGGGTGCTGCCCCGGACGGGTGGACAGACTGACATTCAGACGAGGAGGCCACCAGCCCAACCTCACAGAGCCGCGGAGACGCAGAGCCGGGGGGCTAACCACGCACCCCCCGTCCCGGGCTAGGGGCTCTCCTCCTTGCCCTGGCTGATGGATTTTGACCGAGTCTTTTGGGGGCCCTTGAACTTTTCCTAAGTAGGATTTAGGTTCCATCTGCGGTTGAGCTGGCTGTTTGGGAACCAAATCACGCCCGGGAAATGTTTTCAGAACAGCAAACCCACCACGGTTGGTTCTCATCGGTTGGCCGTTGTTTTCTACCGAATTCCAACGTGACCCCGAGTGTCCAAAGTGGTAGCAGATACATGTGAGAGCCTCAGGCAGGACGCCCGGTCCGCAGCCTGGTCTAGTCTGAGGCCTCTGGAGAAAGACTGGCCCTCGCTGCCCCTGCCAAACACTGGTCAACTGTCACTATCCGAGTTACCCCAAAAAGTGAGCTTGGTCTTTGCTCCCGTGGAAAGTAGCCTTTGGCTATTGTGGCTGCAGCGCAGGAGCTGACTGACCAGCTACCACGATCGCCCGCTCCAAAAATGAGTGTCTTCCTGGTGAGGCTGACATCGACCGAGTGCTCGCTCAGCATGAGGAGCCGTGCCGAGTGCTTCCCGTGTGCCGTTAAGATTATCACCCTCACGTCCATGGTACCTGCTCTGCCGGGAACTCTTGGTCCCCAGATATCGGCAAGCCGCTCCCCTTCCTTCCTTCCTTCCTTCCGGATTTCTGCTCACGTGCCAACCCCGGTCGTCCTACCTAAATCAGCAGCCCCCCAACCTTACTTCACGTCGCCTACCAGTGTCTCATAAGATACACTTTTATTCGTTTGTCTATTTATTTTCTATTCCCTCCTCCTTTCTGTCTCCCCGAGGGGACAGGAGCTTTGCGTTTTTGTGTCTCGCTCTCCCAGACGCTCGGCGAGTCTGTGAGGTGAATGCCCGAGTCGTGAACGTTTAACAAGTAGGTGGTCTCAGGGGTCCATGGGGGACCCGTCAGCATGGCAGGGGTGCGTTGCGATCCAGTCTGGGGGCCATGGGCACGGAAAGATAAAAAGCGCACAGACGCTGTCAAGAACTTGTCAAGGGTACATTTATTAGCTCTCGCTCTGCTCGGGGGCCTGGCTGGGGAAAGCGCCTCGGAGCGCGCTACTCTTTGTGGATGTTAACGTGGGCGGTCTTCAGCACCTGGGCCACCAGGGACGCGAACTCATTAAAGTTGACCTGCCCATCTCGATCAGCATCCAGCTCCTGGAATATCTTGTCAACGGTGGGTTGATCTTTGGTGTTCTAGGGGAGGGGGCAGCAGAGACAGCGAGCTCAGACTCTCCCCGCCCCCCTTCTCCAGGCCCCTCGTCCCTCGAGGCTCAGCGGAGGGAGGCCCAGGAATATTGATCCAGTAGCCAAAACGGCTGTTGGAGAATCAAGTGCGACGGAGCAGAAAACTGAGAGAAGCGCCGTGGAGCCGCCCTGGAGTCCCCCACGCCTCGGCCGGCCGGGCGGAGATGCTCTGTAGCAGGTAACCCGACCCCCTCCCCGCCCCGCCTGCCTGTCTCCACTGAGGCCTGAAACAGCTCCAGCCGGAGATGACAGGGCAAGTCACTGAGAGAGAGGAATGGGGCCCGCCCAACCGCAAGGGGAGAACAGCCTCCGGTGCTGGACCTGGAGCCGAACCCGCCCTCGTCCCTCCATCGCCCCGCAGGCCTGGCCAGTGCCCCCGACTGCGCTGGCCTACCTTGATCGTGGTGGCGAGCTCCTTTGTGATCAGCTGCTTCAGCTCCCCCTTGGAGAGGGTGTCAAAGTTTCCCACCCGGACCGAGTACTGGTGGAAGATGTTGATGATGCCCTCCAGGTATTCCTCCAGCTTGGTCATCTTCCCGGTGTGCGTTAACCTTCGCTGCGGGGACACGAGGGAGGTCTAAGGCACCCTCCCCCACCGCGCTCGCCTCTCTTTCTGCCTCAAAGCCTGCAGGAGGGGGGACTCCCCGACGGCGGCTTTGTGACCCCTCTGCTCCGTGTCCGATCCATGGGCAACGCCTCGTTGGCGGATTGGACGGGAGAGGAAGTTCCTCTAAGGTTCGAGAGGATCAGGCTCGAGGCCAGTGTTCTGTGTCCGCACGTCTCCTGGGCAATGCGGCCCAGAGTGCGTTGCTCACTCAGGCTCGCCTGGGAAGGGGTCTGTGATTGCCCGGAAGGCCGTCCCCTGGCCACGGTTCCCCTACAGACACTCATCAGCCCCCCCCGACCTTCACCCTCCCCGAGTCCGGAGGCTAGGTCTACGTAACCCAGCGAGAACTGGTCTCCTTGGGTCGAAAATGCAGCCGGCCCTTCGCGTCGTAAGGCGCGTGAGTGTCTAATCACTACGTTGTACGCCTGAAGCTAATTTAATATTGTATGTCAACTGTAATCGAAAATTAAAATTGAAAATGTTTAAATGCAGTCAGCCCAGAGGAGTCCCAGCAAGCTGAGGGTTGTGGCTTCCAGCAGCCTGCATCGGGGCCACCTACAGCCAGCACCCTGGGTTCCCCCCGCTCCCCACGGGCTCGGCTGGAGAAGGGAATGCTTACCTGCAATGCACAGGTGTGGAGCTGTAGCAGGAAGTCAGCACTGGTGCCGGCCCCGGGCCCAGGAGGCTTTTATTAGGCGCTGCCGCCTTCCCCGAGTGAGGAAACCCTGATTCACCGTCTGAGGCAATCTCCGGACCGCGCTCTGTTCCGCTAAAGCAGCTCCAGCTCTGTGGCTTCGGCTGCAACCGCGGGAGCTGAGGTTGCGCCCATCGCCCATCGACCTCACTCAACCCCAGCCGCCCCCACCCACGCTCGGCCCGGGCGGGGACCAGCCTGCAGGTCCAGCTCTGGCCCCTGCTTCCTAATCCAGGGCTAGAGGGACAGGGCCACTGCCTGGGTGGCTCTGCCTGGAAAGAAGGGCAGGGAGAGGCGCTTGCTGCGCGTCTGTCACAGCAAAGATAATTATGGCAAAACCGCCAAGGGGAACGAACACGTAAGCCCGGGACAGGTGTGGAACCAGGGAAATCTGAACAAAGTGTGAGACTGAGTTAATAATCGGGCACCGAGAGTGGTCCCTGAATTGCGACGACGCGTGTCCCTCGCCAGCGTGAGGTGTTCCTAATCCGGGAACCGCATCCAGGAACCTTCCATGTTATCTCGATTTTTCTCTAATTCGAAAACCGTTCTGAAAAATAAAGCACGCGTTTTTTTTGGTGTTTGTTTTTTACGGCGAGGCGACCCTTGGTCGACCTCACAGATTGCAAGGACCTTGTCAGCTCACAAGCCCTTATTTTATTTATTTATTTATTTATTTATTTATTTATTTATTTATTTTTACGCCGACAGCACCTGGTCTTCCTCGGTGGTCTCCCATCCAAGTTCTGACCAGGCCCGACCCTGCTGAGTCTCCGAGATCAGACGGGATCCGGCGTGCTCGGGGTGGCACGGCCGTAGACGAAGTACGTGTTTTTAAAACCGAGCGTGCCCTGGGCCCTCGCAGCGTGCCGGACGCTGCTCTGCTCGCCCCTCGCCTGGGTCTCCGGCCGGCCCCACAGGCGACAGGCCGTCCGGCAAGGGAAGGGAGGGGTCCGGACAGAAGCATAATTTTTAGACATAGACAATCTTCTCTGGGGCCCTGATATTTTTCTCCCGGTTTTTTCTCAGATGCCGTCAATTCTTGACCGATCTTTTTAAAAAATTCTTTTATCTTTGAACCTCTTCCTTCCCCGGGAAGCGGGGCAGGGTCAGCTCAGGGCCCTGGGGCAAGCCCTTGACCTCTGCATCTGGGTGGTCCTCTTATTGGCCTCGTTTATGGCCTCGTTTAGCTCCCGGAGTTGCCATGAGACTCAGCCGTGACCCTTGGTGAGGCAGGGCTTGAAGACAGGCAAGCGTGAGGTTCAAACTTGTTTTTCTTTCTCCCTGACCCACGATTGTCACGAACGTACGACAGGAGTGCGAGTCACTGACGACGGGACGTGGGGGACACAGGGTCCGTGGGGGCTCTGCTCATCCTGCTCGAGTTTCCGCAAACCTGCAACTTCCTCTAAAAAATAATCCATGGCTTTATCTTAAAAAAATACTGCTGCGTCCAAAGTCACTACGGACAAATAGCGATAGCGTGCCACACAAGAGACAAACTTCTCTAGTAACTTTTGAGCCAAATCGATACAGATTGACTTTCGCGGCTCCCCGAATAAAGTCGTCAAAATACGGTGACAACAGCGGAGAACCTAGCTCATGAGAAAACATTTTAACTATTGAAAACATGAATCCGTTCTAACCCTTGGAACCCGACTGGAAATAGATGCGTGCTCTAAGGCGGGAGAGACGCCGTCACCTTCAGGAGACGGGCACTGGACGTGACCCTGGAACCATCCTGACGAGCACATCGAGGTGACTGCAAAGGGTCGCTGTGAATCCACCGTGAAGAAACGGTGGGTTCAGCCGGCAAATCGGAGTGAAGGGTCCGTGGAGATTCTTGTGCTATGCTTGCGGCTGTTCCGTAAGTTTGGAATTCTATCAAACTAAAGTACATCAAATTGAAATGACATCGAAATTAAAAGTCACCCTAAGACAGTACTACTCGTGGCTACCGTGTTACTCTGTTCATCACAGTCAAGACGTGGGGGTGGGGGGCACAGCAGAGTCGAAGGCAGGGCAGGGTGGCCAGATGGGGCGGGGCGGCAGCCCCCCAAAGCGGCTTCGCCCCCAGGTCAGCCCCGGTCTGCCCTTGTAGGGGCACCCTCTCTAAAGCCCGCCTCCCCAGGCAAACGAGGACACAGGAAACAAAGGTGACATGGCTTGGAAGGCTGGGAGAGTCTGGGCCGGAGGTGGGGACGGAGCCTGGGACCGGCCCTGGCCTCTGAGTCGTGATGGGGGAGGGGGGCCCATGTGGGTTCTCCTCTCCCTCCCCCCAACCCCCACCCCAGGCACACGCCTCCCAGCCCTGTATTTGCCAACCGCTGCTGGGGAGGCCACCGTGACCAGGACAGACACTGTCCTGCCCCCGCCGAGCTTACAGTCTGGGGAGGGTCCGTCTGAAGAGGCGCCTGGCGAGGCGGGGGCGGGGGAGGTGGCAGGGCAAGGGACCCGCAGGCCTGGCTTCTTGTTTCAACTAAGTACATATAGGCTTCACCCTCAGTTCTAGAAAGAGCTACCAAGGTGGATGAGGGTGATCACAACGAAGGCGCCAAGGCGGGAAGCGGTGATCGAGGCCTCCGCGATGAAACCTGTTCGAGTCTAGCCCGGTGACCTCCGTCCAATCCCACAGACCGCCGCCCCCATGCTTTGGTTTGGTCAGCCCAGTTACCATGGCAACTTGGTCTGAAAGCAGCGGGGCCCCCCCGTCCCCCGCGGGCACCCCTGAGGCCTGGACGGGACCAGACCGCCCTGCAGCCCTCACACGGCACAGACGGGCTTCAGAGGCCACGCCTCCAGCCACGGGAGGCAGCCGTCCCCTCGCGTGGAAGCCCAGCAGACCCCAGCCACGGAGCAAGGAAGCCCGGGGTGATCCGGCAGTTCAGGGGTGGGGAGGCCGCGGGAGGAGGAGCTGGGCAGGTAGGTGCATGAGCGACGGGCAGGGGAAACGAGACGGTGAGGTGGGGTTCCACCCCGAGCCCGTGAATCATGTCCCGACGGGATTCCGGGTTCCATGCCGCTTGCGCAGCACCGTGGCCGCTCTGTTCCCCCAGATCGGACGACGGGGTGGGACGAGGCTGAGCTCACCCGGGCAATCGGGTCTGGCGAAGGCGGTCCAGGACGCCGCTTCCTCTTCCTCTCTCAGTGAAAACACCTGTTTCTTCCCAGCTTCGTCGAGGTGTAATTGATATACAGAAAGTGCCCGGTCGGAAGAGTGTGGACACATGCGACCCGTGTCCCGCCTCTGCCGTCATCAGCACGGCCGCCACCTCCAGAGCTGCCCACGTCCCTCTGCTCCGCTCGTTCCTCTGTGGTGAGAACACTTCGCGTGACATCAACCCCCTCTGAGCAGCGTCTAAGTGCACAATCCTGGCAAACCCCAGGCGCCATGAGGACCAGCAGGTGTCCAGAACTTACTCATCTGTATAACTGTCACTTTACACACACTAAACAGTCATGGTCACAAGACAAGTCTTGAAACAAACCTATACGTAGCACGTAAGTTTATCATGAGATGAAATAAAACCATAAATAAAACCTGTGCATTTACAGATGTCTTCAGGCTCCTGGACAGACACCAGGTGGCTGGCAAATACCCCAGAGAGCGGAGAAGGAAAATAAGGAACGTTTTATTGGCTGGAGGAGGTAATCGTCCGAGGGCCCCAGGCGAGCCTGCCAAGCGCTTCGAGAATGATGTCCTAGCATCTCTCCCTCAGTCTCTGAGTCTCTGAAGACACTGACCCCCTTCCAGGAGAAGGAGAGGCTGGCCCACAGCGCCCGGGTGCACGGGGCTGGGAGCGAGGCCACCTGTGGCTCCGAGCCAACCTTCGGGGGGGCAGCAGGGCCGGTGAGGTGTCTGACAGGAGATGACGTGCCGGCCTCCGGGCAGCAGATGTTCCAGAGAGGCCTGGGAACTTGGCAGGAAAGCATGTGAGCAGCAGGCATCTGAGAAGGGAGGGCAACGCCCCGCGGGGCCTCCACGGTGCGTGCGGGGAGCACGTCCACCACCGTGGGGTGGGGAGGAAGCCAGGCCCTGCGTGCCCAGAGCTGTGAAGAGCTCTGTGGCCCCAGAGGATTCCTAGGAACTTGGAGAGACGGCCAGTGCTGCCAGGTCCTGCGCCCCAGAGCCCCCCGGAGAAGCGGCCAGAGCCCAAGGGAGCGTGGGGCAGGCCCGGCCAGGCTGCGGCGCCGTCACACAGGGGCCTGCGCTCAGGGATTCCGGCTTCACGCGGTCACTGAGGCCAGCTCCAGCAGGGGAGGGGACGGCTCTCGTCCAAAGCGCGAGGGACACAGCGTGCCTGAGAAGGAGGCTAAGGGCCCAGGCGCCAGGCCGGGAACCGCCAGCGCCTCGTCCAGCGGGACCTGCTGACGCTCCGAAGGTCCAGGAGGGGCTGCTTCTGAGACAGCCCTGAGGGTCTTGAAACGATGGGAATGGCCACCCTTTCGCTCCACCCGTGGGACAGACGGCCACTTTGCCGTGACCGAGCCCATCCCGTGAGCGAGCCCATCCCGTGAGCCTGCCTTTACATCCCCGAGAGCCAGGCTGGTGAGCACAGGAGGGGCGGGCACCCAGAGGGGAGTCGGCCTGCACCCTACCTCAGAGGACGAGGACAGCAAGTCAGCTTCCCCAGCAGGCAAGCAGGGCCCCCACCCCAGCCTGCGGGACCCCAGAACTGGGGAAGCCCGTGACCCGGCAGGCGAGCGCCCCATGGGTGAAGACGTGGTCTGGGGGTCCGCCCACACTGTGCCTAGATCTAAGTGACCGCTCCACTGGCTCGGAGCCTGAAATGAGCTGTTCAGCCCCAGGCCCAGCAGAGACTCCACTGGAGCCAGGGGCAGGCGCCCAGCTCCGACGGTGGGCACCCAGTTTTGTGGGCCCGCGGGAGTGATCACCACACCACGGGCTCCCGGTGCCCCAGGATGAACCCCCTGCCCCTTGCAGTGAGCTGCTTTCCAGTACGACACCATGACTCGCTCTCACAGGACGGATTTTGGAAAAAGCTGACTCTCCTCAGAAAGGCAAAACACTTTAATTGGGTGACTAGTGTGGTATGTGTACTTTATCTCAATAAAACTGTTGAGTTTTGTTTTTTTTTTCTAAAAAGGACTGCAGAGACTTTGGGGGGCCAGGAGGGCTTATAACAGAGACCGCCCCACCCCCTGCACACACACAGTGGCACCCCCCACACACATACACACACAGTGGCAGATACAAAGAGCCGCTCGGCCAGCAGGAACGGCACCCTTGGTGACAGGACTGCCACACGTGTTTCAGAGCTGGCAGCGCTATTTTGCTCTGCTGGGCAACGGCATCGAGACGCCTGACCTCTGACCCCCGTGCGCAGGTAGCCGGGGCGCTGCTGACCCACAGGGGGACAAGAATCTCCCGGAGACAGGGGCCGAGAGAGCCGCCCCGTCCACACCCACAGGCAGGGGAAAGGTCCTGAAGTCACTTACGTGACCAAGAAGCCACAGGAACGTGAGAGCTGCCGACGGAAGCCCCTCTGCCCCTCGCCTTCCCGGTGCTTTGGACACATGCACAGGAGCGGACACGCTCCCCGGGGGACACCAGTGCCCGGTGGACCTGCGCCATCTGCAGACATGAGATGCCTGGTCTTCAGCACCAGCTCCTAGAGCAAATAGAAGCAACCGGAAAAGAGGCTGCTGCTGGCTGCGCCCCCCGTCCCCTCACCCCCATTCACAAGAGCAGAACGGATCCCCAGACCCCCCGCCCCCCTCCTGTCCGAGCCCTCGGCCGGACACCAGGGTTCCCCCTGGTAGGGGCTGTGGAGACGAGAAACCAACGGGGCAAACAAAACGCGCGTGGCTGTGGCGGCCGACGACGCGGCTGCTGCATTCGGGGCTCCTCGGAAGACACCCGGCCGTCTCACGGGTCCGTCGATGCCCCTGGAACTGGACTCACTCGCTGCTTTTTGCGACGGTAGCTGTGACCGTATGGGAAGTTTGGTTTGTGGGGCCAGATGAGATGTCGACTGTCAAACATCAGCGCTGGGACGAGCCGTGTCTCAAGCGCCTTGGACGGTGGAACATCCCGGAGGAGACGGAGGCAGGTAAAGCGCTTTCCGAATCTGTCACCGACTCCGTTCTCCGCGAGACCCAGAATTCATGACGGAAGAGAGAAGTACATCAAAAATGACCTTCGCGGCCCCTGCCTCAGCGCGTGAATCCCTACATTTCTGAGCCTTTTCCTGGAGGGGGGGACGCGGAGTGGCCGATGTCTCCGAGTCCTTGAGCGTGGCCCCTCTATCCTGCCGCGAGCTGGGCTGTCCCAGAGGCGGGAGTGGGAAAGGCCCCTCGGCCACCAGAGCAAACCCAGGGCTACCGGCCAGCGATCCGAATAGCTTCACGGGAAGAACCGAGCCCCTCACGACTTGGCCGGGGCACAGTCCCAAAAATTCTGCAAGAGGAACCGTAACTCAGCAGGAGAGACAAAGGGGGTGACGGAGCGCAGAGACAGGGCGGCTTCCGTCCGCGAGAGCGGGGCGGGCTGCCGGAGGTCCGCGCCCCTGCCCCGAGCGGCCGGTTCCCGCCGCGCTTTTGCAAATCGGGGAATGGTTCTCGAGGGTCCTTCTACGGCCCCTCAGGATGGAGTGAAGTCTCCCCAACCTGGGAGGGGCCGGGAGTTGTTCCCGGAACACCTAAGAGTTTAGGGAAATCAAAATGCCAAGCCTCCTGCTCTATTGTCTGGAGGATTGCTCACACCAGGAAAAAAATCCCGCAGGAGCCCGGGCTCTGGGGCCCGCCCGGCCTAGTGAGCCTGGGCAGAGGGGAGCCCGGGGCAGGTTCGTTCGACAGAACCCGGCGTGAGCACAAACACTTAAGCCATGGCCGTTTTGTCTTTCTCCCGGCTTGAGATGGCTTTTTTCCTTTGGCAATGACACCCCACGGGGGCCCGGTTAGTGCCTGGGGCGTCCCCTGCCTTCTTTGGCCCATTTGAAGCTGGGCTGGGTCCCCCAGGAGGCCAGAAGCGAGGCTGGGGTCTGGCTCCCAAGCAGGGCGATGGCTGGGGAAGTCCTTCCCATTGGAATAAGCTGTCTGCTCAGCTGCTGGGCGTAACCGCCCAACTCCAGGTCTCTCTGTGGCCTTTAGGGTCTTTGTCACAGCCATGAGGAGCCAGGCTGAAGCCAGGATCCCGGGCGGAGAGCCTGGCTGGAGAGGCAGGTTTCAGCGGGTCACCCTCCGGAAATCTCAGCAGGCCGATCTGCCTGGGCTGGGGAGCCTCTTCCGTGGGCCGGGGTTGCATGGGGGTTGCATGGGGGTTGCATGGGGGTTGCATGGGGGTTGCATGGGGCTTCCTGCCCAGCTGCTTATTTCTCAACTTCCCCTGCCCTGTTCTTCCATAGCTGGGGAAACAGGAAACCACATCACCTTGGTCTGGGCTGCAAGCCGCGTCTGCCTCTGCTCACTGGTTCCTGTCACACGCACAGTCTTGTATCACGATCCCCGGCCGCCCCCTTCGTGGACCTGCCAGTGACACCCCCGTCACCCCTACTTCCCTCTCCCGGGAACCAGGGCCGGTAGGGCCACCGCCCCCACCGAGCCATGAGCGCGGTGCCAACTGCTGCTGGCTCAGCCCCAATGCGATTCTTCTCAGCCAGTGCCCATCATTGTGGGGCAACTGCGAGAGCATGCTGGGCCATGCCCCCCACG
>NW_006443131.1:2876731-2879874 GCF_000325575.1 Pteropus alecto | reverse complement strand
CTGGGGAGTCAGTCACCTCCTCTTCAACTCTTGGGCACAAAACACTTCCGGCTTCTCCAGAGTACCCCTCCCCCCAAGCCCCCACAGAGCGGGGTCCTCTTCAGCCCAGGCCCCCGGGGTCCCAGGCACACCATCAGCCCACAGAGGCTTGAAGGGACCCTGCTGTGCTTGTGCAGAGGCTCAGCGCCACCTGCACACACAGGGACCCGAGCCGGCCTCCGCCTCCGCACACAGTGCACCCCCAGCTTCCCAGGAGAGGGGGGAAGGGGTGAGGGCGGCTGAAGAGGAACTCACGGGCCCTTAGCAGCCCACGTCCCCACAGAGCCTGACCACCCACAAAACAACCATAAGGGAACCACTGCCCCCCGCAGAACCCCTGAAACCCCTCAGCGGGACGTGAGCCTTAACCGTTAGGGGCCCTCGGACCCTTTGAGCATCTGATGAAAGCCGGGAGGGACGCGCCTCTGCACACGCTCCAGATGGCTCCTGCGACTCAAGCTCCCTTCCGGGGCTGCACACACAGGCCAAGTGAAGAACCCTGGCTTAGAGATCCTGGGACAGCCCCCCACCCCCTTTCCCATCACCAACACCCCCACCACCCCAGGGGGGACAGTGGAAAGTTCCCCAAGGCACAGCACAGACACTCGGCCCGGGGCCCGGGGGATGGCTTCCCTGCGGGCCAGGCCGTCACCACGGCATCCGCCATGCGGGCCAGCGACTGAGTGCCCTGTGCTCGGAGTGAGCGGCCTGGCCCGGCGGCCCGTCCCTGCCGTATTTAATCGAGTCGGGAGAGAAGAAACATTTCCGGAACCTCTAAGAAGTTACACGTGTGGGGACAAGGGGCCCTTAGTGTCACGCACTGTGGGACACCCACCTACAGTCACAGCACGCACCGAATCAGCCTCTGTCGCACACGCACGCACACACTTCTGCACAGCTACGCCCCGATTCCCCAAGGGTCATATCTGGGTGTTCACGTGTCATTTAGAGAATGTTTCCTTTATACCCTCCTGTTCCCCAATCACCCACTTGGGGACAAGTAGGAAGATCATCAGCTATAGTGTCATGGACATTTTAGAATCTTTAAGTCCTAGAGCCAGTGACTGAGGCCGGGGCCAGATGAGAGTCAGAAGTAGTTTGGGGGGACCGTGGGGAGGAGACCAGGCAAGTGGTAAGCACGGGGGACCGTGAGAGATGCAGGGTGGGGACGGCAGAGGTCTGGTTTTCTTCCCGGGGGACCTCCCTGCATGACAGGAAAGCAAGAGACCAAGAGGGGCCTGAGGTATCAACTCCTTTATTCTCCTCCAGGGACAGCCCGGGGCCGGCCATCTGTGCTACTCGTTGTGGTCCTCCTTGTGGATGTCCTCGTGGGCCGCCACGCCCACCTTCACCACCAGCGCCAGGAACTCCTCGAAGTTGACGGCGCTGTCTTTGTTGACATCCAGCTCTTTGAACCAGGTGTCCGCATCCTTCTTCTGTCAAGAGTGAGGAGGAAGCAGAGTGTAAGGGGAGAGGCAGGGCCGTGGACCTGGGGGGCCAGCCGCGCCCCGGCCACGCCCAGCCCCTCTGCACCTTCATGTACTGAGGACACTCGGCCTCCAGCAGCTTCTTCAGGTCGTCCCTGTAGAGGGCGTGGTAGTTGCCCTTCTCCAGGGAGTACCTGTGGAAGATGTCGATGAAGTTGTTCATGGCGCTCTCCAGCTCCGTCAGCATGGTGCTCGAGGGTTTGTCCGTGCCACCTGGAAGGGGGTGCACAGCGGAACCCGGGGTGGGTTTGGGGCCTCTGCTCACGGCAGAGCGAAGGCTGGGAGGTAGGCGGAAGGTCCCTGCCCCAGGTGACGGCTGCGTCCCGGCCCGCACCACCTGAGTAACTACAGCCAGGGACGGCCGCAGCTGTGACGGCAGAGGGAACACACGGATAGCAGTGCGGGAGGGGGTGGGGACACACGCACGCACACGCACACACGCGCACACACGCACACACGCACACACGCACACACGCGCACACGCACGCACACACACACGCGCGCACGCACACGCACACACGCGCACACACGCACACACGCGCACACACGCGCACACGCAGTGCCTGCCAGCTCTCCCCACACCCTCACCCTCTGCCCAGGACGGGCCCAGCCTGGGAAGCAGATGCGCCCTCGCCACCGGTGCTGGGGGCCCGGCTCCTCTTTGGTCCCCAAGGGGTGCGGGGTCTTGGGCCAGACCCCCTGTGCTCTCCCCGCAACCTCAGAGGCCGCTGCTCCGTGCCGCCCTCCCGGGGGTAGATCAGCGGGGTCCGGCGCAGTCCCACTTACCGGGTGTCTGGGAAACAGTTGGCAGGATGTGCCGCTGAGCCGCAGCTGCTCCCTTTTATAGCGGCGGGGCGTGGCCGGCCGCCCTCGGGCCATCGGAGGCGGCTGCTCCCTCCAGGGTTGCCACAGCCCCTGGTTTCCTAACCAGGTGAGTGGGGTAATCGCTGCGGGATGAACACTTCGGCCTGTTGGGGGGAGGGGGGGCGGGGGATGGCGTCTGCCGGGCAGCAGTGCCCAGCAGGCGGAACGAGGAAGAGGCCCTGGTGGGGACGCTTCTGAGCCGCTGGCATCCCCCCAGCTCGGCCACCAGGACGCGCCTCCTGAGTCCTGAGTCCCCACTGACTTGCTAATCTCGCGCTCCGAGGCCTGTCTGTGCAGAGGCGCGTCCCTCCCGGCTTTCATCAGATGCTCAAAGGGTCCGAGGGCCCCTAACGGTTAAGGCTCACGTCCTGCTGAGGGGTTTCAGGGGTTCTGCGGGGGGCAGTGGTTCCCTTATGGTTGTTGTTTTGTGGGTGGTCAGACTCTGTGGGGACGCGGGCTGCTAAGGGCCCGTGAGTTCCTCTTCAGCCGCCCTCACCCCTTCCCCCCTCTCCTGGGAAGCTGGGGGTGCACTGTGCACGGAGGCGGAGGCCGGCTCGGGTCCCTGTGTGTGCAGGTGGCGCTGAGCCTCTGCACAAGCACAGCAGGGTCCCTTCAAGCCTCTGTGGGCTGATGGTGTGCCTGGGACCCCGGGGGCCTGGGCTGAAGAGGACCCCGCTCTGTGGGGGCTTGGGGGGAGGGGTACTCTGGAGAAGCCGGAAGTGTTTTGTGCCCAAGAGTTGAAGAGGAGGTGAC
>NW_006443131.1:2871878-2876709 GCF_000325575.1 Pteropus alecto | reverse complement strand
CCCCTCCCTCCAATGAAATGCTGCTCAGATTAACTGTCTTCCAAGCATTTCTCTTGCTCCAAAGCCCTTCACATCCATCCAACCCATGAGAGCCTCGGAACAGGCCTGGCGGGAAGGCGGGGCAGGGACCCGCCCAGCCCACAGAGGCAGAGCTGAGGGCAGAAGGTGAGGCGGTCACCCAGCACCGCCCTGCACAGCACAGGCGTGTCAGCTGCCAGACCAGAGCCCGGAGCCACGGGATCCGCAGCCTGATCAGACAAGACAGTGACTGTTCTGGGAAAACCCGCCTCCTCTCTCTCCTTCCTTCACACGCTCAGCAAACGTTCCCCCGGAGCTTCTCCGGGGCCTAGGCCGTCACGCCTCCCGGAGGAAGTGGACGGGAGTCGCCTCTCTTTCCCGCCTGTTTCCACAGCTCTTTGTGCCTCATCGTATCAGGAACTTTATTGCTGTGCCACCTCGGGCCATTTACTTACCCTCTCTGTGCCTAGTTACCTCCGTTATTGAGTAGAGATTAAAGACAAAGTCTCCCTTCAGCCTACAGAACATGAGAAATATCTGCAAATCATGTATCTGACAAAGGGTCAGGATCCAGAATATCCGAAGAACTACAACCCGACAACAAAAAAACAAACGACCTGATCGAAAAACGGTCAAAGGACTTGAATAGACATTTCCCCAAAGAAGATACGCAAATAGTCGATCAGCAGATGACTAACCTTCAAAGACCTGCGGATCAAAACCACAGTGAGAGATCCACTCACGCCCACGAGAATGCCAACCAAAACGGAAAATAACGAGTGTGGAGGGGGACGTGGCGAAATCGGAACGCGCCCTGGTGGTGGGAGGGTGAGACGGGGCCGCCATGGCGAACGGGATGGCGGTGCCTGAAAAAACGGAGACCAGAATCACCAAAGAATCCAGCACTCGTACTTCTGGGTATATACACCAAACAGTTGGAAGCAGAGTCTCCAAAAAGTATTTGTGCAGCCATGTTCATAGCAGTGTTATTCGTAAGCGTCGAAAGGTGGAAGCGCCCTAAGCATCCTTCCGCGGATGATGCGTAAATAAAATGTGGTTTGTACAGGCGGTGGAATATTATCCGGCCTTTAAAAAGGAAGGAAATTCTGACACGTGTACGAGGTGGATGAACCTCAAGGACATTACGCTGAGTGAAATAAGCCGGACACGGAAAGACAGATGCCGGACGAACCCACTTAGGTGAGGCACCTTCAGGCGTCAAGTTCACAGAGACAGAGAGGGGGGTGGTGGTTGCCGGGGGTGGGGGCGAGTCGTGTGTTGAGGATGGAGTTTCAGGAGCAAAAGGATAACAGTTGTGGAGATCGAACGTGAATGTACTTACAACTGAACCGTACACTTAAAAATGGTTAAAATGGTAAATTTTACGCTATGCGTATTTTGCCACGATCAAAATGTTTTTAACTTTTAAGTGTTTCCACCTACAAATAAACAGAATCTACCTTATAATGCTGTTGTGAGGCTTAATAATAGGTGTGAGATATTTATGATTTGTGGACTTTTCTTGACATTATTACATTTTGATAAAACGTTTACACAAAAATCGCAACAAGCGCTCGGAGCAGTGCAGAGCGAGAGGCGCTATGTGAGGCCACAGCACAGTCACTGCCCCGCGGACGTCCCGGATGCCCCAGCCGGGCTGTGGGCCCCCGAGGACGCAGCCTGGATCCTCCGCCTCTGCCTCCCCGGGACCCAGCGGAGCACCTGGCACACGCAGTAGCAGCAACAACGATCAACAATAAGAACAAATAAGAGCAAAATCATAGCCGATATGTATCGGGCTTTTACCGTGGGCCAGTTCTGTTGGAAGTGCTTTATCGACATCGGTCCATTTAATTCTCAGAACAATCCTATGGGGTTTGGACTCTCGTAATTTCCGTCTCACAGATGAGGAAACTGAGGCCCCGTGACACACGACGTTTGGTGCACCGAGTGATTTAGGCGACTGATGCAGTGGTGTGACCTCACCCGCTTCCTGCCCACGCCTGGAATGCCGCCGCCCGCCGGCGAAGTCTTCCTCCTGCTTCCTGATGCAGCCCGGGCGCCATCTGCTGGCCAGCCCTGGCCAGCCCGCCCCTCCCTCCCCAGCCCTGTCACCGAGTTCATCATTCTCTCCCGCTCCCCAAACCCCTGTGCCCCCAACGCTTGCCCTGCTGCATTAGGATTCCTCCGTTTGTCGTCTGCCTTCCCTTTGAGACCAGGAGCCTCTTACAAGCAGAAACCACATCATGACCCTAGGGCCTGGCACATAGTAGATGCTCAGTTAATATTTATTGGGGGAGAGGGGGTGGTAAGCGGATGTGGAATTGAACGCTTGGTCTCTCTCATCTCCAGTGCAGAAATTCCTGTTATCATACCAGCCACCTTCGATCATCTTTGGAACAGGCAGGAGATATAGATCTGCCACCCAAATGCAGTCTAACTCCCTCGGCGAGCGATTCGTCAACCTCTTGACAGGAAAACGGCGCTGTTTCTGATGCACGACATGACACATTTTCGACCCATGGTCGAGCGCTTATTCACCAGGCCCTCCCCGGTGTGACCGTGGAGCACGTCAGAGTCACAGCGTTTGGCGCCCACCGACCCCATGAAGTGAGTCACACAGGTACAATTATCCGTGTGTGACAGAGGGGGAAACCGAGGCGCAGGGAGTGAGTTACTCAAGCTTCTTCTTACGGGCACGTCTTCTGCCTCGTCCTGGTGCTGCGGTGCCAAAGAGCAGACCTCGGAACAAGGAAGCTGGCTTCTCTGGGACTGCCCTTGGCGTTTGCTAGCCAGCCCGGGGCGGAGCCCTCTGTCAGCGGGCACGACGAGGGACTGGTGGGGATGACGTCGTCCCAGACCCCGACCTCTGGGAGACGGCTCTCTTAAAGCACCCTCTGAGACGGTCCCTCGGGGCAGCTTTATTCTTCCAGAGAGTAAGGGAAATAGTTTCCAGGTCTAGCAAGGGAGACACAAGGCACACACGAGCCCTGACCTCCCCTGCGACGGCGTGCTCGTCAGGGGCATGCTGGCCCGCACAGGCCAGAACCGTGGCCCCCAGAGGCGCGCCCCCCGTCACACCCACGGAGGCTGCCAGGGGCCAGGAGGCAGGCCAGTTGCCCTGGGGGAGAGGATGTCCTGGGGCATTGGGCAAGCACGTCGGGGGAAGGCAGGGCCTGCAATCCTGCTGTCGGACGTGGGGTAACCCGGGGGGAGCGGAACCTGGCTCTGTTTTCACAAAAGAGCTCGGTCCTGTCTGTGTCCCAACAGACCTGAGCCGGCCCGGCCTGGCCTGAGGAAGTGAGGACAGCGCGGGCAGGGCCGTGGGGAAACCCCCGCTGGGCAGAGCGCCCCGAGTGCTCAAAGGCCTGCAAAGATGGGCAAGAGGAACCGTCCCCTGGGCCTGGGGACGGGTGGCTGGGTCACCGGCCAACCGCCTCCCTGCCTCTAATGAGAGGAAGGGGCCCATGGGGGCAGCAGAGAGCCTCGGATTCCCACCGATTCCTGCATCTCATGCTCCAGCACCACGGAGCACGCACCGCACGCTGGCCCTGGGCCCCGTGGGATGAGGAGGTGGCGAGACGCAGCCCCTGGCCCGGCGGAGGACGCAGACAGCGAGCCCGACCGGGGGGCAGCAGGACACGCACCTCCACGGTGGGGTTCAGGCCCCATGAGTGCAGAAGGTCCACAGGGGATGGCTGGGGGCCCAGCCGAGTCCCAAAGGACAAACATTGGCAAGTGTGGGAGGGATGGCGAGCAGGACCCGGCCCGGGGAGCAGCCAGACGAAACCCAGCTTCAGAGCTTGACGGGTGAGGGACAGAAGCCCCGTTCAGCCCGCGGCGCCCAGTCCCAGCTGCGGGAGGGCCCCAAACCAAGTCCCTTAAACCACCCCCCTCCCCGCCATCCGCATGGCCCATCATTCCCTTCAAATGCATCGTTTCTGCCACACTAAGCTCAGGACACGGGTTTCCAGACCTTCCTCAGAGAAGAAAGCCACCAAGATGGGCCCCACAGAGCGTAAGGACCGGGGACCGGGGGACCCTCCCTCCCGGAGAGATTCTGCGTAGGAAGACGGGACAGAGACAGGGCGGGGGCAGGTCCTGCTGGGAGGGGCCAGGGACCCCAGGAGGACGCGGCTCGGCTCGGTGAGTCACGAGCAGCCCCGAGTCGGAGTAACACCCACGCCCATCATCATTTTTTATTAGTAAAATCAGACCCAACCCTTCTCGCCTCCAGGAAGACTTCCCTGATTGACAGTCACCCTCATCGCTCTTCCCCACGACAGACTGGATCGTTGGCTTTGCCCTCGTCTCGGTCTCTGACTCAGCACGGGCTAAACCCACCTCACGGTCCTCCCTCCCGGACTGGCCCTGACGCCCGCCACCCTCGTCAGCTGCCAGCACCGTCCCCCTTGCATCCTGGCCTCTCCCCGGCTGCTCCGCCTTTGGGCACCGGTGCGTTGGGGCTCCCCCCCGGGGCCGGGAACCTTCACACGCAGCGCGTGCCTCTGCCCCCCGGCCCCTGTCCCATCGTGCATGTGTAGTCAATGAGTGACCAGAACATCACTCGTTGAGGACCAGCTCCCCGAAGAAGAGGTTCCTCCCTCTGGGCTGAAGGCGGAGGGCAGGGGCTGTCTCCCGCTCAGACGGCGGCTCCGGGGGGACCCCGTACCTGGGCGACCGAATCACCCCCTTCCCTAACCGTGAACTGAGACACCGGAAACTGTTGTGAAGCTGCTTTATTCTCCTCCCTCGCACGGTCCTCCCCACGGACACGCACGCGTGTGCGCACGCCCGTGGGGCACACGGGCGC
>NW_006443131.1:2863628-2871832 GCF_000325575.1 Pteropus alecto | reverse complement strand
GAGCCCCAGCGGCCGGCCCCGGGGGAGGCTGCCGCGCCCCCTTTAGTAGAGGCTGCGCTGGGCACAGCAGTGGGCGCACAGCCGTCGGTGGTACTGCAGGTGGCAGTCCCTCAGCAGCCTGCCCAGGACGTACAGGAACTCGTCAAAGGAGAGCTGGTTGTCCTTGTCCTTGTCTGCTGCCCGGAACAGCTCGCTGATGAAGTACGGCTCCCTCCGGCCCTGAGGAAGGGCGGGCGATCAGCCAGGGCCCGGGCCCTTGGCCTTGCACAGACGGCCAGGCTCTCCGGCGCCCGCTGGCGGGGGGCCGGGGCCGGGGGCCTTGAGTGTCCCCGCCTGCCAGGGGCTTGCCGGAAACGGCTCCTCACTCAGTGGCCAGGGCACCATGTGCTGCTGAATCAGACACGAGGGGGAGAGGGGTGCGGGGCACCCGGGCCTGGGCCGCCTGGGGCAGGCAGACAAGACAGACGGTGTAGACGGGGCACCGCTGGCTGGTGGCCGCCTGGCTGCAGCTGCAGAGCAGGGCTGAGCACCTGGCCACCTGCCGGCACTGCTTCCGCCTGTCTCCCCGCTGATCAGCAAGCCCCCTGCGGGGACCACCAGCCTGGGGGCTTCACCCCAGCAGTTTCTCAGGGCAGAGCCCACCTGCCCTTGTGTCTACATCGCCAGCCCCACGGCGGGGCCAGCGCCGGGCGGCGTCAGCTGTCAGCATGCTGGGGCACCTGCCAGGGATTATTTATGATACCACGTCCCCTAGGGAGGGTGCAGAACGAGGGAGAGGACAAAGCCGTGGGCCCTGGGGCCGTCCAGGGTGTCCCACAACGGGCGGCCCTGAGGCCTGGGGACGGCGAGGAGAGGAAAGGCCCGTGCGCAGGGCAGGGGTAGCGCTGTCCCCGCGAGAAGCCAGACGAGACAGAACAAACAGCTTTGCGGTTGGGATGGCGTTTCGGGGATCAGCGAGGCTTGGGCTGGCGCGGGGCCATGCAGGCAGCCTCAGGGGACAAGGCCGGCCGCGGACCCTGCCCGCGGCACTGCCCCCCCGGGGGGAAGTCCTCCCATCCGCCCCCACGACCACCCGTCGCTCCACCGCCCCTGAGCCCAGACCCACTCACCAGGCTGCCCAGGAAGCGGGGCGTGTTGTCTTCCAGCAGGGCCTTCAGCTCCTGCAGGGACAGAGTCTCCACGTCCCCCTCCCGGGCCGCGTACCGGTGGTAGCAGCGGACCAGCTGGACAAGGGATTCCTCCACGGGGGTGTCCGTCATGGCGGTCAGGCCCCAGCAAGGACAGGGGCAGGTCTGGGGTGCGGTGGGGGAGCAGCTGGGGGCAGGGGGAATCTGGGAGGGCAGAGCAGCACCTCGTCTGGGCCAGGCCCCCGCAGGGGGCCCTTCCATCGAGAACCTTCCCCCCCTTCCCGCCCTTCGTCGGACCCCTCACAGGCTTGGCCCAGCGTCCTTGTCCCCAGGAGGCTCTGCTACGACCTCTCAGGACGCTGGCTCTGTCCCCTCCCTGAGACCACAGGCTTCAGAGGACAGGAGCTGTGCTCTCCTCCCCGACCCTGCTCGGACCCAGCGCAGTCCACCCACCCTCACGACTCTCCTGGGAGAGGTGCTGACCTGTCGCGTGGGGCAGAGGCCTCTCCGAATGCAGCTGCAGCCTGCGGCGTGTCCGAGAGGCCGGCCAGCACTCGGCAGGGAGACAGATGTGTGAGCAGGGGTCCCGCCACCACGTCCCACGTCCCGCCCTTCCTGGGTGCCTCCGATGATGGCAGCCAGGCTGGCGCCTTTCACAGGCTCATCAGCAGTGGCTGGGCCTTAATTGCATCCCTGAGATGACATCACACGGCGTTGGTTTCCTATAATTAACTCCATGACACTGAGGGCCACCTTCCCCCCGAGCCTGACCGGAAGCATCTCAGGGCCACACGGGGTCACGTCGCCCGTCTCCTGGCCTCAGAGCTCGTCTCCCAGCTCCCACTCGGGGGTCAGACGCACAACTACAATACAACTTTCTCGAGGGCCCTCCCTCAGCTGGTGAACCCCCGAACTTCACAGTCACGAAGCACATCCATCCATCCATCCGACGGGTGTCCCCAAGCACCCACAGTGCACCAGGCCTCCCGAGGCAATGCGAGGAGGAGCTGGGGCCAGCTCACGGGGTGGGATGAGCCGAGGGAGAGTCATGCACCAGGAACGGGGCTCCCTGGTCACCCAGGAAGGAACATCTGCCTGGGGGGTCGAGGAAGAGTTCCTCAGAGGGTGGGCGTCGAGGTGGGACCCGAAGAAAAGATCTCGCTGCAAGGAGAAGCGTGGGGGACCAGCACCCCACACAGAGGAAGCAGCGGGGCCGAGGCCCGGCGGGACGAAAGCGGGTGGCCTGCCAGGCGGACAGAGTCCACGGGGCTCAGGCGAGCAGTCGGGAGAAACGGGGCTGGGAGGAGGGCGGAGACAGAACGCGAAGGGCCCTGTGTTCCTAGCGAGAGCCACGACCTTGTCCTGCTGTGCCCAGGAAGATGGCAGGGAGGACCGCAGGGCATTGGGTGATGGGCGGCGGCTGAGAGGGAAGCGGTGGGGACAGCTCCGTTGTCAAGAAATGACCGACTGCCATGTTTCCAGAAGCGGCCCTGCTGCAAGCGAGGCCAGATGTGCAGGCCTGGCCGCCCGTACAGCGGCCACCTGGGCCTCTGAGTGACAGGTGAACTGCCTTCCCCTTGTCAAGCCTCCTGTCAGCCAGCCTTTCCACCCCACCCCACGCGTCTCCCCGGGGAGGGGCCGTGTGGGCTGCTTGGTGCGTCTCCCAGAAGGGGGCACCAAAGGACAGGCCATCGAGCCCGAGGGTGCCTGAGCCCCAGGACGTCTGCGAATAATACAGCGGTAGCTCAAGCCAAACCTTTCCCAGTCTACGGGGCGAGCCTCCACCTGCCCAGGGTCGTGGCTTCCTCGGCAAGGATGTGGTTCCTCGATTCACTAAAATGAAAACATGGCTCAAATTTCTGAAAGGGAAAACAGGCCGAGGTCGAGTCACGGAGAATCTGTCGAACACCTTCGATTCGGCCACCATCCCCTGGGAATTGACCCCCCGAAAGGAATTCAATAGAAGTTAAAAGCAATAAGTAGGAAAACATTCACCTCTGCGACATCTATAGTCAAGAAACAAAATTAAAAACCCAGAAACCAGCTAATGAAGGGATTTGGCACGACAGCGTGGCCTTGGACAACTGCTTGATGATCACTCGTCACTCAGAAGAAACTCCATTTCTGACCCGTAGCTTTTTGGGGGGAGGCAGTCATATCGTACCTCCCTTCACCCTATCGATCAGGGACAAAAACGATCCCCCGACACGGTCACAATGCCCCGTGACTCAGTGGGATTTAGCCCAGGGACGCAAGGAGGGTCCCACATATGTGAGATAACACGTCAGCAAAACGAAACAAAAAACTCCACACGATCCTCTCAATAGATGCGGAAAGGCGTTTGGCAAAGTTCAACACCCATCGATTAAAACTCTCAACAAAATGGTACAGAATCATCTTATCTCAACCCAGTAAAGGCCATAGGCGAAAAGCGCACAGGTCATCTCATGATTGACGGGGGAAAACACTGAAAGCTTTGCCTCTGAGATCTGGCACAGGTCAAGGATGCCTACCCTCGCTGCTTCTTTCCAACATAGTACAGGAAGTCCCAGCTTGAGAAATTAGACAAGAAAGAGATAAAAGTCATCCACAAAGAAAAGAAATGAATAAAATTATCTCCATTTGCAGACGGTATGATCGTACACATAGAAAACCCTAAAGACTCAACGACAACAAAATTATTATAAATAATAAACGATTCCGCATATAAAATAAACATATAAAATCATCGAACGTCTATACACAAACAACAAATTATCCAAAAGAGAAATCGAGAAAACAATCACATTCACAGCAGCAACGAGAATAAAATACTCAGGAAATAACCAAAGAAGTGAAAGAATTGTACACGAAAATTATAAAAGCATTGATGAAGGAAATTTTAAAATACACAATAAAGGGAAGACATTCTCTGTTCGTGGTTTGGAAGAATTAATATTGTTAAAATACCCATACTACCCAAAGCGACCTACAGATTCAATGCAATCCCTATCCATGGCTTTCTTTACAGAAATAGAAAAACAATCCCAAAATTCATATAAAATTAGAAAAGACCCTGAATAGCCAAAGAATCTTGGGTAAGAAGAACAAAGCTAGAGGCCTCATACTTGCTTATTTCAAAATTCATTACAAAACTACAGTATTCGAAACAGCATGGTACAGGCATAAAAACAGACACGTAGACCAATGGAACGGAATAGAGAACCCAGAAATAAATCCACGCGTAGACGGTCAACTGATCTTTGACGAGGACACCAAGAAAAGATGAGAAAAGGGAGCTCTTCACCTGGACGGTCACCTGTGTCCTGTATCACAGCCTCTCATAAACTGGAAAATGTCAACAGGTGTTTCCCTGAGCTCTGTGAGCCACTTCAATAAGTGGCTTTGGGAAAACTCGACATCCACAAGCAGAAGAATAAAATCGGACCCCAACCTCACACCACATAAAAAACCAACTCAGAATGGATTAAAGGTTTAAATATAAGACCGAGAACCGTGAAACTAATGGAAGAGAACGAGGGGACAGCTCCTTGACCCTGGTCTGGGCGATGATGTTTTTGAACGTGGACACTAAAATCGAAGGCATTAAAAGCAAAGATACACGAATGGGGTTATGTTAAATTTAAAGGCTTCCGCACAGCAAAGCTCGCCAGGGACAGAGCAGAAAGGCAACCAACAGAATGAGGGAAAATATTTTCAGACCACGTATGTGATGAGGTGTTATTATCCAAAATATATAAATAACTCGTACGACTCAATAGCAAAAAAAAAAAAAATTTAATGCGCAAGAATCTGAAATGACATTTCTCAAAAAAGGCGTACGAGTGGCCAACGGATATACGTGCAAAGGTGTTCTACTTCACTCGTCAGAAAAACAAAACGTAAGTGTTGGCGAGGACGTGGAGAAAAGCAAATCCCTGCGTGTTCCTGGAGGACGGACAAACGGCTCAGGACGACCGGGAGAAGAGAGGAAAAGCAGAGGGTCCCTCCGCTGCGACCACAGCGCCATCGCCCAGCCGCAGGGAGAGCGCGAGCTCCTCGGCCGGGTGTCCCGGAGCGAGTGCACGCGCGCCCGCAAAAACGTGCGGCTTCACCTCACAGGTACATGGAAAAGCCCGGAAGGTCCAGAGGCGACGAGTAGACGAAGAAATCTCCTGAGACACGAGACAACGTCTTCGAGTGCTGAGGGCAGGGCAGGCGCACTTCCTAAACAGGACAGAGGACACGCCAGTCCCACAGGGCGTGGCGCGGCCACTGGGGCTCAGAAACAGCCGGGAGGGGCCCAACCAGCGTCCCCTGTGGGCCACAGTGGTGTCCCCAGCAGCTTCTCCCTCGGGGACCTCTCCCCACTCCAGACCCACCCACAGAGTGTCAGGAAAGTGGCTTTTCGTCTCCCACTGATTCGGGCCCTTCTCCGATGCGTTCATGAAGCTGGGTGACAGGGTCCCCGGTGGTGAGACACAGCGTCACTCGTCTCTGCTGTGGCTGACAGAAGGAACGGCCTGGGCTCATTTTCCAAATCGAGTCTGTGGGAGAGAAAGAGAGAGGAGGGGGTCGGGGGATGGGGATGGGGGGTGCATTTATTTATCCTTTGAGCCAGATGGCTCACTAGGAAGTTCCCTAAGGCGGAGCCGGTGGTGGGGTGCGGGGCTCGGGCCTGGCCTGCGAGCCCAGGAGAAGGTGAGGAGGTGGTGTTGGGGCTGGCGGTGGCGGAGAGGGGCCACAGAAGCCCGAGCAGCCCGCCTGGGACCAGAGCCGGCCTATCGTCACCCTCCCTCCACGACTGCCACCCCAGCATGGCACCCGTCACTCGACCGACCAGGCCACTCAGGTCTGGGGTCCAAGATGGATGACCTAAGCTCTGGTCAGAACAGAGCCAGAATCCTGGGGGGCCCCCACCTCCCCACCTAGTGGCCGATATCAGGTGAGGGCAGGTCCGAGGCCCCACGACAAAAGACAGGGACAGGCTCGGGGGCGGGTGGGAGAGAGATGCCCTCTGCGGCTGGGCCCTGTCGGCAGGTGGGCAGAGGGCAAAGGGGCCTTGGCACAGAACTTGACCATCAGCCTGAGGACAAGCATTTAAAGAACAAGACATCTGGCCTCTGGCTGGGGACCTAAATGGAAAAGCAGAATCAATCAGTGTTTACTCCATCCCATGGCACCCGCGCCGTCCACCAGAGTAAGTGACTGGAGGTCCGTGCTCGTTGGACGTGTGAGGTGATAGAAAACCTAGATAATGGTCCCTCGTTCCTGGCACAGAGCTCCTGAAACCCTTGTAATTTCCGAGGCGACCGGAGTGTCTTCTGCTCTGATGAGGAGACTGGGTGGGCCCCTGGGTGAGGGCTGATCACTGAAAGAGCAGGCCATGATTACAAATGGGATTTTTCAGCCCTGCCCCCCACTCTCTGGAGAAGGGAGAGGGCTGAAAATGGAGTCGATGATCGATGGTGCCCACGTGGTGAAGCCCCCCTAAAACCCCAATAGCACGGGCTTCCGGGGACTCGTGGGCTGGCGGACACATCCACGTCAGGAGGGCGATGCACCCCAGCTCCACAAAGACAGAAACTCCTGCTCTGGACTTTCCCAGACCTCGCCCCCCACGCTCTTCACCTGGACGGTCACCTGTGTCCTTTATCACAGCCTCTCACAAACTGGAAAACGTCAGCAGGTGTTTCCCTGAGTTCTGTGAGCCACTCCCGCAAATTAATCGAACCTGAGGGGGGTGAGGTCATCGGAACCTCCAATCTGTAGCCAAGTCGGACCAAAGTCATGCGTAACCTGGGGACCTACTGCTCGCGATCGGTCTGGAGTCGGGGGAGTCTCGTGGGACCGAGCCCTGCACCTGTGGGGTCTGACGCTCTCTCCACGTAGACAGCGTCAGAACAGAGTTGAATTGTAGGACATGCGGCCGGTGTCTCAGAGAACCGCGTGCTGCGGGGAAAACCCCCATGTATTTGGTGACCAGAAGCCTCAGGGGTGACGCGTCCCGTGTGAAGTAAAGGAGAGACCCACGGGGAAGAAACTCGCAGCCCGGGAAACGGCTGGGTTTTCCCTGCTCGGGTCAGGGGGGAGGGGGTGCTGCGGGTTTGGCCGGTCTGAGAGCTCACCTGAGACATGCTGAGACCGGCAGACGGCTGGGCGCCCGCACGTGATAACGCCTTGGCGACGACAACCCGCTCGCCGGCTCTGCCTCGCGGCCTCGCCCGTCCCATGGGCGGGTCATCCCTGGGGTTCGTGCATCAGCCGGCCCCCAAGGCTAGGTTTGCTCAGCTGTGCGATCAGCCCAAGAAATGCCCAAACCAGCTTGAGCAGAAGAGCCTGCTGAGTGATCGCCTGCACCCAGCACACAGGACCCGTGAGCTGGGGCGAGAAGCTGGCACGAGTCAGGGCCACGGAGGAGGGTCTTAAAAAAAAAAACAAAAACGCTTTATTTAATTCACACACCGTAAGATTCGCCCATCAAAAGGGTACAATCGCTTTCAGGCTTTCCACAGAGTTGGGCCACCTACACCACAACTTTCAAACATTCCCCATCGCTCCAAAGAGGACCCCGCACCCTTACGGATCAGCGGCCATTCCCCTCGCCGATCTGTATTTCTCTAACTCCCTTCCCCGAGCCCGCGGCAGCCACGCCTCCGCTCCCGCCTCTGAAGGACATTTCACGACGCGGGGGCCACGCGCCGCCGCATGCGGCCTCTCGCGATGGCCTTCTTTCACGGGCCGTAAGGCTGGCGATGATCTGACATTCTCGACGCTTCTCCCTGTCGACTTTCTCAGTTTTCCAAAATCACACGATGCCGCCTCTCGTTACGACTTTTACCTGGGCTTGGATTATTACACCGCTTCTTCGATATGGGAGCAGAGATGGACGTCTTCTTTTCCAAATGGACATGGTAGTTTTCCCTAAATAACGAGAATCGAGAATCAAGTAAACTTCGACTTTAAAATCAGAACATAAATAAAGTTAAAACTTAATTATTTTCATCTTTCCCTGTTTCTGTCCACTCTGGAAAGATGACGACATCCCCACTAGGCAATTTGATGCGAAGCTCTGCGGTGGGCGTGGGGGCGAGGTCA
>NW_006443131.1:2861749-2863519 GCF_000325575.1 Pteropus alecto | reverse complement strand
AAAAAAAAAAAAAAAAAAGGTGCACTTTGGTGCCGAATGTGAGACACCAGTGCAGCCCAGGCAGAAGGTCGGCAGCCGTGGGGGACACTCCTGTGACCGCACCCCAGGGGGACAATCTGGCCGGCTCTGCCTATGACGGGGACCCCGCAGAGCAACAAGGGTGCTTGTAAATCAGAACCACAAAGTCCCCGTTGGCCAGCGAGCCTTCGTGGGGTGCCCCCCCCCCGCTCCAACTCACCGGTTTCAGCTAGACACCCCACCCTCGCTCGATGAGAATGGGCGGGACAGAGCATGGCCTTGGCGACTTCGAGGGGATTCTCCACAGACGATGTCCCAGATTTGAGCAGACGAGCTCTGCGGGGAGCTCCCGGGTCGCTTCCCCACACTCTCTGGGTACCTGGCCTCGGAGGGAGCAAACCCCTTTGGCATCAGCCTCCTGGAATTAATCACGATAACCTGTCCCAATGAACCCATTGCAGACAGGCTCCAGAAGACTGTGCAGGGGGCCCATGGCAGGGGTCGTCCCCTCTCTGGTGCGAGGGCTGAGTGGCAGATTCGCATCCTGACTGCCTCCTCCCCTCTCCTGATGGCAGCTCGAGGCCAGGCTGGCCAGCACCACTCTGAACGGCCACAGGAAGAAGCATTCCCAGTCTCCGAACGTGGCCTGAGCCCCCAGCCCTGCCTTTCTCACGTCCCCTACACAGTGCCCGTCAGTGCTGGCAGCGCCCCAAAGCCCACGCCACAGAGCAAAGCTTTCGCTGACTCCCCCACCCGACAAGTGACTTCTCCCTGCTCAGAATCCCCACCTGCTTTGCTGGTTCTGCCAAAGTTTACGGGGTCCTCAGCCCACACTGGGCGCTGGGCCATAGTATAAAGGAGCTGTCACCCAGACCTCGGGAGCTCGGCCGGGGGAGCGGCAAACCGCGGGAGCAAGGACATGAGTGATTCGGGCTCTGCCCGCGGAAGGCCTCGCAGAGGGAGTGACCGCTGACCTGCAGATGTCTGGGCCTGTCCCATCCACTCCGCCGCTCCCACAGACAGCGTGGGTCTCCTTGCTGGCCAGCTGGCTTATTGGAGCGCCGCCTGGACGTGGAGCCGTGCTCAATGCCATCCACACCTGCAACATGGCTCTCGGCCACACTCGCACACGCACACGCACACGCACACGCACACGCAACACAGCGCAGAGTAGCCACTCAAATGTGGATGATACGAACATATAAACAAATGAATAAAGAGATGGCCGAAAGAGCAAATTACTTTTGGTTTTTTTCTCCCCAGCAAACCGTGACTCCTAGAGAGCCCAGGTCACCTCCTCCTCAGAATATGGAAAAGAAAATCTCGCCAAGAAGCAGGAGGCGGGTGAAGACACCAAGCACCATTTCCGGGCCCCCGGCCACCTGGCATGACTCTCCTGTGAGAGCAGGTCCTGGTGGCAAGGAGCTCTCGTGCAGAAGCAAATTGGGGGCTGCTCCCCAATGAACCCGGATCCGCTGTGTCGTCAGGATGATTCGGGAAGGGGGTGACAAGTCTTCTGTGTCATCAGGATGATACGGGAAGGCGGTGGAAAGTCCCCTGTGTCATGAGGACGATTTGGAAAGGAGGTGGCAGAACATGATTAAATCAGTGAATCATCAGCCCCACGACCCCAAGGACACACTTGACTCGAACACTGCGTCCCCCACACCTGGACCAGCCACCCCACTGCAGGTTGGGACACAGCAGACCCCAGGGCAGGGCCACTGACTCCTGTGCAGACAGCTTTGCATA
>NW_006443131.1:2860921-2861733 GCF_000325575.1 Pteropus alecto | reverse complement strand
ATCAGCGGGGGCGGGGAGCCAAGTTTGCCCAGAGTCCTACCTGATGGCTCATTCCACGTTTGCCACCACCGCCACTGCCTTGGGGGCCCCGGGCACCCCTGGGGCTGCAGAGTGACGTTCAACAGTGTGGGGCTCAGCTCAGACTGAGGGTGGTGACGCGAACCTCCCCTCACCGCAGGTGACGTGCGGTGCCTACCACCCTCTCTGTGTTCCCTCAGAGTCACCATGGGTCATGACCCCGGTCACCCTCCGGGGCTCCAGTGGGACCTGATGTGAAGCTGGCAGTGAGGTGACCCTGCTTCCGTCCTCGGGACTACGACTCCCTGAGGGAGGGTCCTGGGGTGACCCGAGATGTCTAGAGGAGTCGAGAGTGAGGCTGAGTCAGGCTCGTCCGGGATGAGATGTGGCGGTCCACACGGGGACGTGGGCTTAAGTCCTGACACCTCTGCTGCCCTGCTGGACCTGAGGGGACAGTGCCATGTCACAGGGTCACAAAGGTCAAGGAGGAGTGTGTGTGGCGGGCACCGTGCGCCTGGCGCGTGTCGAGGGGGTAAGCAGGGGGGGCAGCCCTGTGACTCGAGCACGGACGGTGGCAGTGCGGGGGAGGAGCCAGCGGGACACGCTGGCCTTCAGACTCGGAACTCCGTCCTCTTGAGGTCCAAAACCCAGTTTCTCTGCCCAATGTCCTGTCCCGTTGTGACACATCCTCCCGGCCTCCCGGAGCCAGATCGAGTTTGGGACAGGACGAGGCTCTAGGTGTTGTCCCTTGGGAGGGAAGCGCCTGGGGTTTCACCGGGAAGGCTGAGCACACA
>NW_006443131.1:2850245-2858170 GCF_000325575.1 Pteropus alecto | reverse complement strand
TCCACCCCTGATACCTGGGGATGAACTTGTCTCGTGTTGCATCTTCTCCCACAGGACAAAAAGGGCAAAGATTACTTGTCCCACATCTTCGAGGATAAGGACCAGAACAAGGATGAGAAGATCGAGTTCTCCGAGTTCCTGTCCGTCATAGGGGACATCGCCACGGACTACCACAAACAGAGCCACGGAGCGCCGGCCTGCTCCGGGGGGAGCCAGTGAGCCCAGCCCGCCAGAGCCTCCTGACCCCCACCAACAATAAAGTGTTGTCTGAAATTATTTTTCGTGTAAATGCGTTTGTTCCCCGTGTCCATCATTCCTTGTTTGCCACCATCCAGAATCCCCATTTCCAGAGGTCGGCTTCAAACTTAGCGAAGATCCGGAGGGGCGGGGCCAGGTAAACGCATAATGGGAACCCGCAAACAGCGCGGTCGGGACTCCGGTCATCACCTCCCAAGCAAGAGCTTCATTCTAAATTAATGCCGTTCACGTGGACCACCCGGCTCCGTGAAACCACATCTAGGAGCATCGGCGCCCTCTGTCCCGCAGGCCCACACAGCCGCCTTAGAGGAACTCACGGAGGATCTGCACCTGTGTCCACGATGCTCCGCCCACGTCTAGTGTGACTACCCCTTCTCTGCTTTCGCTGGATAAAGTGCAGCCTCTATATTTTGCCCGTTCGCTCCCCACAGATGCCCCCACTCACTATGGCACCCAGCTTCCCTAAACCACAGCTATGCTCTGCTAAATCATGGAAACTGCACCTCTCCTTGCTGGCCCTTAATTTACGAGTTTCCCCCAATTAGTTCTGCTTTTTTTTTAACACACAATTTTGTTTACCAAATTCTTGACACTCTGGACAATGAGACCCTGGGTCAAACTGACCAGTGTGCATGCATACAAGGGAACTTCATTTCAGGGACGTGCCCAGGGAACCCCATTTCATCTGCCTTCATCCTCCACCAGCGAGTGGACAAAGCACGGTCTTAAGCCCCACTTGGCTTTCACTGGCCAGTATTCTTGGCAGAATGAGTGGGGCGGAACACAACAGAGAATTTTCCTAAGCACTGACCCTGCGGCCTGCCCATGGTGACAGAAAATCGGCAGTGTGCCACAGTTACGGAACCCGTCCTCGAATCATCTTGTTTGCTCACAGCGCTGAGGAGGAGAGGTGGAGTCACGTGTGGCGTGAGGACCTCGCTCAGCTCTTAGCCGCTTCTCGCGCGTGTACGTTGGGGCTTCTTCCTGAGGCCCTCTAGTCTCATTAAACCCCAACAGGAAGCTCTTCTCACACCCCGAGGCTAAACAAGGTCACATTCTCCCATCTTCCCGACCAGCAACATCCAATGTCAGCTGCAGGGCGAGTACAGGGTCCTGTTTCCTCCTGTGCCAGGAATTCTGGAGAGATGGGCACAGCATCCCCTTCCTGAGCGTAGAAAGAGATACGCACAAGACGTTTGTCCCTTGGAACCTCTTTCCTGGTGGGTCCATACCCGTTTATGGTCTCGTCTTGACATTCTCCCATCTTCCCGACCAGCAACATCCAATGTCAGCTGCAGGGCGAGTACAGGGTCCTGTTTCCTCCTGTGCCAGGAATTCTGGAGAGGTGGGCACAGCATCCCCTTCCTGAGCGTAGAAAGAGATAAGCACAAGACGTTTGTCCCTTGGAACCTCTTTCCTGGTGGGTCCATACCCGTTTATGGTCTCGTCTGTGTTCTCTTATTGTCTAAGACACCGGTCCACTGAAGAGTCCTTGACTTTATAGTTAGCAAGTAGTGGCGATGTGAATAAGACTCTAGCCCAGCCTGCACTCAGGCGGGAAGGCCAGGACACCTACAGAGACGGCGGAGGAAGCGCGAGGTGGGTGCCAGTAAGCGGAGGCAGGAGCGGGTGGCGAGAGCAGGGGGGGTGCGTTCAGCACCTCGGACAGCGTCTCGGGATGCCTGATGCCTTCAGGGTTGTTGGGTTGGTTTCTCTGTGTTGGCTGTCATGTGGGCGTGGGCTCGGAGTTGTCTATGTTTCTCCCGTTTTAATTCCTAATTACTCTTAAATTAATTGCGGTTTAGTACGTTTCCGAACAAACCTTCATTCCTGGTCGGTATCATTATAAAATTCACGCTCACAGGCGCTGCTCCGTACTGGCCTTCTTCTGATCGAACGTGGACACAAGCCCCCACTCGACTCCTCTTTGGCAAATGGTTGAAACCAACTCCGTTTTTGATCTGGTGACAGTTTGGAGCTCTGGACGAGGGCGATGGGTGTGGCCTGACTTCTCCCCGTACATCAGCCCTCTTCCACCCCGTGGACCCCCGGGGAGGAGGGACTCACACCTTCCACTGCCCCTGGCATGGCACGAGCTGCGATGTCACGGGAGAAATGGGCATGACCACCGTGGTCCCCGCCCTCAGGGAGATCACACCCCGGTGGACGCAGGGACAGGCCTGGAAGTTCTCACAGAGCGCGATGAGCCCCATTTTTGACACGAGGCTCCGCGATGGAGAATGTGACCCTGACTTGGGGACATGAGGCAAGGCCCCCCCTAAGGAGGTGGTTCCTCAACCAGAGCAGATGGGTGAAAAGGTCCTTCTCTGCAGGCCGCACGCCGATTTTCACGGTGCCATTGGCGACGAAACAAGCACTGTGAGTCAGAGAAACAGAAGGCTGGCGGGTCCCCCAGAGGCCGTGGAGCTGGCAGTGGACATTTGCCTGCCGACGAAGGACGCATCAGCCGTCCGTGGGTGGAGCATCTCCGTGTCTGGGAAGGTCAGGGCTGCGGCTCTGATAGAAGCCGGTCGCGGTTCACGTTCAATTTTTTAGTCTAAATTTGCTTTCCGGGGGCCTTTCTAAGTTTCACAGCTGACCTCTGGGACTGGAGGTTTCAGATTGCTTATCAGATTGTTATCACACTGGGTGGACGGACCGGGACTCCCACAAATGCGTTTAAACGAAAAACAGCCCTAGATACTTATCATGCGCCAGGTGGCTGGTGCCGGAGTCCGTGACGCTCAGGCAACTGTGTTCCGTCACAGACTCGACGTCTGGACGGAACACAAGCCTGGGAACCGTGACACGGAGTGGTTGCTGTCCCAGCAATGAGGTGAGGGACGGCACAGAGAGCAGAGGACGTTCCCGTGATAGAAGGGTAAGAGCGTCTCTTCCAGAAGGAATCTCTAAGGAGACGTCGACATCTAATCTCAGTCACGAAATATGATTTCAACCCAGCAGATGATGCGCGGACAGACGCGTCCGGCGGAGGGGGATACAGACAAGGGACGTGCAGGCAGGAGACGGTCAGGCATGGTGGGTGCGGGTTGAGAGGACTCGGACCATCAGGACCCAGGTTCCCAGGATGGGGACAGGGAGGCTGGGCGCAGAGCAAGGCAGACTCCAGCTCCTGGGGGCCCTAAGCCTGACGGTTTCCAGCAGTGACCAGCAGGCTTGTTGCAGGAGGACAGAAGACAGCGCAGGGGTGGGTTCGGGGGTGGGGCTGCAGGGAGGTGTGGGCCCGAAGACAGTAAGCCCCAGGGAGCCTAGCTGGACCACTGAGAGCAGCTGCTGTGACAGCTCATGCGGTGCAGGCTGCATAGGGACAGAGCGGGCATCTCAGGGAGAGAAGGTGACAACGGCATCTCAGGGAGAGAAGGTGACAACGGCCAGGGAAGCGGACTTCCCGGGTTTGAGAGCAGGCGGGAGGACAAGGAAGGAGGGGGGACGTAGACGGGCCTGACCAGACCCTGAGATGTCGTGGACAAAGAGCTCAGACCTGTTTCAGAGGGTGACAAGGTGCAGAGTATGGCCAGCAGAGGATGACTCTGGAGCGGAGGGAGGTGACGGTCTGGGTACTGAAGTGTTCCAGGAACGGCGTGAGCAGGGAGTGGACAGTCACCCCCTGGATGAGAGACGCCCCCTGCGTGCTTCTTGCAGGTGGGGTAGATTGGCAGACATTTGCCTGACCTCTGTGCCAAGTGTCCCCCCATTTAAGGGGTGAATAGGAGCCTGTGAGGAGGAAGTGGGGGGCCACATGGCCAGATGAGACACGGTGACTCCGTCTCACCTCCACAGGGACACCCACACTGCTTGCACACGCACAGCACACAAGGACTCCAGTCCCTGGGCACTGCCGAGTTCCCGTTCACAGTGACACGACCTCCTACATCCCGGGTCCCCACCCAGGAAGCCCGTTTCGCTGCTGCCATCTCCCCTGTGCCCTCGGGGCCGTGCTGGGGCAGGGGCAGGTGGGCATGAGGCACAGAGCTGAGACCTGGGCTCCTGCGCCCTGGGGTTCCCTGACCCCTGGGTGCCGGTCCATGATCGAGAAGGAAAAGCTCGGCGGAGCCCCGCAGGGTGCTCTGTGCGGCTCACCTCTGGGACCTGGCAAGCCAGCTGCCCCCGGGAGCGGGCGCAGAGTGGACACGAGCCCGGCTGAGAGAGCTGGCCAGGCATGCTGGGGTCCACAGGGACGGCACCCCATTGACGCATTCCCGGGTCAAGCCTCTCCCTAGAGATTCCCGAATAAGGTCACCGAGAAGTGGCAGCGTAAGGAGCCAAGAGAAGGAGAGACGAGGCCAGTGTTTGGGGGAAACACACTTTATTGTTTGTGGGGGTCAGGAGGCTCTGGCGGGCTGGGCTCACTGGCTCCCCCCGGAGCAGGCCGGCGCTCCGTGGCTCTGTTTGTGGTAGTCCGTGGCGATGTCCCCTATGACGGACAGGAACTCGGAGAACTCGATCTTCTTATCTTTGTTCTGGTCCTTATCCTCGAAGATGTGGGACAAGTAATCTTTGCCCTTTTTGCCCTGTGGGAGAAGATGCAACACGAGACAAGTTCATCCCCACGTGCCGGGGGGTGGAATGGGAGGGGGCGGGGGCGGAGCCGGGACAGAGGGACCTGGGGCTGCGGAAGAGGGGGCACTGGAGGAGCACAGGGCGGGGGGTGGTGTGAGCATCAGCCTGAGCTCCCTGAGGGGGAGTCCTTGGCCCACACGCCAGTGTGACTGAGGGACCCAGGCGGGGTGCGTGTGCTCTGCCCAGAGCCGTGCTGACCAGTGACCTGTGGGTGGGTGGTCTCCAGCCGGAACCCCTCCCGGCAAGGGCCCCAACAGCCCGAGCTCCCCCCAGGGACCCACATGCGGCCTCACCCCGTGCCCGCCCTCCTCTGCCCACTCTCTACCCCTGAATCATCCCACCCTGAGGTCCCTCTACGCGCCCGCCCAGTGTCTGTGTCCCTCATAACGGCCACTTAGTGACCAGTTCAGACCAATCTAATTGTCAGATGGAATCAGCTCTGTGAATGAGCTTTCCCGTCGTCCAGAAAGGTGGTCAGTTCTGTCACCACGTGACCCCCATCACCTGCCTCTGGTCTCAGGAGGCCAGCGGGAGCCTCTAGAGGCAGGGCCTGAGCTCATGGGCCCCAGGCTCCTGGAGGCAGTGGGGCGGGTGGAGCGCCCTCCAGTGGTGGCACCGTGCAGCCACCTTACAACGACCGTTTGCAGCCAACTTGGCCACACATGTCATGTCCCACATCCCGATGACAAGCCAGCATATGAAGCCCACGAGGCCCTTTGGCAGATGTGACTAGTGAGGAGGGGAGACTGGGAGCGCCCTGTCCAAGGTCACACGGCAGAGCATCCTCGGCCACGCCGGGTCCTTGCAAGGCGGGCAGCCGCCCTGACTCACACAGGCGCTGAGGAAGGTGGGGAAATTCTCCTGCAGCATCTTGGTCAGGCCCGGCTCGTCGATCATGTCGTCGGGTTTGGTGTACGTGTGGAACAGCTCGATCATGTCCATCACGGCCTTCTCAGCCTGCGTGTGGCTCATCGTGGCTTTGGAAGAAGCTGCCAGAGAGAATGACGGGACCTCGGTCACCCTTCCCCACTGCGGTCCCTAAGTCAGGACAACGGGGTGACACTGGGGGCCAGTGCGGGAGGCCCAGGTGGAGCAGAAGGACCTGTGTCCCCTAGGAGGTAAGTGACCTGCTCAAGGGAGGAGGGCGAGACCAGGCCTGGCACCGGGGCCCAGGCTGGTCGGGTTCCCGGAGAGACAGAGGAGGACACAGGAGCCCACCGTGGACAGGGCCACAGGAGGGGGAAGAGGAGAGGGTGGGGTCAACCACACGGAAGGTGACAGAAGCCTGAGGGGGGCCCCGGGCCAAAGGCAGCCTGTGGCAGCCCACACTCCAATATTTACAGTCTTCTCCCCCAGTGCCAACGTCGAGGTCAGAGTTGGGGACAAACACGGCCTTGCTGCTCTTGTCCGAACCTCCTGGCTGCTGCGGGACATGACCCCCTTGGGTCAGCTCACCTTGAAGCAGGTCTGCATGGAATGCGCTGGGGGCCGCATGAGTGCCAGCAGAGAAGCAGGCCCTGTCCCCAGTCCTGACCAGGCCTCCCGGACCATCCCCGCGAGAGAGAAGGATGGAGGGCTGGAGTTAAAGCCAGCACAGGTCCCTGTCCGGGCTCTCAGGCCGATGGTGGGTGGGGCGTGGGCTGCTTCGGCCTCTCTGCTCCGGGTGCCTCCCCGCTCACGGGCGACCAGGCTAGAGCCCGTTAGAGTCAGGAGCCGCCCGATGCCCAAAGTTGGTGACCCCCCAGCACCATGGACCCCCAGATGGAGGAACGGGTGGACGGCCTCACAGCCAGACGCTCAAGCACCCAGGACCTGCATGGCTACCCGCGTGGGCGTTCCACACTGCCACCAGCGCCTCACGGTCCGGCAGATGGTCCCTGATGCTATGTCGCTAAGTGGAACTGACCAAGGCCATCTGTCAACGTGCCAGGCCAGAGCTGAGCCCCAACGTGCCAGGCCAGAGCTGAGCCCCGCACCAGAAGGCCACCGGGCACTCCCCTCGCTAAGAGCAGGTGGGGACCGGTGCTTGACGGGTTCCCAACCACGTAGAGTCCGGCCATCTCACAGGCAAGGTGGTGGGGGCCAGCCCTGAGGTCAGGAGGGCCGTGCTGGTGGTGGCAGGGACCCCCACTCCCCCGAGGTTGGGGTGCAGAGTGGGCCTTCGGAGACCAGAGACTGCCAGGCAGGCGAGTCCGGACAGGAGAGAAGACCAGGGGGACAGGACAGCCGTGTCCTCAGCTCCCACCGGGGACACTTCCCCAGAGCTGTCACTGCAGAGCCAGCCAGCTTTGGGGACAGTCTGGTCCGGTCACCTGGCCGCGGGTGACACCGCAGCGGGGGGAGTCACAGCCCCGTAGGGGGCAGAGCCCAGCCTGGACCCCGGCCCCGAACCCCCCGTCGCTGCCGTGTCCCCCCCTGGCACCGCAGAGCACGCTGTGCTCTGAGCGCTCGTCCTGGGCGAGGCCGGTCGGGCCGACTTACCGGAGCGGAGCGGGGATCACCAAGGGAAGGAAGAGTGAGATGTGCTTCTGGGCGACACCGGTCCCTTTATGAGGCTCGGCCTGGCTCCTCCCCGGGGCCGGGGCCCTGGGCCTCGGGCGCCGTGTGCTTCCTGGAGCAGGGCCCACTCAGGTGGGCGGGACACGCCTAGGAGTGTGTGCTCAGCCTTCCCGGTGAAACCCCAGGCGCTTCCCTCCCAAGGGACAACACCTAGAGCCTCGTCCTGTCCCAAACTCGATCTGGCTCCGGGAGGCCAGGAGGATGTGTCACAACGGGACAGGACATTGGGCAGAGAAACTGGGTTTTGGACCTCAAGAGGACGGAGTTCCGAGTCTGAAGGCCAGCGTGTCCCGCTGGCTCCTCCCCCGCACTGCCACCGTCCGTGCTCGAGTCACGTGGCTGCCCCCCCTGCTTACACCCTCGACACGCGCCAGGCGCATGGTGCCCGCCACACACATTCCTCCTTGACCTTCGTGACCCTGTGACATGGCACTGTCCCCTCAGGTCCAGCAGGGCAGCAAAGGTGTCAGGACTAAAGCCCATGTCCCCGTGTGGAAAGCCACATCTCATCCCGGACGAGCCTGACT
>NW_006443131.1:2831278-2848730 GCF_000325575.1 Pteropus alecto | reverse complement strand
TTCCTCGACCTGACTTCCTGCTCAGGGGACCAGGGATTTTGACTGTGACCTCATGTTCTCCTGGGTATCAGTCACACTTTCTGGTGAGGGGTACGGAAGGGCCCAGGGCGGGCCCCGGATGCGTCAATCCTGCGTGTTAGGAAATGAGCTGGGGATGAGCCTCAGGACGCGGAGCCCAGTTCCCGGGGTCCAGCGTCAGATCAGTCCTATGAGCTGTCGGGAACACCAGTGCTTGCAGCCACTGTGACTAGCAGCCAAGTCACACCCCCTGCATCTCCCTTATCACTCGCCACCATCAGAGAGACTACAGGGCATTCCAGTGCCTCTGGAAACTTGCCTTCCGCGTGCAGGTCGGCTTGGCGTGCAACCCTCTCTAACGCCTCGGGCGTCTGGAAGGGAAGGTCGTTTCCGGTCGGCCGTGCAGGCATTGCGGAATCATAGCCCATAACGAAAGACCCGCCATCGATGACCCATCTGTGCCAAGCACTGTGCTAACGATTAAATGCCCCACGATGCAAACCTAGGTTATTGATGTTAGACCTTGGCTCTCTCCCAGCATATGTGTCCCGTGTTAAAAATGACCCTTTAAACACTGCTTTTGCTGCAGCCCAAAATGATGTTGGGATAAGTTACGTTTTCATTTTCATTAGTTGAAATTACTTTTTCCTGTCTCCTGAGACTTCATCCTCGACCCATGCATTATTTGCAAGTGTGTTTGATGTGTACAGATTCTGGGATTTTTCCAACCACATTTCTATTAGTGATTTCTATTTTATCTCCACTGTGGTCTGAGAGCATCCATTATATGACTTCCTTTGTTTTAAATTGGCTAAGGTGTGTTTTGTTGGCCCAGAATATAGTCTATCTCGATGAATGGACCGCATGAGCTTGCGAAGAACCTGCTTTCTGCTGCCGTCGATAAAGTCGTCTCTGAAAGTCAATTCGATCCAGTCGGTTGACGATGCTGTTCAGTTCGCCTGTGTCCTTATTCCTTTCGTGGCCGTGGGAGGCTTCATCTCCGAGGCAGGGGCACTGACGCCTCCGACAGAGTCGCCCCCGTGTCTGTGTCTCCCCGCAGGTCCAGCGGTTTTCGCCGCACGGTCCGGCAGATGCGTGTGAAAGTTGCTGTGTCTTCTCGACGACCTGGCCCCGCGATCCGATCCCCTTCCTTGCTCTGAAGTCTGCTGTGTCTGAAACTAACCGTTAGTTAGTTAGTTAACTAAAAACTCCAGCTTCCTTTTGATCGGGTCCTCACTGCAGGGCAGCGACCCTCTCTGGGGGGTCAGGGAAGGCTCTTCTGACGGGTGCCAAAAGCATGAGGAAGCCAGGTAGGGGGAGGCGTGGGAGACAGCTCCGGGTCGGGGGAAGCCTCTGTGGTGGGAAGGAACATGGCCTGTGACGGAGGAGCCGGAAGAAGGTCTGAGCAGGTGGCGCGTGGCGGGCGGGGCAGGGGGTGGTGGTGGAGAGGGACCCCAGAGGGGCCAGATCACTCTGGGCTCTGAACGGCAGGGAGCTTGTGCTTTGTTCAAAATGTGCATCTTTTTCTATAGGAGAAACTCAGAAGGGAAGATGGGTCTCTGGTCTATTCATGGCTATATCGCCAGGGGTCAGCGAGATCGAAGTCACTCTCTGCCGAACTAACTAAATCATTAAAATGTAAGCTCTCCTTTGTTATCTGCTGGTGCTTGGTGGTGATTAATGAGCATCCGTCTGAGCAAGGCCGGGGACAGACACCCGGCTTGGAGAGCAGATGGGTGCAGGGCCTGAAGGGAGGGACGAGGGGGGTCCGCGGAGCCGCCCAGCCTCCGCGCCAGCTCTGCCGTAGGAAGGACTCAGGGAACCGCTGCCAACCCCGAGCATGTCTGATGCCCCTTCTCACCCGGGATCCGGGACCTCGCCCTCCACGCCCCTGCTCTCAGCCCAGTCCTGGCTACGGCTGCCATGCCAGAGGCACCACCCCGCTTGGGAGGGGCTCCTGTGAACGATGAGCCCTTAGACGCTGGCACCGACGCAGGCGAGGTCCGTGGCCTTATGCCTAAATCTGCCCTGGCACGATCTGTCCCTGTGTGGCCAGCGGCAGCCTCGTCCCCCTCCACATTCCGTCTCCCGCCCAGGCCTTGCTCAGGCCTGTCCCCTCCTCAAATTGGGCCCCTCCGGGAGCTCTGCCCCTAACATCCAGCCCCTTCTCTGAGCCCTGCCGCCATGAACACCACCTACATCTGCTGCCCAGGTGGTTTGGTCTCCCGCCTTCTCAGCGGGGGCTGTGGTCAAGATTGTCTCCCTGGGTGGTCCTCGGGAGCAGGCTGTGTCCCCTCCCCAGCTGCCGGCTTATTCAGGGCAGGACTCAGTCTCCCCACTCAGATGGGGGCGGAGGGGGCTTGTTCCCTGAGGAGCTCTGCTGCCTCTGACTCCCCGTAGACCCTGCTTCAGACCTCCAGGCACAGAGCGCAGAGGACACAAGAGAATGTGCCCTCATCCTAGCTCCCAGGGGACAAAGGTCAGGGAAGGAGGGGATGGGAGGGTCCCTCAGCCCAGCACAGAAGGAGGGGAGCAGGGCTGGCTTTCAAGGGCTGCCAGGGAGCTGATGTGGGATCACTCAGTCAGCAGTTACTGGTAAGCTGCTCAGTGCAGCTCTAATCTGATTAGCGCTGGCTCCTCCCTGCCACCCCACCTCGCCAGCTGGGCTGGGTTTGCACGTAGCTACAGTCAAGAGAGGAACAAAGAAGCCACAGTGGCAGCTTCAGACTGTCTTCAAGGGCTCAACTTGGGGATTTAACCAAAGCACCATCAAGAAAGCGTTCGAGAAATTTTTATCAGAAGCCATTTCCTCTCGCCCAAACCAACCCCACTGTCTCAACACAAAAATCTCTCCAGCTCTCTCATCCACGCCCCTCCCTGCCACATTACTGCCTCCTTGTCCTCCACGACGTTCCCAGCCAGAAGTTGCCTCCGAGACGTCACTCCTCCAGCCATCGCCAGGCGCCCCAGAGAGCCGAGGCAGCTCACCTCTCCACGACCTGTCTCCCTCTCTCTGCAGAGACAAAAGCAGCTCACTCTGCAAGCTGTCGGTGGATCCAAAAGTCAGCTACAAAGAGATCTGCGTAAGAATGCGTATGGGACTGCGGTTAGCAGCAGCAAAGAGAGGAAGCAGTTTACTGGCCAGGAGATAGGAATCAATAGAATTGCAGGAGAACGGATAAATCGATTGCAGAATTCATACAACGCAGGAGAACACACAGTACTACACGATGTGACGGTGAAGATTAATGAGCTAGCGCCACGCACAGCGACGTGGGCGGCGGTCACCAAGATGACAGCCAGTGAAGGTGGCCACGGCGGACGCATAAAGTCCCAAAAGACAACACTGAGTACTGAAAGGGACGGATAAACGCCAGAGTCAAGACGTCCGTTTCTTTGCGTTGGGGGACCCAAGAGGGTTCGCCGGGTGTGCGATGGTTGACGCGCTCCTTCGTTTAGTTGTGGTAAAATACACATAACGGGAAATCGACCGTTCCCGTGGCCTTCGGCGCACGAACTGCCCAACGACCATCCCTGCCGGACATCGTCCGTCTCCGAACGCTTTTCATCCTGCAGAGCTGAAACTCTGTCACTTAAACACTGACTTTCCATTTCCCTCCCCCAGCCCCTGGCAGCCACCATTCTACTTCCCGTCTCCATGAATTTGTCTACACTAGGGGGCCGCATGTGAGTTTGTACGGTATTTGTCCCGCTGCGACCGGCTTCTGTCATCAGCGTAAGGTCCTCCGGGTTCCCCCATGCTGCAGTGGGTGACAGAGCCCTTCCTTTTTTAAGGCCGAGTGATATCGCACTGTGTGTATACGCTCTGCTTTGTCTTCTTATCCCTCCGTGGACAGACACTTGGGGTGCTTCCACCTTTTGAGCCTTGCGAATAACGCTGCTATGACCACGGGTGTGCAAGTATCTTTTTGAGACCCTGCTTTCAATTATTTTGGAGATATACACCCAGGAGCGGAATTGCCGGATCACATGGTAATTCCGTCTATAATTTTTTGAGGACCCACCACGCCGTTTTCCACGGCGGCTGCACCACCTCACACCGTCGGAGCGTGAGAGTTCCAGTCTCTCCGTCTCCTTAGCAACACGTGGTTTTTTTCCCTTTCCGGTTTCTTATATGAGCCATCCGATCGCTAGGCGGTGATATCTCCTCGCGGTTTTGATTTGCATTCGCGTTTCTCTAACGATTAGCGGTATGAAGCGTATCTTCACATGCTCATTGACTATTTGGATGTCTTCTCTGGAGAAATGTCTGCTCGAGTCCTTTGCCTATTTCTAAATCAGGTCGTTGACTTTGCTGTTGAGTTACAGGAGCTCTTCACACGTTCTGGATATTAAACTGCGATCACATACGTGATGTGCAAATATTTCCTCCTGTTGCACGGATTGCTGTATCGATCTCTTGATTGTGGGCTTCGATGACAGTTTTATTTTAAGGTAGTCCAATTTATCTATTTTTTTCTTTCTTGGCACGAGCTTCTGTCGTCACATCTGAGAAATCATTGTCAAAATCGGTGCCGTGACACTTACCCCCTCCCCCCCCGCCATGATTTCTTATGAGTTTTATAGTTTCAGCTCTTACATTTAGGACTCTGGTAATGGCTTATACCCTACGCTGGTGGGTGATTGGCATTTCTCGTGTTGTTGTTGGAGGCGTTGCTTCTCCTCTGTCTCTGAGGTAAAAACAAGGAGCAAGCAGATCTCACCTAGAGAAGGGGACATCGGCCCCCACCCAGAGCTGACCACCAGAGCGCTGATGGCACCGAGCTGGAAGCCCTTCCTGGATTACCGGAGCAAGAGAGGCCAACCGGACGTCTGCGTGGCCAGAATGACACTCGCCTCCTCCCCCGGGTCCCCTGCACCACTGCTTGCCCCAGAGTCACCAGGAAAAAAGAAACTGACGGGGAGGTCTCCTTATGCAAGGGCTAAAACATATTGCAGAAATTATAATTAGAAAATTCTGGAAAGCGGGCACACCCTGGAAGCAAGCCCAGGTGTGTCAGTGTTTCTATTGTATTCAAATGACATGTGGCAAGTGCCAGGCTCATCGTGTGAGGGCTTGGCGTGGCGGCGAGACCAGCGGCCACTGGCCCTGTGCTGAAAATCACAACACGGTCGGAGAGGCTGGTCCGCGTGATCTCACGGTGAACAGCCCCAGCCTCGGGCACCCAACTAACACAGATTCGAAGTCGAGCTCCTTTACTTCCTAGCCACGCGATCTTGCCAAGTTATGCTCTGAACGCGGGTTCCCCGCCTGCAGAATGGGGACAGTGACACTCACTTCGCAGGGTCGTCGAGGAGTAAGCAGGACGATAGTTACCAAGCGGTTGTGAGCGTGGTGCCCGGCACAGAGGGAGCCCTCGGCGAGCCTCTGACGTGAGGTGAGGTGACGTGATGGTGTCAGGCGCACGTCCGACCCATCTACGTCTCGGTAGCGGAGGGGAAGAGCCGGTTAAAACAGTGCGGGACCGTCCGCCCGGGCGTGAAATCGGAGGTAGGGAACCTCAGCTCCTCGGGCCACCTCGGTCCCGCGGGGGGGTCACCCCAACGGACAGAGAATGTCACTCGTGATAAAGAAACGTCTGCATCATGCACCATGGCACCTCAACCCAAGCCGCGTGACCTCACCTGGAGCTCACCTGAGGCAACTCGTCTGCGTTAGGCTTCCTGAGAAACAGGATGTTAGTGTCCCAAGGAACAGCTTTCGAAAGGCTTTCAAGGATGCAAATCGCTAAGGCTTACGTAAGGTCCACCTGGTGTCAGGAACCACTCCACGCTTCCTACCTATAGGATCCCTTGACTCCTCACAACAAATCGAAGGGGTAAGAACGATGACTGTCGCCCTCTCTTGATAGATGTGGAAACTGAGGCACGGTGGGGTTAGGCACTCGCCCGAGGTCACACAGGCAGTACATGGCAGAGTCCGAATTCAAACCCGGTCCAGCTCTAGAGTCCACGCTCTTAGTTGGTGGACTCTGCTGCCTATTTTAAACGTGCTTATTTTCAAGTCTCATGCCACCTCTTTGCGAGCCGCGACTCTACAGTAGCAGAAGTGGCAGTCGGGGGCTGGTGGCAAGGGTACGAATCATAATCAGAGTTCCAGGACACAAATGGGGACATTAGACCACGAGAGCGACACCGCCGAGCCCGAGGGCTCTAAAATCGAACCCCGAAACTCACCAGAGTTCCCCCTTGCCCCTAAAAGTCGAGGTGTCCTTTTCCTTTCGGGTCCAGTGGCGAGGGGGCACGGGACCCACTGGGAGGGGAGCAGCTGGTCGAGGGCACGGCTAGAAGAGGGGGACAGGGCTGCTCCCCCAAATCCCCCATTTCCTCCCCCAGCAGCGTTCCCGCCGCCCCTCAGCCAGGCGGGGAATCCGATGGCACACTGTTGCCGCCCGTGCCACGGCCACCAGATGGGCTTGTGCCCTGTCCTGGTGGCCCGTCGCGGATTACGGAGCCTCTTAATCCCATTTAGACGGCGGTCGGGATGGTGATTTGACTCTGGTTCCCAACCAGCCCTGCCGGCGCACGCTAATCCCTCTTGATTGCTAACCAGTTTAATCGACGCGACCCAGTTTGTTTGGGGTTCTGGCCAACATCAGCCCGAGTCGCAAGTGGAGCAGAACGGAGAACAGCTGGGAACTGAACGAAGCTCCGCGGGAAGTCGGGGAGCTGACGCCCGCCGAGTGCCGAGCAGCAGCCTGGCACCGCCGTGACTCTGCAAACAGCCCAGCGCCCTTCGTGGGCGAGGAAACCGAGGGCTGGAACGGGTCGCTCCGTCCGAAGTCACGCAGCTCACAGGCTGAGCTGGGGTTCCGGTCGCCTCGGCCACGGCCGCCCCACAGCCCCAGCGGCTGGTTTACGGACAACAAGACCCGGGCTGAGGACATCGGGGGACTCGACCAAGGCCACACCACTGGCAAGGGACAGAACCACGTCCGGACTCGGGGCGCCTGAGCCCTGACCAGGCACTCGCGCTGCCTTGTGGGTGCGGCGGGGGCTCTGTTTACTCTGAGAGGTTTGCTGACCGTAGAGTTGACAAGCCAGGAGTTGGCTGACACACGAGCCGCCGGGAGGACGGGAGGACGGCCCTGAGGTGGGGCCTCGACAGGGGTGGGCCACGGTGGACGGAGGAGGCTGGGTTCTGGAGGAAAGCGCACCCTCACCCCCAAGCAGGTTCAAAGGGCCCGTCTCAAGCCTCCAGTGAGTCACCTCACCGCTACCCAACTGTGGCCCGGCCCAGGCCCTGGGGCCCGGCCACACCTAGGACAGCTTTGTGGGTACAGAGCGAGGGGAAGGGCCCGCCGGCCCCACAGGGCCTCTGTGAACTCCCATGTGACAACGTGGGCTGACTTTAGGGAGCCTGGCCACTTTGCTCCCCCAGCCCTTCGGGTCCATTCTTAGAATCTCCCCATAGGCCTCTTCCCTGCTGAGCACAGCTGACACCCCACGTAGCACCCCCCCACCCAGATCTACACCCCCTGAAGGCCCCTGCCTCCCAGTCGAGGCCACGTCAGAGCCCTGGTCCCCTCGCCCCGAGGGCGGGTGACTCCCCATCAGACGGCCTTCTGCCTGTCGCTCGTCTGCCCTCGCTCCGTCTGCGCCCCTCTCCCCCTGCCCGGAAGGGCTGGGCGGTGGGCTCTGGGAATTCGGGAGGAGCCGTGCTCTGGTCCCAGCTCTTCACTGCCACCTGCTCCCAGGAGAGCCCGGCCGGGGCTTCTTCCCCGCAGAGCAGGGCACAGGGGGCGCAGGGCCACGTCCGCCCTGCGGGTTCCAGGGGAGTCCTCGTGGCTGAAACTGCAGAGGGGGCACAGACACCGAGGCGGCCGTGATCTCAGGCTTCGGTGAAGCCGGCGCAGGTGCCGCCCCTGGGGCTTCACGCGCTCCGAGCACACGACTCACGGTTACGCTCCGGGCCCCAACACGTAGGCCGCTCTGGACCCCAGGAGGCCCCCTCTTCCCCCCGCAAGCCCGGAGGACGTGGTCTTTCTTCCTCGCTTCCGGGGTCCAGCGGCCCCTGTCACTGTCGGTGGCCGGGGCCACCGGCCGGTCCCTCCCCCTCCTCCCTTCTCCTTAGCTGAACTCACCTTCCATGACGAAGGCTGAAAATGCCAGAAACATCTCAAAGCTTCCTTCGCACCTGCCCGGCCAGCCGACCCACAGCTGGTGACCTGAGGGAGAAGCCTCCTGGAGAACGTACGAGAAAGACTTCCAGCTCTGGCAAGAAAAGGGTGTTGGAAGAAAACGGCCCCTGCCCTCCCTTCCTGCTTTGGCCGCGGTCATTGGGGGGCTCTGCTCATCGCCATCGGGGCGTCTTTCTTGAGGGAGAAGAAAGAATTGCAGATGTTGGCACAGGGGCGTGTAGGAACAAACAAAGCCAGGAACCTCTGACATCTGGGTTGTATTGTTCTTTGAAATAATAAGCCCCGATTTATAATTCACTTTAAATCAATTATTCCTTATTTTCACGACCAGAAGGTACAAAGTCCTTCTTCCAAGACCCATTATAGAGGGACGGTCAGTCTCCAGCTGCCCTCCTCGTGGCTGCACAGGCGTCACGCATCTTCTCGGAGTCCCGGCCAGACACCCCCGGCCCAGGGGCCCTCTGGGGCCACACTGCCTCCTGCTGGGTCACTAAAGGGAGAAGAGCCTGAGCAAACCCGCGGAAACCAGAGCCTCGGACGGGACCTCCTCCCTCTGTGACTTCCGCCTGTCCCATCGCCGCTGCTGACCATCTCAGTTCCAGCCCCTCCCGCCCTTGCCTTCAAGGCCCCCACAGCCCACCCCAGTCCCTCTGCTCTGACGTCACAGGCCTCACGGTCCCGCCCCACGCCCTCCTTCGGGCTGTGCCCCCCGGGGAATGCCCTCCCTCCCCTCGCCACCCTGGGCCCCCACCTGCCAAGCCCCACTTGCTCTGTGGGCCTCCCTAAGCACAGGCCCAGCTGACCTCTGCCACCGGGCCCCAGACGGTACTTCCTCCATCGCTCAGCCCGTAACTACAGTCATCAGCACTGAACGTCCATGAACGCCCATCGCCCGTCACAGCCTCAGACCCTCCGGCCCCCTGGGAGCAGGCTCTGCCTGCTTCAGCTCTGACTTAGAGGCGGACAGGTTTGCGACGGTTTTATCTGTGGACGACACGTTCTCCAGTGCCTTCCCAAAGCCAGCCCGGTCGGCCATCACCCAAACGAGCTCTTCCCATAAATAACAACTGACGTCTCTAACATACCAGGGGCAGCTGCCGGCATTTGCTGTTCACAGGCCTGAAAGCATCGCCTGTAACATCACAAACACCACCTCCGGCCGTTTCAAACTTTTCCAGCACCAACCTCCAAAATATTTTAAGCCTTTATGTATTTTTCTCAACCAGAATCTAGACGTTAAATTTTCTAAATTGCATTTGTGGCCTAAATGTCCACAGGGGTCTCCCTATCCGAATCCCACCCCCAACTCCCCACCCTGCACCCCTGAGAGTCCCACAAATTCTGGGGGTCTTTATACCCTCTCGTTCATCTCTGCCTCTGGAGCCTGTTTCCTGTCCTATGCCATGAGTCACATGTGAAATTCAGCCTTTTCTTCAACGTCCACCCCAAAAACAAAACACAACAAATGAAAAACATACAAAGTACTGGTGCAAGTAATTGACATTGCTAAACATTTGGAAGGAAGAGTCTCGGGAACGGTCTCGCCAGTTAAGAAAGAAAATCCGACAGACTTTCCTGAGATCAGAGAAAAGTCAGAATGCGCTGGAACTTACAATCTTCATCAAAACCAGGTGTTACCAGGAGCCCGAGGCTGTGGAGGAAGTCACCTCCCCCACCCAGAATCCGGGAAAACAGGCTGTGAACTTTAGGGGAACACAGCCCAGAACACCCTGCGCCCAAGGCCAAGATGGATGCCCTGCTGGCTCCCCTCACCTGTGCGTCCACCAGCTCCCACCAAACCACTCCCCACCCTCTTTCTGAGCGCCCTCCCCCCACCAGAAGCCCCTCCCCTCCTCCTTCCCCTCCCTCCCCCACCCGCCCCGGCTCCTACAGAAGGAACGCTGGTGCCCCCTCCTGGCAATGGCCCTGCACTGCTCTGCAGCCAGCTCCCCTTGTTCTGCCTGCATTTCTGAATTGAGCAGGCTGATGTCCCCAGCCCCGCCGCGCATCCTCACCTTCAACCACTGCTCCCAGGAGGCCAAGCACACGTCATGACCTTCTTGGCATCAGACTGGAAGGTCAAGGGAAGGCTAGAGCCAACACTCCGTGTTGGGCTCGCTCCCACCCACCCGGAGAGAAGCCCGATCTCACCCCTGGACCTGCAGCCTGAGTGGGCAGGAGCCGTCTCCCCTCAGGGAAGGCCCAGCCCTCCTTCCTTGTACTGGGAGCTTCCTGCCGGTCACTCTATGGTTAAAGCCACAGTCCCTGCTTCTCCTGGGTTCCTCAGGGAAAGCTAATAGGGCAGAGAGGCTGCAGGTCAACTATAGAAGTGCTCCCCGCTGGTGAGAGCCAGCTGGTTCCAAGGTCGGGCTGGGGTCACACCTGCTCTGAACTTGCCTGAGACAAAGAGGACCCACTCCCAAGGTGTGTTCAATCTGTCACAGAGATTAGTCCCATTATTACGGTGCAGAGCACGTCAGCTCGTCCCTGACCGCCCTGTGGCTTCCCCACCCGCCTCCCGAGGGAGCGAGCACCAACTTCGCCTCTCCCCGGGGCCCGGAGCCTCCATCACCCCCCAGTGGCCTGTGCTTCACCCCCACCCCCATTCCATCACCTCCTCCGACATCCTCCTGGGCTCCCCAGACAACATCGTGCACCAGCCGCCAGGCCAGACACAGACACCTGAGCTTTCCAGGGTCCTCGGCTAGAGCCAACACCCCAGATCCAGCTGGGAGGATCCAAAGACCTCCAAATGGTTTGCGGGGTTGGGTTCTGAGAGGCCAGGAGGGAAGGGCCCAAGTCTCCAGCCAGCTCAGGTCAGAGCTGAGGCCCATCACTGCCTCCCTTCTCTCCCGAATGCCCCCCACATCCGACTCACTGAGCACCCGCCGGGGGCCAGCCCGCCCTGGGCACTGGAGGAGGACAGACAACACAGACAGACAGGCTCTTTGCCCTCCCGGAGTTTGCAGTCTGAAATTTAAGAAATCATTTTTTATTTTTATTTTTATGTTTCCAATCTTCCTCCACTATTTATAAATAGTAATCCTTCATTACGGAAAATCTGGACGATACGAAAGCACACAAATTAGAAAATAAGAACCATTCACGTTACAAATGATTTTTACTTTTTTATTTTATCATGCTTTCCTTTTTATCTGTGCACCAAACTAACACAGGCACCTAGCTTTTTAAAAGCTGGAGAGTTCAGAAACGATCGTAATGAACAATAAGCATTCCCTGCTCCACGCACGGTCTTTCCTCCGTTCTGTTTGCGGCCATCACTCCAATACTGTGGCTGATGCTTCCATTCCTTCGTGCGTTGGCTCAAGACATCACCTGCGGAAGGCCTGAGGTGGAAGATAAAGATTTAACTCACCTTTGTTCCATTTCCCAACTCCTCTCCCTCACCTCCTCCGGGTATCGACAGTCATATTATTATTTTAGCTCTTCTCTTACCTGCCTGTGTGACTCCTAAGAAATGTAAGCCTCCCCGTTCCCGAGTCAAGTCCAACGCCGGCCCCCCACCCCCACAAAGCCGTTCCAGCCCAGACCCAGCACCCGAACACCTGGGTTTGTGCCCCGCCCTGCCCGCAGCCCCCAGCCTCCGTCTCCTCGCCTGCGAAGTGGGGGTACACCTGACCTGCCTGGCCCACCTACTTCACAGAGTCGCTTAGAGCGCCAAGTGGGACATCGACACCCCAATAGTCTCTTAATCATCCCCAGTCCTATGCGTCTGTGGGGGAGGGGAGAGGAGTCACCAAGGACGTGAGTTCCTGTGACGGTGTGAATGTGGGGGCTCCTGGAGGGATGTCTAAGACAGGATTTTTGGGGCTGAAAAGAACAAAACTGAAAGTAGCTTCAGCCAAAAAAAAAAAAAGTCAGGTCACAGGGGAACTCAAGTACATCCTGAGATGCAAATGCTGTCGCCTGGTTTCAGGATGGATGGACGGCTGGCTCCACCGACGCGGTCTCTCTTTCTGGAAGGTCGCGTCCTCTCCCACCCAGCGAGGACTTCCCCCGCGAGGGGACCGCTCCCGGCTGCCACCGTCCGCCACCGTCCGCCACCGTCCGCCACCGTCCGCCACCGTCCGCCACCGTCCGCCACCGTCCGCCACCGTCCGCGTGCAGCAGCGCGGGCAGAAGACGCTTCCTTCCCCGGCAACCTCCCCCAGGGCAGGTTCTGATTGGCCCAGTGCGAGTCACATGACCACCCCTTCGCCAATCACTGTGGCCCGGGCAACATCATCCGCACGAGCGGGATTTGAGGCTTGGAGAAAAGAGCATTCTGACATTTCACTTAGGTAAAGTGTGTGTTGATTGCAAAAGAGCCCGAGAACTCCCCCAGGGCCGCAGGACTGAGCCCTCGCTGTGTTCCTGAGTTGGGGACCATGGAAGCCCTCTGCTGGTCTTCTTGTCCTCCAGCTCCTGGATGCTGGCGTTGCGGGTCCCCGCGCGCAGCCTGCACAGTGTGGACGCGTGCTCGTCCATTCCACCCGTTCTATGGCAGGCCCTGTGTTAAAGATGCGGGCGGCACGGTCCCTCACTCCGAGAGTGGCATGGTCCCTCACAGTCGGTTTCAGGGGACGGGCTGGGAGGAAGCGGAGTGCAGAGGGGACAGGCCTGAAACACTGCGGTGTAATAGGAACAGTATAGAGGCCCGTGGGTGGAGCCCTGAGAGATAAAAGCAGGGAGCTCTGAGACCTGAGATATCACAAAGGAGATGACATTTGAACCTGGAGGGGGCTGGCCAGGAGACAAAAGAAACCGCATGAACAAATCATAGAATGCACGGCAAGCTCAGGAGACCAGGGCCAGTGTCGCCCGCTGAGCGGCACTCCTTTCTACCAGCAGAGGGCGTCCTTCTACGGGCCCCACACCCAGGACCTCATCGGAACCGGATTACCTTGCAAGGCTCCAGCCTCCAATACCACACACTGGGGACTAGGGCTCCCACGTATGAGTGGGGAAGGCGGACGGTCCATAGAAGCTAATGTAGGAAGTTTCATTTGCGGGAAAGACTAATTTGACAGCCACGTGGAGGACGAACTAGGGCCGAGAAGTCTAACTCGACTCGCTCCTTACACTGCGGGGCAGCTCTTCGTCAGGGCAGTGTTACTTGATCCTAGAGAGGACCAGAGGGATCCGAATCCAGCTTCCGCTCCGGCAAGCTGATGGCCAAACATCTGGCCATCTGGTTCTCCCAGGAGATCCATTGGCGATCCCGCCACCCCAGACTTCGCAGGGCTCCCCTAGGCTCCCACAAGACAAAAAGACCAAGCTGAGTGGGGAACGAATGGTCAGCAGGGGGAGCCAAAGGACCGGTGACTGGACAGTCACAAGGTGGTCAGCTCTTTCCCACCCCGTGAAAAGGGAAGCCACCCAGGTTCCAGGCCAGAAAGTGGGCTCCGATGTCCCGAGCTCCATGCCCTGACCTCGAATGGGAGGACGGAAAAAAAGGGGGCAAATTGCAATATCATTGACCGTGTTCCCTATGTTGTAGTTTACGTCCCGTGACTGTTTTGTCACTGCCGATTTGTACTTTTTAATCCCTTCACCTCTTTCGCCCACACCCCCAACCCCCCTCCCAGCTGGCAGCCATCAGAATGTTCTCTGTATCCGTGAGTCTGTTTCTGTTTTTTGTTCATTAATTTCATTTTCCTTTTGATCCCTTACGTAAGTGAAATAAGATTACACCTTTATTAAGGTGCCATTTCATCCTCGCTTTTTTCCAATTCTTAGTATTTTTCTATGGAGGAAAGAGTCCCCAAGACAGAAGCATGGCGGGCCCGTGGAAGTCATCGGCGGCCCCGCTTCCAGGTGATCTGTGAAGGGACCAGTCACAGCCTTTACAGGCTGAAGAGAAGGGACCGATCCGAGCAGCACCAGCGTCCCCACCCTAGGACCCTCCAGAGCTGGCAAAGCCTGGCTTGGGAAAGCTCCATCAGCTTTCTAAAGTGCCAAAGGACTGGACATAAGGCTGGGATGTCCTTATGTAAGAAGAGCTGGAGTGCGGGCGGGTCCCAAGGGACTAGCGGCGACTCAGAAGTTAGGAGCCTGAAGAACTGTGGGAAGAGGAGGGGAAAGGAATGTCCCCTGAGAGAACGTCCTGGGACTGTCCCCACCCAAAAGCTCTAAACCGAGCCTGGAGGCAGCAGGAGGGCCTGTAAGGCTGTGACTCTGGTATCCCAGAGGAGAGTGGGAAGGGGCCCCCCGCTTCCTCTCCTTCCTCTGCACGGAGGGCTGGGTTGCTGTCCCCCGGGCTTGGGGACACAGGCAAGGATGTCAGGCACTCAGAGGACAGGGGAAGGATCTACTCGGACATCTCGCTGAGCGGTGGCCCCTGGCTCTGAGGGTCTCTGTCTCTCCCCTGCTCCCCTGCCACTCCCTTCTCAGATACCACCTCCAGCTCACACACGCACCCAGTAAATCCACATGCTCGTCTGTGCACACCTGTCAGCCCTCCACCTGCCACCCCACTGCCCTCCAGGTGGGATCTGCATTATCCCACCTGCACAGTCCACCAACAGTGGCCTGCCCCGCTCCAAGCCCCCCTTCCCAGGCACCAGATCTCTTCGGAGTCCAGGCTTTCATCAAGTCACCACCTTGTCCAAAATCTTCAGTCCCCACACCACACACACAGCTCCGAGGCAGGGCTTTCAAACGTTCCTGAATCCCCGGACCCCTTTCTTAAATAAAGCCTTTGCGGGGAGCTGATACATAAAAAATACGGAGCTCTGGCTGAAGTGGAGACCCCCCCCCGAATCTGAGCCACCACCTCACCACGTGGAAACCCCTCAGCCACCACTTGAGATCTCGTAGTTCAAAATCCACCGAACCCCATCAGAAAAGCTAAAACTTCTTAAATGGTAGTGCTGAATTCTGCCCATGCCAGGAAGGCTGGTCTCATTTCCTGCTAATGGGAAGTGTGAATGGTTATTGCTGTGGTGAAAAGTAATGTAGCAATAGCTATTTAAATTAAATATGCATATGCCCCCCACAACCCAGCAGATTCACTCCTGGGATTCTGTACTAAAGAATTAAAAGCATCGGTTCTTAAGAATGTGCATACAAAGATGTTTATTCAGCAATATTTCCATTGCTGGTAGTGAAAAAAAATGGAGGTCGGGAAGTAGGAAAAGGTCAGGTGACTCGTGGTGCTTATATGCCATGGAATAGTCTACAGCTACGAAAAAGGAGGATTTAGAGCTCTCCCAGTCGACGTGAAGGAATCTTCATGATATATTGCTAAATGGAGAAAAATAAAATGAAAGAAGTATCTACTGTGACCTCGTTTTTATCATGTCATTTTGACACGGTACAAAAACATTTCTCGTGGCGAGCTATGGAAGAATGAATCTAGTTCATTAATGTGGTCATCTGAGTGTGGGAAACCAAACTGTCATCTAGTGAAAGCTTGTACTGCTGGCTACACAACGGCCAACAAGCCAAGTGACAAATAGTTGGGCGAAGCAAGCAACGTTATTCGGAAAGCCAGCTAGCAGAGAAGATGGCAGACTAGTAAAGAACCATCTCGAGAAAGTACAGATTTCGGATTTCTTGGATGTCAGCGGAAGGGGGGAGCAGGAGGCCTTTGCGGTCAGGAGGTGATTGTTGACATCTGGATGTCAGCAAGGGTCCGAGGGGGTTGATGAAAGTTCTCTGCTTTTGGTCAGTAAACTCTGGTTGCCATGGTCTCAGTCACGAGGTTCCTATGACTCTTTTGATAAATAATCATGATTTTTGTCCACACCTCCCCTACCTCATTGGGGAGGTAGGTCTGAGTAGGGGAGGGGGGGTTGTTTCAGTGATTCAGTTTACCCCATTGTCCTCCACCCCCACCCCTGCCTGAAAATACACAATGAAGTCACATGATTGTCATCCCCCCCGCCGGGGGTGGAGCTGAAAATCAGCCTTGGCTCTGAGCGAATACCCGGGTGACGATCCTGCTGAGGCTGCACCCATGAGCTGGCCTCGGTATTGATGGAAAGGCTGAAGCTACCATTGGCCCAGCCCCGGGGACCCCCACCCCTCCCCACCCCTCAGCTCCTCAGGACCACCCCAACTCAAAGGACTCCATCACTGAAGGCAGGGACAGACTCCTAGAGCCTGGCCCCCCCTTTGACCAGGCACGGGCAGCTGCGGTGAACTCAGACAGGGCGCTCGGCGGCCAGGCCTCGGCCAGGCCAGACGTGCCCTCCAGCCCCCATCGCTGTGGAGAGCAGACCGGCCCCACCCCCGGGCCCTGCTCTGCCCATCCCCTCCAGCACACCAAGAGCAAACGCATCTTCTGGACGCTTCTAGGACTATCCATGCCCACCTGGACCCCTCACAGCCGGGGGCAAGCCTGCTTCCCTCTCCAAGCCCGTCTCGGGATCCTCCCTACTGGGGTCATGTGAGCCCTTCTTTAAAAGGGCTTCGTCCAGAGGGGCATCTTTTCTAACTTACAGAAAGACACCTCGTGAGCCAGTAGCAGCCTTGTCAGAGATGGGTCCAGCATCATGTGAACCCTCCCACCAGCTCCCCTGGCCTGGCGGGTCGCTGAGTCACTCCCAGAGGTGACTGGACAAACCCTCTGACCACCAAGCAGAGGAAGGAACAGAAATCACTGGGAAGCCAGGACACAGGAGTCGATTTGACACCTCAAAAAATTCATTGCACAATTACTCATCACTGGATTTCACTTAGGCCTCCCCTTTCCCCACTTATTTTTAGCCACTGAGGAGGTCACCATAGACCATAGCCAAGGTCCCTAAGAAAGTGACATTTTCCAGGAAGTCATCACCTTGTCGTTGTTCTGGTCCAGGTCGGCCATCGGGTCTCGGCTTTCGGATTCCTGCAGCTTCTAACTGTTAGGATGAGAGACGCAGGCTCAGAGGGCTGGCCCAGCGCCATGGGCCGCAGGACCCTCTCATCCAGGCACCCACCCTAAGAGCTCTGTCCCCACTGCCCACCCCCTTAAGACTACCCATTTTGAACCACCCAGCCTCGGCCACGCGCAAGATGCCAAGGGACGACAGCCCGGGGCTTGAAGGGGAGGGTCAGGGCAGACCTAGGGCCCAGAGCTCGGCGGCCGAGGGGACCCAGAGCTGAGGAGGAGGGTGGTTCGAGGACTCTGAGCAGCCACCTCGGCCACCGCTGAGCACCGCCCTCCAGCGGTTCCAGAAGTGGAGAAGGCGGAGAGGGCGGCGCGCAGGGCGCAGGATGCGGCTGCCGCACCCAGGACACTCCCTCCCGCGCCCCAGAAGAGCTCACTCGGGGCGCCCTCCCGCGTC
>NW_006443131.1:2821906-2830950 GCF_000325575.1 Pteropus alecto | reverse complement strand
TCCGGGGGCGGGGGCGGAGGGCCCGAGCAGTGGGCGCTGTGTAGGGGGAGGGCTTGTAGGGCGCCCCCCAACGGGTGTTTGGGCTCAGCCCTAGTGGTGGAGGCCCAGCGACCAGTGTTCTGCAGGACGAGACCTAAAGGGCTTCTAGAACATCTGCCCCCAGCCAGAATCGATCCCCACCCCTCCCTCCGCGCCCCTGGCTTCCGCCTGGATCCTGGATCCTGGATCCTCGGGTGAAGCGCCATGTGTCATTAATGCCCCACTGAAAGGCCTGCTGCCCGCGGAGGGGGCACCGGGAGGGGGCCGCGTCCTTGCCCCTCTAGCCAAGGTTGCCAGCGTGGCCTCCCGTGAGCTGGTGACGAGCCGGCCCAGCTTGTCCGCCACTGCCCACAGGGACCACGCCGCAGCCACCCCGCTGTGCGGGCGCTCAGAGCGCGTTCCCGCTCAGCCTCCTCTGCGTGGGGGCAGCGGCTGCGCTCTTAGGAGGCGCAAACGCCGGGCCCCGCTTCCCCATTTCCCAGCAGGGCGACACTAGGTCGGGATAAGCTCAGTGACTGCACAGTGAAGGACAGGAAGAGCAGTGGGAGTGCAGGACGCTAACCCCCAGAGGATGTTCCCCCACCACCACGGGGAGCAGCTCCACCTTGCCCCCCACCCCCCTTCCCCCAGCCCAGGCAGACGGAGCATCTTCAAAACCAGCTTCCAGACCCCTGGACCAGAAACTCTTTATTTCCTCTGCCTGGAGGGAAGGCGGAAGCAGGGTCCCCTTGGGAGGGGGAGGAGGGCTCGGGGCGCAGAGGGTCTGTGAGGGGAGCTGCAGAGGCTCCGCCCGGGCGGGGCGGCGTGTCACTTGTGCTCCTCCAGGAAGAAGTCGTTGTAGGCCATGCACAGCGTGGTGAGGAACACCGAGTACTCCTTAAAGTCGATCTCCTGGTCGCTGTTTTTGTCCAGGCTCTTCATCAAGTCGTCGATGCTGCTCTCCTGCATCTTCTAGGGGGGCCCGGGGAGAGGGACAGGTCAGCCACCCCGCCTGGCGCTGCCCCAGCACCACTCCATCCCCCTGGGAAGGCAGCCTCCGGGTGACCCCAGGCCAGGTCAGCAGCGCCGAGCTTCCCGCTGCCCAGTCTCCCTCAGCTCACACCCAGCGCAGGGCCTGGCACCAAGCAGGGGCTCGGTGGCCCGAGGCCTGAATCTAAACAGATTATAGCAGGGAGGCGAGGCGAGCCCCGTTCCCCACCCAAACAAATAACCTAGATTTTATACAGCACCCAAAGTAACAGCTTGGTGACACAGGGCACTGAGCATGATCCAAGCCTCGGACTTATTCTGCCCCTGTCGGGGACAGTGGAGAGTGGGCCCAGGTCTCTCCATGACAGCAGTGTGTTGGAGCCGAGAAGCCACCGCCTCCCTTCCCTGCTGGAGAGCCTGCAGGACAGCCATGTGGTGACGAGTGCCTGGAGCGTGACTGCACTCTGTCTGGTCCGCTGCACTCCCAGCCCAGCTCTACCAAGGGGATGGGGACAGGGCCCCCGAGGGGGACAGGAAGACAATACAGACATCCTGCCCGCCCTCCTCGCCACCCCCAGCTCCAGCTTTTCCACAGGAGGCAGGACGTGGGGACATACGGAGATGGAAACAGCCTCTCTGTGACGCATTCTGTGTCCCCAGTCTGGGCTCCTGTTATAGCCAGGCCCTCCCCAGAGCATCTGTCCCCCCCGTAATTAACGGTACTGGCCCCGGGGCCCCTCCCTCTGCCCTCATTATCTCCGAGATGCACACAAGCTGGCAGGAAGGCCACAGAGCTGGCCTGGTGACACCACACCTGCTTCAGTCCCCTGCCCACAGGGGCACACTCAGGGGTGGGGGGGGAGCTTGTCTCTGGGGAGGCACCAAAGCTGAATTTTAAAAGAAAAAGCAGTGGGAAGGTGGGGTGGGTTACACCAGCTCAGCTCCTCATTAGCTGGGTGGCCTTAGACAAGTCACATGATGTATCTGAGCCTCGATTTTTCTTAACTATAAAAATAACATAACCACTGCCTCATAGGCGCCCTCCCCGCCGCCACCTCCGCCTGGCGAGAATCAGCTCTGCTTCTTCCTTCGCTGTGTCCGTGAACCAGCAGAATGACGCTTTTGGGTCCCTTGTCAGCCCCGGCGGGGAGCCCCGCGCGTGGGGGCCCCCGGCCTCGAGCTGCGTGTCGCAAGACCTGGGCCCCCTGGAGCCCACCACGCCCCACGATGCCACACCCAGGCTCTGCCACCGCTGCACGGGCCTGGCCTCGACGTCACGTGTCCCCCCACTTCACCCTCTAAACCCTGACGTGGGCTTCCTGCTTCCCGGGGAGCCCGCCCCGCCCCCAGCGCCTGGAGCTGCGCTGGCCCAAGATGTCCACCCTCTGCCTTCGGTCTCTGTCCCCTTTGGCCATCTTGCCCCTGGCTGAGAATAGAGGATGCCGAGGGCAGGTCTCATGCCGGGTCTCTAGGGAGGCGGGGCCAGGACTCCATCCTCCACTGGGGACCCCGACAGTGCTGTCCGTGCTTCCTCCTTTATCCCCTGCCCCCCACGGTGCCCGCAGGGAGCACGCGGACTCTGGGGAGAGGCGGCACGGTCACCTACCTCGCCAAGACACAGCTCCTTCTTGATCAGTTCCTTCAGCTCCTTCCTGCTCAGGGTCAGCTTGCTGCCCTCTCTCCCCGAGTATTTGTGGAAAGTGGTGACCATCGTGGTCAGGGCCTTCTCAAGAGGCGTCTCCATGACAGGTTCAACCCTGGGAGTGAGCGGAAGGGGCGGATCACACTCCCAGGGAAGCCAGACCTTCTGCTACCCCATCGCCGGCCCGGCTCCCGGCCCCCCCCCCAACCCCACCTCAAGGACCAGAGACTGGGACTCACGACGAGATCGAAACCCACCAATGAGTGGACCCAAAGGAGTCAGGACAGGTTCTGATGAGACCCAAGGTGCACATGGAGCAGCCAGAGCAGTGAAACTGACCAGCCCCTGAAGGAGGCCGTGCACGGTCCTGCTCAGGGGATGCTGGGGGGCGAGGGAGGGGCGACGAGCAGCTCCCCCAGAAGGAGAGCTGCTGGAGCAGAGGAGGGGTCAGGTTTCCCCCTGTCCCGCCCAGCTCGCTGGCTCTCACCCTAACCCAGCTGCCCGACTCTCCTGAATTCGGAGGGTGTCCCGTTATGGAAGTAGGGGACAGGGCAAGCAGAGAGCCCAGAGGTTGGCAGGGGCTGAGGCCGGAGCCGGGAGATAAGGTCTTAATAGGAAACGGGCAGAGGTGACTGGACTTGTCCAGCCGGCCTCCATCCCCAGGCCTCACGTGACTGGCCACGGGACAGCAAGGGGTGTGGCCCTATGGACATCTCCAGGGCCATTCTGAGAGCTGGAGCCAGGCATTGTAGTGAATGGGTCCAGTCTGCCAGCACAACCACACCCGCCCCGGAGGAGAGGCAGCCCGGAGCTCCGTGACTCAGACACGAAAACCACTTCCCCCTTGGGGAGGAAGGCAGCAACGCCCCAGGAACTTGAGGGCTGCAGGTAGATCCATGCAGAGCCCCGGGCAAGCAGGAAAAAGCCGAAGCCCACCCCCGAGCTCCGAGCTGGACCTGTCATCACCTCCCACCTCCCGAAAACCTCAGCTTCCCCTGCCCCCAGGAGACTCAGCGAGGGCCTCCGGGCGCCCACAGCAGCGACCAGCTGGCTCCTGTCATCACCTCCCACTCCCCAAAACCTCAGCTTCCCCCGCCTCCAGGAGACTCAGCAAGGGCCCCCGGCCACCCACCCGCAGCAGCAACCAGCTGGCTCCCTTCCCCACCCCACCCCAGAACCCCCTTCTCAGGAAGCGCTGACAGACAGTTTCGGACGCCCTGTCCTCTCTTCCCCAAGCACGTGCCCGCTCATCGGGCTGAGCCTTCCTTGGGGCAGGGCGCAACAGCTCGTCACCCCCTGGCCTAGTCATCCAGCTCGCCCCACCAGAGAGATGAGCAGGGCCATAAGAAAGAAGGGCTCACCGAGGAAGGAGCAAGCCAGGCACCCACGCCGCAGAGACGGGCTCCCTCCCCTGCTGGCTGGCTGCCTTTATTCCCTCTCTCCAGTCCCTAGGAAACCAGGGGAGGGACAGGGCCAATGAGAAGGGACCAGGGACATGCGGAGGTCAGAGCCCCTTGAGACAGGACTGGGGAGAAGTCCCCTCTGCCACTCTCGTTTGCACAGGGAGGGGATGGGGCATCCTGAGCCCACCATGGCAGACGCAGCTTCTGGCCCAGAAGCTTTGTGTCCACCACCAAAAGCCAGAATCGCAATCTGAGGGGTCAACGGGGTGGATGAGGAGAAGCTGGGCTGTTCTAGAAAGGAGACCCCAGAAGTGTGGGCCAAACCCAGGGTATCTCCCAGGCCCGCGGCCGCTCCCCCAGGCCCCAAGCCGACGCACCTCCAGACAGAATCCATGGGGGAAGACGTTTCTTGCCAAGGGCATGGTCAAGGTCATTAGCTGGAATGGAGCCCAAGGTTTATTGTTTGTTTTATTTTTTGTGGTGACATTGGTTAAAGAAATCCAGTAAGTTTCAGCTAAGGTTTTTAAAGAGCTTTCAGATGAGTGATTTCTTCTAACCCTCGCTGATCTTCATGGGAAAGAACTGTCAGAGACCCTAGGAATGAGACTCGGGTTGGGAGGGGGTCGGCGAAGGGCAGTGCCTGGTCATGGGGGAGAGGTTACGGATTGCGGGGAGCAGGTCCCAGGTGCAGTATGAGTCGGGTCGGGGTCAGGAGAAACTCAGACATTGTTCTACCACCAACCGGTCCGAGTCTGAGAACAGAACGGACTTGGGGGCTTCACCCCTCCAGCTGCTGCAGCCCCGCCGAGTCGCTGAGTCGGCCTGGGTCCTCCCCGCAGGACGGGCAGCCGGGACTGGTCGCCTAGCAACAGGAGTTTCCGAAGGCCAGAGTGATGCAGGAGGCTCAGGGGAGGGCATCCCCGTGGATGACGGGCGGGCGGACTTGGGCGAGAGACGGGGGAGGAGGCAAACTTTTTCCTGGACCGAATCCCACCCAAGGCCCCGTGGTCACCCGCGGAGGGAATGTCTGAGTCACCCGCCCCACCAAAGCTTGAGAGAAAAACACAATGCGATGAGAAAGAAAGGGGAGAGCTTGGAAGGTCGAGGGGACCAAACCCTCCCTGCCTCTGGCCCCGCCCGCCACTCAGTTCTTCCTCAAAGGTCCCCACCACCCAGGTGGGCCCCGAAGCCGACCTCGGCCCCCGAACCTAAGGAGAAGCAGCAGCAGGTCTGATATTTTCGGGGTGGGTGGAGGGATCTCAAGTTTATTGATCGGCTCATATGTCTGGAATTTTGTCTCCAAAATTGTGGTCACCATCCCCCGCCATCTCGCCTGCTCCCCCTGCAACCACGGTCCCCGTCTCGTCCCCTCCAAGTCCTCAACCCCCTCTGCAGGACCACGGTCTGATAACATCTCGGCCTGGGGCCTTCGGGGTGGAGACGGGAGTGGGAGTGTGGAGAAGGACCGTGTAGTCAGGCCGCTGGTCTCCCCGACATCGCCTCCCTGATCTGGCCAGGGACGGGAGGGGTCATCCACCCCTGGGGTTCGAGGCCAGAGCAGTGGAAGGCAGGGGCGGGACAGGGCCCGGGCTGTGACCGTCAGGATCGTCCCCCGCCGCCCCCGTCCCGCACATCCCACGCTGCCTCACTGCTTGCTCCCCAACTCACCCCTCCCCCCACCTCACCCCCTCACCCCCCTCACTCCGAACTCCTTTCCAGGCCCCAACCAGGAGCAGATGGGACCTTCCATCCCACCCAGCCTCAGTCGGAGGCAGCAGGGAGTGCGCTGGCTAAGAGCCCACAGCCCGGGCTTCCAAGCCCCTGGGGCCCCTTTTACTGCCTTCGGTCCCATCAGAGTCAGCCCTGTCACACACACACACACACGCACACGCACACACACTCACACACACACACTCACACACACACACTCACACGCGCACACACACAGCCATCCACAGCCCTCCCCCGCTTCACGAGACTTCTCTCCACAGCCGGCCGGCCACTCTCCACCCCATGCCCTGACCCCCTCCCCCAGCCTCCTCCCCACGCCGCCAAGGCTCAGACCACCAGCCTCAAGACGCCCAAACATCTTTATTGGACTTGCTCAGCATCGTGCACGTCTGGAGGAGCCAGAGCGAGGCTCCGTGCCCGCCGCCCACGGGGAAGACCCCGGCGGCCCCCCCACCACACACGTGGGGGGCCCTCACTTCTTCCGGGGCTGCTTGTCGGGGAAACCCTCGAAGAACTCGTTGCACATCATGGCGATGCAGGACAGGAAGATGCAGTACTCCTGGAAGTCCACCTCGTTGTCCCTGTTGCTGTCCAGGTTGCTCATCAGCTTCTGGAAGGCGGCTTCGTCCGTCCTTTTCTGCAGGGGGAGCAGCCACGGGTAGAAACTGGAAGTGGGGGGCCGGAGCCCAGGCCAGCCCAGGCTTCCACCTGCAGAAAAGCCAGTCCTGGAGGGCCCGGCTTTGGGACTCAGGCCGCGGAGCTAAGCTGGGGCTGGAGGAGGGGTCCCCGAGGGAGAGGAAGTCTGAGTGCCCACCCCGGAAGGGGGCCACATCTTTATCTGAGGTCGTGTTAAGAACGCGATCAGACAATGATCGTGAAAGCAACGTGTAAGCTGCATGAAGCTGGATACCGGGGAAGCCGTGGTTGTCTGGGGGAAATAGGCGTGTGTCCCTGTAACTGTCTTCACGCCTACGAGCCCCATAGAAACGCAAAACCGTTCTCCGCTGCAGTGACGGCCAGAGGTGGACCTTCCCGGCCCGCAGGTGTCAGCTCTGCATGCCGTGACCCTGGGAAGTCACTTAGGTGGCCTCTCTGAGCTGCAGTGGCCCTTCGGCTAAGTCATGCAAAGCCACCGGCCCATCAGCCCCTAACCTCCCTGTTCAGGCTCAGCCCCCTTTCTGCTGGGCACCAGGACATGAGAGACAGGTGCTCGCTGAGTCTCCACCCCAGCAGTGGGGAGCAAGCTCTCTGTCCCGACTTCCCCATCTCGGTTGGTGGTAAACGCCAGCTGCGCAGGAAGGCCGCTGCCTCCCAGGGCCCTGCCCGCCCCCCGCCATGGGGACCGCCCCACGGGAGTGCATGCTCCGGGCCAGCAGCCACTCACCCCCAGGAAGCTGGGCAGCTCCCGGGTCAACAGGTCCTTTAGCTCCGACTTGTTGAGCTTGAACTTGTCGCCCTCCTTGCCAGAGTACTTGTGGAAGGTGGACACCATCACGTCCAGAGCCTTTTCCAGCGGGTATGCCATGGCGACAGTCGGGATCTGGGGGTCACAGGGGAGACTTTACCCTCCCCGCCCCACCCCAGCTCTGTGCTCAGAAGGCCCCACCAAACCCGATCCCTCTGGGGAGCCCTTGGTGACACTGCCCCCACCACAGGGGGAGCCCAGAAAGGTGGGGCTCAGCTCCTGGCGGGGAGAGGGATGCTTCAGGCTCTGAGCTCCGTTGCCTCCCTCCATCCATCCGTCCACAACGCCCCACCCAGCCCATTCTTCTCCCCCCGCACCCCACCCATGGCTGGGCAAGGCTGCTGCTGGAGGCCCGCCAGGGAGCCCGCAGCGGAAAAAGCCCGTGGCCTAGCGTGGGGCGGGGCGGGGTGAGGTGGCAGAGGCACGGGTGCAGGCAAGGGTGGGGCGGCCAGCTCCCCTGGGCTGGGCGGCCGGGAGCTGGGCAGAGGCCGACGGGCCGCTACTGGACGAGACGAAAGCCCACGGCTGCCTCCGCCTTCGCTCTGCTTCCCGCACCCGAGTGTGCACACACAGGCTTGTGCGACCCAGCAAACACGAGCCAACGCGCACGCCGACGGGGCTCACGCTCGCCAGAACGCGGCGGGAGCGGACCGGACGGGGGCTCGGGTCGAGCCGCCCGCACCTGCCTCTCCTTACGTCTTGCCCTCCCGCACATGCACGGGCTTGCACACGCACACGCACACGCACGGGCTTGCACACGCACACGCCCCACCCCAGGGCCTCCACACTGGAATCTCACATCTGGACCCACTTGGCGCATCTGGCGCCCACCGGCTTCCCCTGCTCGTGCGCCGAGCCTCCGCCTGCCGCTCCAGGCGTGCCAGGCAGACACGACTCACCAGGCCGAGACACAGAGGAAGCGCCGAGGAGGGAGGCCGGGGAGACAGGAAGCGTGCGGAGAGCCCAGCGCCTGACCTATTTATACCCTGGCCGGGCCCTGCCCATGGAGGGGACGGGGGAGTGGGGGGAGCAGGGGACAGCCCTCCCGCCCGGGGCCAACCCAGTGCGTGCCAGGGCAGGGCCCCTCTGCCGGCCAGCCCGGAACGTGCTCCCCGCCCCGGGCCGCGGAGACGGACAACGGGCGAGCCCAGTGGGCGCAGACGGGGGCCTCAGTGGGGTGGACGCCCCCAGTGTACACAGCTCGGCCTGAGTTTTAGGGAGCTGGAGTCAGGGGCAGTCTGTGCCTCCGGCATGGGGGACAGGGAACAGTGATACCACCTGACAGCCAGGAAAGGGGACCCAAGGTCGTGGGTGACAGGTGGGATGCTGCCCTGAGGGAGGAGCCCGAGCTCAGTGCCCGGGACGGCTCGTGCCACCTTTCCCCCCTTCCCCGAGGGCTCCTGCACTCTGGGCGAGGCCGGGCAGGAGTTGGGGGCATTGGGGGGGCCACAGGCTAGCACCCAACAGAGGCCTGGGGGCCAGCAGGGCTTGTCAGCGGAGAAAGGCCCCAGGCGAGGCAGCGATGGGCGGGAGTGGGAGTCAGTCCTGGGGGCTCAGGGATGGAGTGAGGGTGAAGGGGGGCGTCACGAGGGGCGTTTCAGGGTTCGGGTGTTGTCAGAACGAAGACTGGGTGGAAAAGCAGAAGCTAAGTGGTACACAATGGAGGCGTCGGGGCTGGGGTTCGCCCCCCAGGGCGGGGCGTGGGCTCGGGAGTGAGTGAGGGTCAGGGCTGGGGGGCTAGGGCCCTCGAGGGGCTGGGGCTTCAGGGATGGGCTCTGCCTCAGACCTCCCCTTC
>NW_006443131.1:2819836-2821779 GCF_000325575.1 Pteropus alecto | reverse complement strand
CCCCCCACACCCCCTCACGGCCCCGCCCATCACGAGGCCTGAGTTCCATCCCCCCAGGGCTCCGGCCGCCTTCTCTCCCTCAACAACAGCTCAAAGGAGCTTCTCCTTCAAGACCCCAGAGGTGGCACCAGCCTCCCCTGGACATGGCCTCCAGTCGATCCCTCCCCTCCTGCTGGGCCGACCCTCTGTTTCCGCAGGGTCTGAAGCTGCCCTGGCCTCCTGCCCTCCCACCTCAGCGGGTCCCTGCCCCCAGGCTCCGACCGGCCTCTCAGAAGAATGAAGCTAAGCAGAGTGACACCTGTTCTTTATTAGGGCCGGTCCCACCGTGGCCTCGCCCGCTCGTGCACACGCTCTGCTGGGTCTGAGCTGCCCGGAAGCAGACCCCTGCCTCAGCCATCACAGGCCACAGCAGGGAGGCGGCGAGGGGCCGCTCTGCACGTCACGAGCTGGCATCCCTGGGCCAGGTCCCTGCACGTGCCCCCTCCTCACAGGCAACACGGATAAATCTTCAAGGGCAAGCCTGGGAGAGTCCAGCTGAGCAGGGAGGGTCGTGGGAGTGGCCGTGCGCCCAGGACCGCCTGGGGCGGGGGCAGGGGGCGTCCTGAGCAGACCGCTGCCCGCTGGAGCAGAGGCTACTGAGAGCAGGGAGGCTCGGGGCGACAGTCCTTGAAGTAGCCGTGGCAGTAGGTGCAGAGGCAGGCGAGCGCGCGCGCGTACTCCACGAAGTCCACCTCGCCGTCCTTGTCGCTGTCCAGGACACTCAAGAACTTGTTGTAGTCACCCTCCCGAAACTCCATCTGCGGGGGTGCGTGGGAACGGAGGGGCGAGTCAGGCGGGCAGGACCGCTCGCCCTCACACTGCTCCCTGCCCCCGCGCCTGGGCGCCCCGCCCACGCCCACCCTCACCCCTGCTGGGCCAACCTCAGCCCAGCCGCCCCCCAATTCTCCTCCTCAGACCATTGATCGGGCTCCCACTGTTGCTGCTGAGTGCCTGCCGTGTGTCCCGCACACAGCCCTGCAAAGCAGCCGGGGTGATGAGGGGCCCCCGCCCCGCCGGCTGGCCTCGCCCCCTCTGGGTGTCCTCTGCTCAGAGCTGGTCCCCGTCCCTCCTCGCAGAGCCTGAGCCCCGCTTCCCGGCAGGGCGGCCTCCCAGGCGCTCACCGGCGTCCAGGTGGGCAGCTCCTTCTGCAGCAGCTCCTTGAGCTCCGCCTGGCAGAGCTTGTGCTTGTCCCCACAGCGGCCCGCATACTCCTGGAAGGTGCACACGATGGCAGCCACCGCCTGCTCCAGAGGCCTGGCCATCCTCGCTGTCACGGAACAGAGACGTGACCCAAAGCAGAGGCCCAGCCCAGCGCCCTGCACCTCGGCCCTCCATGAGCCTGAGACTTCTCCCAGACCTGTCTCCGTGTCCACCAAGCTTCCGGCCCCATGGGGCCCCCTCCTCTGAGCAGCCCTCCCTGACCACGCCAGCCCCTTATGCTCTATTTCCCTGCGGCCCCCACTGTTTTTTTCCTGGACAGAGGTCTCATTTCCAACATCACTGCCAAAGTCTCAGGAGCAGTGCCCTTCCCCAACCCACCTCGAGGACTCCCTGTCCTCAGGCCCTTGGAGAAGCGGACATCGTCAGGAAAGGCCAGGTCTGAGAGGAACCCCCCACCTCGCCGCCCCTCACCAAACTCAAAGGAAATGCCTCTGGCAGCCTCTCTGCCTGTCCCTGGCTCTGCACCCCAGGGAGCCGTTTGCTCCTCCGGGCCTCGCGTGCCTTATCTATGAAGTAGGGTCCGGCCCACTCACAGCCCCGGTCAGATGCAAGGCCAGGTATTCACCACTGTGATCGCCCGCCCTCCTGACCCTAGGGGGTCCCGAGGCAGAAGGCTCTGCACAGGGGCACCCTGTTCCGTCGGGGGGTGGGGGGAGGCCCTTCCTAGAACTGCCCACCCCGCC
>NW_006443131.1:2819265-2819710 GCF_000325575.1 Pteropus alecto | reverse complement strand
CTGGGTGCCTGGGCCCAGCCTGGAGACCCAAAGGCAGCCAGGAAGGCGAGTGTTGTTTTCATGCGAGCCCAGTGACTCACTGCTGCTTCCCCCAGGGGACGGGAGTCTTGCAGCGAGGCAGCCAGGGCCAAGCCGCTCCCCCTAATGAGTCCCCCTCTGCCGAGCCCCGTGGAGCAAATGGCAGCGTGGTCGTGGCTGGGGCGGGGGCGGGGGGTGCTGGGGCCAAGCTCTTCCTGGGCTCTGACCCCCTGAGGCAGTCCAGGCTTGGGGCAGGGTGTCCGCGTTCCCGGGAGAGGAAAGGGCCATGACCCTGGTGAATAAGGAACCTCGGAGGTGCTCGGCTGCCCTCCTGGGCTCCCGCCAGCCTGCCTGGCGCCATTGCTGCTGCTTTTCCAGAAGCTCGGTGCCTGGAAACGAGGGAACGCTCTACCCCCGCCCCCCCCCC
>NW_006443131.1:2818568-2819236 GCF_000325575.1 Pteropus alecto | reverse complement strand
AGCCGCTGGCAGGAGAGAAGGAAGGAGGCAAGCAGGAGGAGGAGGGTGCTCACGGGGTGTAGCTTACTGCCCCCGCCCCAAGGCCAGACCCGGGCTCTGCACACCCCCAACCCAAACCTCCTGGCAGCCCCTCACCATACGAGGGAACCCCTGAGTCCACCAGTCCGACTTCCCTGTCCTCATCAGTCCCTGCCGTGGTCATCCCTGTGTCCCCATGCCCAGACCCTGGGCCAGGAGACAGACCTCTCACTGCCCGCCACCCGGTCCCAAGCAGCCTGCACTCACCGCTGCCGTTGGCGTGTCAGCTATAGGAGCCTCGATACCACGCCCCTCTATTTATAGTCTCCCGAAGAAGGAAGGGAGCAATTATAGGGGCCCAAGTAGGTCAAGCCGAGGATGCCCCCAAGGGGGCCCCTCTGCCTTCCCCAGCTGTGCCTGTGTTTTTTTTGGCCCGGTCTGGGCCTCAGACACCGTCTGCCCTCGTTCCCCTGCTCCCCTCCCCCAGAGCGTCCTGCCGTCTCCTTCCCGCTAGGCTGGTCCGTCACCTCCATCCCCTACCTCTTCACTCTGAACGGACACCCCAGAATACGAAGTAGGAACACACTCTGGCCTGACGTAAGTTTGCACCCCCAGAGAATCCGGGTGCCAGAGGGCATCGTGGAGCATCC
>NW_006443131.1:2810984-2818419 GCF_000325575.1 Pteropus alecto | reverse complement strand
GGGCTGAGAACTGCTCACTCCCCTGGGAAGATCACCTCATCTGTAGAATGCGTCGGGGAGGAAAAAATTTCCTTCTGCCCTTCTAGGTTCTTCCGCTGGTCTAATAATCAAATTAACATAAGGCGGAGTAACAGGAGAAAAATTTAATTCCATACGTACGTACAGGGGGCTCCGTAAGAATAGAACCCCCTGGAGGTCAGGCAACCGGGGCTTCTATGCTATTCTGAATTCAGGAGAATGGGGTCGGGGTCTGGGGCTCCGAAGGGGAGGAAGGCAAATCACAGGGAGGTGGAGAAACAAATACGTGCTGGGCCAGGAAGAGACGGTGGGACTCGGAGAGCGCTCTGTCCCCAGGCCCTGCTGAGTCTCCCCCATGACCCACGTACCCCACGCTCTTTGTAGGCCTTTCTGGGGCCGGTGCTCTTCCTGGGGAGCCGCTATCCCAGGCCTTTTAGGCAGTTACGGGGGAGGTGGAAGCTCTTCCTGAATTGGGCCTCGATTGCCTTCGGTTCAAAATCAGCCGCATGCCGGGGAGACGCGTTTCGGACCCTTGCAGATGTCTCGGAGCCCCAGGAGGAAGGCGCGTCGCTCCTGGGGGCGCTCACATTGGTCTAGGCTGAGTTCTTTCACCAGCCCATCCCGTCCCCCACAGATGCTGTGGACGCATGCGCACTGCGCACTCCTGCGTGGGTTGCCTGTGGCCGCAATGCCTTAAGCCGGCTTACCGCCTTCCCCAGCTCCACCCGGCCCTGCTGTTCCTTGCGGTCCCACGGGGTGGGGTGGGTTTCCTCTGGCGTTAGCTTAAGCATGCAGCTCTACAGGGGCCCAGAGGGAGGGAGGCCGTCCGCCTTGCCGCCCCTCCTCCGGCGAGCCCCAGGCTTCAGCTCTGTCTTCTCCATGGCCACAAACCGTCAAGGCCAAAGGTCGTTGGGGCTCAGTTTGGCCAGTACCTCCGGGGTAGGAGGGGCCCTGGTGTCTGCTCACCTCCTAGAGTCTGTTTTCACTTAGATTTTGATCTCCTCATTCCTTCCTGCCTTGTCAACTCTTCCATACTCTGAAAAGATTTTTTCCAGATTTTACCCTGCATTTTTTTTTGTTGTTTGTAGCTGAAGCAGGCACAGACCCTCACACAACCAAAAATGGAAATCCATTCTGAAGGGGTTCAGAACAGGCACCCCGAGACGTGACCCTTGGCATGTGAATTATTTTGAGCCAATGGCAACCGAGACCCTACGGGCTCACGAGACACCTCGACCTCTCCCTAAAGAATTTCAACGAGGGGCCTTGTCCACCTACGAGTTGTCACCAGAAATACTCTTCACGACCCAGGCGCGTGGCAGGGTATGCACCTGATCACTGAACGCCTGCCCTTCTCATCGTCCCCCCGATGTCCCCCTCGCCTGTGACACCCCTAGGCGTCCTCCCTCATCCTCAGGTCAGAAGGTCGTATGTGCCGCATTTTGACTTTCTGTCTCTGAGCCGCTCGCATATGCCGGATCCCCATATGTACATACGTAATTAAATCCGGCCATTTTCTCTTGTTATTCTGTCTCATGTCTATTTAATTATTAACCAACTGGAAGAACCTAGAAAGATAAAGGAAAGTTCCTTCCTCCCCTGACTTCATATCGCTTCCCCATTCCATCCCTCACCCCTGAGCCTGAGAGACCCCTCCCCGTCTTACAGAAAGAGAACCCAAGACCCAGAAGAGCGTGGGCGGGGAGGAGGCGGTCGGCTCCCAGGCCCCTGGCGAAGGCCTAGCGCTCGTGGAGGCAGCAAGAGAACTAACTAATAATGCCCTGAGCTCACCTCGGGCCCCCAGTACCCAAACCTCGCCTGCGGCATCCTGTCCTTGAAGACTCAGCCCCTGCGGGTGAAGGAAGTGAGCAATGGGCAGGGAAGGGCGGGCTGTGATTAGCCCTGTTTTATAGGCAAGGAATTATGGGGACGCGGGCACAGAAGGGGGGCCAGAGAGGACCAGTAATTAACCCAGTTCCAGGTCAAGCACTCAGTCTGGCCTATGCCATCCCAGCTTCGCCACCGGCCACCCCCCCGAAGCAGGTCACCCTGCTCCGTGGGCCCCGATGGTGGAGGAGGATGTGGTAACCACTTCACGTGGTAACCGTGGGCCTTAAATGAGTCAGGCCCTAGGTAAGCAGCGCCTGGCACAGGTAGGGGCATACATGTGAACCGAGAGGTAGGCGACAGGACCGAGAGCCATTCGTTATTCACGCAAACACTTAGTCACCTGCCCAGGGCCTTGAGGGTACAGCCATAACCAAAGCGAAGCCCCTGCTCCGTGGAGATGAGTCTCCTGGAGGAAACGGGCAATAGGAACACATGTGTGATGGACCTAAATAGACCGAGGTGCCAGGGGGAACAGCAAAGCAGCGAGGGCAGGAAGATGGCGAGGAGGCCCGGGAGGCCTGCGCGGTGGCGCGGGCAGAGCCGGGGGGCCGGCTACGAGCAGCCTGTCCTCATCGCCCGGCCTCGCGGGGACCTCCTGGCCGCACCTCCGCGGACGTCCCAGCTTTGTTGGCCCTGGCTGAGGCGGACACCGTGGCGGGGGCAGGAGCAGGTGGGGGGACGGAGAGGGGGGCCTGGGCACAGGCGGCCTGGGGTTGGGGGGCCGTCACGGAAAGAACCCCGCATGGAGCCCTCACTCCGAGCCCCACCACCCTCTTGCCGCCCGACCCCCCGCGCATCCTTTATCTTGTTTGGTCCTTAATTTTCTTGCCTCCAGAAAGGGTCGGGAAGATTTGCACCCCAGGACTCTGGTAGGAAAGGGCCTCGCATCCCGCGCTGTCACCGTGGGCCCCGTCGCTGTCGCCTTCACGGAGGAGCAGGGCGCAGTGAGGGGGAGGGGCGCCCGAGCCCCCCCAGGCCATTTCGTCCAGGCCCCGCCTCCAGGCCGGCGCGGGGAGCGGCGTGCCTCCTCCCTCGCTGTGCGCGCTCTCGCAGTGACCGCCACCCTCCCGCGCCACCGGGAGATTGTCCCCAGCGCCCGCCCCGAACCCCCTTTCCGCAGTGGCTCCAAATGCAGGTCATTTCCCACTCGCGCTGTCCACGCTGACCACCCCACTCGACCCCTGGGCGGTGGCGGGTGGGGGTGACAGCAGGTGCTCTCCGCCTGGCCGGACCTCTTCCACGCTGACCCGTCCTCTCCATCCCAACCCGTCGGCCACTATCGCCACCATCGCCTTCCAAAGGCCACCTGGACGTTCACGTGCTTGTGCCAAGGGGTGGGGTGACCCATGGGGCCAGTAAACCTCATCAGACTGACTGGCCTCCTTGTCACCAGAGGAGCCTGGTTCGCGGGAAGTGTGGGAGGGGCTCTGGGCTCTCGGTGGGGAGCCAGGGAGGCCTTGGCTCCTGAAAGGGGGGCGGGCTGGGGACCGGGTCTGAACTGGGATGGAGGAGCCTGTGGAGCTTAGACCCGCCGCCCCGGGACCCGTGTCATGCCTGATGGTGCCCACGTCCCAGGCGGCAGCAGCGAGGTGGTGGGGAGATCAAGTGACCTGAAGACAGGAGGTGGGAAGCCCTATTTCAGTCACTCCCCTGCCTCCGAACCCATCTTCACCTTCAGTCTCTTTTCTTGGAAGGTCAACAGGCTCCCAGGGGTGGACCCCAAAAAGCCCAGGCCAAAGTGACAGTCAGGGCCGACAGGAGGTGAGGTGTCTGTCCCTCAGGGTCTCCTCCCAGCCACTGCAGCAGGCAGCGACAGAGGACCTGACCAGCAGGCCTGTGAGCACCCTGTCCTCCAGACCCGCCTGCTCCCTGCCTCTGCGGAGAAGTCTGCGGGGCGGGGCGGGGCGGGGCGGGGCGGGGTTAGGGAAGAGCCTTGAGACCAGCGAAGAAAGTCTGCTGTTTGTCAGGTAGTTGAACACACAGAAGGGAAGGAGACTGGTCCTGCTCTGCGCCCAGCCAGCTGAGGTCAGGCTGCACCCGCCCGTGTGGAGCTGAGCCTCCCGCGCGGAGGCCAGTTCCCCGTTGGTCCAGGAGCACCTGGACACTGCTCACTCGGGGTCCCCTCTTCCTAACACAAAGCCACGGCTTTGGGGACGGCTGGGGGAAGGGCAGGAAGGCCCAGACTGTCTCCACCTCCACCGTGTCTCACGGGGCTGAGATCTTTTCTTAGGGACCCGGGTCTGCTCCTTTCTTAGCACCCCCAGCCCTCAGTCTCCCACGGAGCCAGGCAGGGCATCACCCAGCAACTAAACTATTATCGACAAACAAAAACATTTATTGAATACAAAACTAAAAGGGGCAGAGAGTCCTCCTGGGCCCACGAGCCCGAGGACAGGGAGCCGAGAGCTCAGGGCCGGCCCTGGGCGTCCTGGAAGAAGTCATTGCACATGACGGTGACCAGGGCCAGGAACACAGCGTACTCCTGGAAGTCCACCTGCTGGTCGCTGTTCTCATCCAGGCTGCCCATCAGCTTCTTCAGGCCCTCCTCGTCCACCTTCTCCTGAAAGCAAGGCAGGGCGGGGTCACCACGAGGCCACTCGCCACCCCACCTCCGTCCCAAGCACCCCACGCTCACTGGCCCGAGCCTGGCTCTCCCTGGTAAGCTGAGGGTAGGGGCGTGGCCCTGGGAGCCACTGAGGGGCCCAGTGAGTGAGGACGAGTGGACACTCCCCCTGCTGGGAGCTGGGGACACGCCAGGCACCCCCGAAGCACGGGATCAGCTCTGCTCCGCACAGGACCTCGGGGAGGTGGGCACCACAACTCCCACTTCGCCGACGAGAAAACCGAGGCTCCTGGAGCTAACGCCTCCCCCACCGGCACCAAGGTGGGTTCAGAAGACAACGTCTTTCTACTCTCAGCCCAGAGGAACCAAATTAGAATAGTTTGATGGGGAAAAAAATTTTGTTTGAATTTTTACAGGAATTTATTTGAACCAAACTGAGGACATATGGCAATGAGCAAGATCTCAGATGCTCCCCGTAAAATCTCCTTGAAGGAAAGGACATGCTTCATATGCTCAAAGCCTGAGGCCCGACTTCAGGGTTTACCCAGCAATCGGCCCGGCGGGAGGGGCAGACGGAGAGTTGACCGCTTTCTCCTGGGCCTCAGGGTGCGTGGCTTAGCTGGGCTTTTCTCTCCCACGGTAAATAAAAACCAGGAGAGAGAGAGCGGGCTGTGTGATCGTGGGCCCGTCGCTCCCCCTCTCTGGGCTCTGGTTGGCTCAACTCTGCAACGAGGGGACCGGACGAAGGCGTGTCCCACCAGCGGGCACCCAGAGGAAGGAAGAAGAACTTGAACCTGCGCCCCCACACCTGCACCCCTCACCCACGCACCAGCGCCCGCCCCCCGGGCCGGCCTCACTCACCCCCACGAAGCTGGGCAGCTCCTTGTGCAGGAGCTCCTTCATCTCCCCCTTGCTCAGCTTGAACTTGTCGCCCTCTTGGCCAGAGTATTTGTGGAAAGTGGTGACCATCACAGCCAGCGCCTGCTCCAGGGGGCTAGACATCTTGGACCTGGGCCCAAAGGGGGGACCGGTGATGGAGCCATGTGGGACGCCCACACCACCCCCACGCGCCCGTGCGAGGCGGCCAGTCTCCCCCTCAGGCTGGGCTTCTGGGCAGGGGCCCCATGTTTGCAGTGACTGCGGGCCGGCCTTGCTCTCCTGCAATCACACTCCGGGCACACCCCTGAGGGCAGGGCTGCTCCCTTCGAGTGTCTGCAGGAAGGGAAGTGACAGTGACCAGCCCCGTTTGGCGCCTTCCCAGGCCAGTGGCGTCGGTGCCAGCACTGGAGCAACAGGCATCTCCCCGGGGGCTTGCTGGGCGTTGGCAGTGACCATGGATACAGCCTAGGGGCACGAGGGTCCTGGAGAGCCCTTCCCTCCTCACAGGACTGCGGAGACCAGAGAGTGTCACCGTCCTTCTAACTCGTCTCCCCCCACACTCGGGGGACCCCGGGCTGGGGCGCTGTCTCTACGCAGACGCAGACGGGGCAGCTGAACACGCGCCCCACCAGCAAGCTTCCTGTTGGCTTTGGAATTAAAGAAATTAAACGTCCAGTGCCCTGGGGTAAGGGTGGAATCTGGGGATGTAAGGACATTCCCAGAAGGTCGCCCCTCCCGAGGCCCCACCCCTGCGAATGTTCAGACCAGCCCGGGAGGGTTAGGCGGGTCCCAGGATGAGACTGGGGAGCTGGAGACAGAGGCGGGAAAGTCCCCCTCCAGGCCTGCCAGGTCAGCCTCGGGGGGCTGGGCCAGACAGGGAGCCACCATGGGCAGAGCCACTCAGGGCAGCCATCCAGCGGGCCTGCGCACGGAGGTCCCACTAGAATTCAAGACCGCAAAAAACAAAACCACACACACACCCCTCAAACTCCGAGGCCGAGACCCCCAAGAAGCGCTCTAGACTGAGTCACCCAAACTGGGACCCGAGGAAGGGCCTCAGAGTAACCCCCAAACTGAGACCTCACGGAACAACCGGGCCAAAGCCCTCAAACTGACTGACACGTCACAGAAGTTCCCCGCAAATGCGAGGGGCTCAGGCTGCTCCTCCCAGGAAAACTACAAGGAGAAAGAGGAACAGAGGGCCCCAGGCAAAGACCTGCGGGGTCCTCCCCGCCCAGCCCTCAGCAGGACGGAGGGACTCACCGGATCAGAAGGCACAGAGACTCGGGAAGGAAAGCAGGAGAGCCGGGCGCCCGCAGTGGAGGTTTATATGCCACCCCCACTGGCCCCTGCCTTGGCGTTCTCAGGAAAGCCAGCGTGCCCTAACCTGATGCCACCAAAGCCTGGCCTCTTGCCACCCCCCCCTCCCGCCTGGCCCCTCCCTCCCTGAGACTGCCCACTGGGCCAGCGGCAGGAGAGGAAAAAGGAAAAGCAACCCCTGGGCCCTCCCGGCCACAGGGTGGGGGGCGGGGGTGGGGAGTGGAGTGGGGGGAGGTGTTGCGGAGAAGGGGCAGCTGGGGCCCAGGGTTGGGGGGACACGGCTGCTGTTTGTGGGGCCCAGACACTGCTGCCAGGCCTTGTTCTCATGGCATGCCTGTCAGTCACAGCTCATTCATGTGTCAGAGGCTGCAGGGGCACGCTGGACTTCCCAGGCACGTGTGCGTGCATGTGCGTGTGTGTGTGTGTGTGCATGTGTGTGAAGCAGGCTGGGGCTGCCCTTAGAGAGCTGGGGGCCAGAGCAGGTGGAGGGCATCAGGAAGAGGGGGCAGAGCTGCCTCGCTTTGGTGCAGTGGGGGAAGCTGCCACCAGAACACCTGTTAATGAGGTGACTATGCTTTAAAAGAGCTTGAAAGACTTACTCTGGGTAGGAAAGGGCCTGGCAGGGCCCGTGACAGCTGGAGCTGGCCCAGCCTAGTCGCAGTCGGGTGCCCCTGTCCGTGTGGGGTGTGAGGGGGGCACAGAAGCCCAGCCCCCTCTTCTCCAGCCTGGGGTGGGAGGGTGCAGAGGGGCTGGAGGGCTTTCTGA
>NW_006443131.1:2807583-2810805 GCF_000325575.1 Pteropus alecto | reverse complement strand
CTCCCCTCTCCCTGGAGTCCTAGGTGACTCACCCTGGTGCAGGCCCAGATGCCCAGGCAGTGAGTCAGCGGCACCGCCCTCCTCCCCGGGGGCCAGCACAGCAGGCGGAAACCCCAGCCCGGACTGGGGACAGAGCGCCCCCTGGAGCCGCTCTGCGGGCCCCACCCCACAGAGCTCCGGCCCAGGACCCCGCAGAGCAGCTCAGGCTGGGAGGCGACCCCGGAGCAGACAGGAAGCCAGGCTGGTCTCTGCTGGGGGTCACGGTGGGGCTTGGGGGCCAGCCGAGCAGCGTGGGTGAACTCGGGCCTTCGGGCCCCAGCCCCTTCCTCTTCTTCACCTTTGCGCATCACCCAGCGTCCCCTCCTCCCCAAGGACGCAAACCCCTCATGCTGCTGTCCGTCCCCATGGAAACCTATGTCACGTAGAGCTCGGAGCAAAAACCCTTCGCCCTGAGCGAAAGGCCCCGTGGGGCATGAGGGACGAGGTGAAGTCCACACAGCCACGCTGACAAAAACGGAGTCTGCCTGGCCCGGGCCCCCGAACCGCCTCAGACCAAGTGGGGTGCAGCTCGGGGAGCAGGTTCTACTTCGCTAGAACCAGCCCAAGGACTTAAACGGTTGAACTTTCCCCTTGTGCATCAACATCTGGAAATAGAGGAATCCCGACACTTAACCCACCAAAGGGCTCAGGAAAGGGTGCTCCCACGCCAGGGCCCGCCTGCCAGGCCTCGTCCGGACCCCGGACCAACCCCGGAGCTGGCCGCGCGGGACCGATTCTTCTCAAGGATGCGCTCGGGCCCCTAAAACTCTCAGTTTTTTCCTCTCTTCTTCAGACCACCCTGAATATTGCCTGGCCGTGTTTTCGATATACAAATCCTAAGACCCTTGAATAAATCTTTGTCATTTATTTCCAGCCGAGGGCTCCTGACCCTTTTGCTCTGTCAACAAGTGCAACGCATTGATGTCCACATCGCTTCTTCCTCCGTTTCAGCGGAGGATGTCAGCGGGGAGCTCTCCCGAATCCTAAGACCCTTGAATAAATCTTTGTCATTTATATCACTTCTTCCTCCGTTTCAGCAGAGGATGTCAGCGGGGAGCTCTCCCATTCCGCCGGTGTCCCCGGCTCCTCGCTCTGGGCCCCCTGCGTTTGTCAGCCTGCCCTGCACGAACCCTCGCTGCCTGGCTCACTGTGCTTCGAAGACACAGATACTGCACCCGGTGTGGCCAAGACCCTTTCCTTACACTGATCCCTCTGCTCAGTGTGCAGAGGTCCTACCGATCCTTCAAAAGCCAGTTAAACGCCGCCTCATTCCCGGAGCCTTCCCCGGCCCAACCAGATCCCGTCCATACCTGCCCTGTCCCAGACAAAGCGCCCCTTTGTCCTGCGCACTCAGAGCACCCTGCTCTACACTGAATCACTCGTGTACATGTCTTCTCTTGCCTTCACCCCACATGGTGACCTCACTGGGCAGGGACGGGTTCTTACTCATTCGTGCATGAGCAAAGGGTCTCTCCCACACTGGGTGCCAACCAGGTCCAGGGCTACCGAATGGCACCGGGGTGGGGGTGGGTGCTGGGGGTAGCGTTTAGGTGGGGGGCCTTCTCCCCTCCCCAAGTTGTGCTACCCACTCATAACTTCCCCTCAGGGTCCCAGGGGGGGACTGAGACACCGGGTTGGTAAACAGTTTCAGATCCCTGAGGAGTCACTGCAGGAAACACCGCACTCCAGGGACCGGGGGAGGGAGGGAGGGAGCCGGCAGAGGTGGAGGCGGGAGGGAGAGACACAGGCAGCCAGAGGGAGACCGGGAGAGGTCAGAGAAAAACGGAGTCACAGAAACAAAGGGGGAGAGAGAGAGAGAGAGAGAGAGAGAGAGAGAGAGAGAGAGAGAGGAAACGAACCATGTTATGAAAGAGAACCATGTTATGCCAAGTCTCGAGCACCAGCGGAACCAGAGAGACAGAGAGACAGAGAGACAGAGACAGAGACAGAGACAGAGACAGAGACAGAGAAGCAGAGCTGCTGATTACAAAGGCCAGCACCCAGAGACCTGTCCCTAACCTGAGAACTGAGGCCCGAGGGTGCTCCTCGAGGGGCATATGCCTGAGACTGGTGGCAATCACCTTAAGTTGCCACTAACGTGCTGTGTGACCTTGAGCAACGCCCTCCCCCTGGACCCCTGGACAGGACAAGAGGGTTGGACAGAGCCACGCCTAGAATCCAATCCTTGTGTTCATTCTCCATGTCCCCATGAAGGCAAAGAAGCCGGACACAGTGCAGTGCAGCACACGCACACACACACACGCACACGCACACACACACGCACACACACACGCACACGCACACGCACACACACACGCACAGGTGCGCGGCTTTCCACCAGAGCCCCTGGGTTTTGCCCGCTTGGCTCGTGCCCCCTGGTGGTTGAGGTTTGTCATTACAGGCTGGTCGCTCCCGGCTCCCTCTGCCCCTCCCTCCTGTCCCGCCCGGCAGTGCCTTGCTCCTGACTCATGCTGGAGAAGGCAGTGCTGATTCAGCTCCCAGAAACCCTCCCACACCCACACCCTGCACGCCTGCCTCACAGAGAAGGTGCTTCCTGCACAGTCCCGGCGGAGCAGCCCAGGTGGGCTAGGAAGGAGGCTGGGTGCCTGGAAGCTATTTTAAAAGTCTCAGGACAGGGGCAGGAAGGACGGAGGTGGCAGAAGGGTGGCCGAAGCCAGGGGCTGACCACTGCCCACCCGCCCCTTCCCTGGGGCAGTTCGGCGCAAAGAGAAATGTCCGCTGTTGGGGCCCCAGGCCTAAGTCCCAGGGCGTCCCCTCTGACTCACCGTGTGGCCTTGAGAGAGTCGCCCCGCGTCTCTGAGTTTAAGCCTTCTCCCCACAAGCCTCCCTCTTGTTATTCCCCCACCCCCCACACGGGCTTTGAACCGCTTTCTCTCAGCACGCCGCAGTCGGCCATTCATCTAACTGTCCCTGGCAGCCTGAGCCGCAGGAGCCCGGGTCATCCATGTGCACCGGGCTTGTGCCTGCGACATCGTGGGGCACCTACTGTGCGCTAGGTGGTTTCCGTCTATTACGCCCTTTAATTTACACGACAATCCAAGGAAGTCGGCGCAGTCTTACCCCAAATGGCAGGGGAGGCAAGGAGGTTCACGCAATGAATGAGGCATGACCTAAAACGCAGGGCGTCCCAGCGGCAAGCCCCGCCCCCGAGAGCCCTAACCT
>NW_006443131.1:2803857-2807546 GCF_000325575.1 Pteropus alecto | reverse complement strand
CTGTCTCACTCCTCAACCTGCCCGGAGCGCAGGAGCCCACGCCCTTCGCCTGCCCCCGCCCGGCATCTGCAAGGACCCCCTTCCCCCCGCCTCCAAACGCGCTCCGGCCTGCATTCAAAACAAGCTCGAAAGAAACCTTCCTCGGCTCTCCCACCTCCCGAGGCCTCCTCTTTGCCACAGATAACACCACCGTCCACCCAATGACCCGAACCGGGCCTGGGCTGTTCTCCTAGCTTCCTGCTTCCCCCTCGCCGCCCTCCAGGCGTCCGGTCCGTCTGCATGGCAACGTGCACGCGGCCAGTGACCCACAGCACCACCTCGCCCCAACTACTGCGAACACAGCTGGAGTCTCCCCGCTTCTAACCTCGTCCCCCACTCTGACCTCTTTGCGGCTCTGCCGCCGGGCGATCTGAAAATTCAAATCTGAGCACGTCATTCCCCAGGGAGAACACCGAGCCAACCCCCAGGACCTCCGGAGAAGGCCACCGACCTGAGCGCCCTTACCGATGCGCGGGCCAGGCCCGTCCATGCCTCTGAGCCCTTGCCTTGGACAGCCCTTCCCCTGGCCGTCCCGTCATCAACCTCCTAGTCACCTTTCAAACTGCTCACGCATCACCTCCTCTGTGCGACACCCCTGAATCTATCCCCCAGCCCCCACTGGAACAGGCGCGCGTGCACACACGTGCGTACGGACACACACAGTTCGGCCTCCCTCCTGGGCACTTTTTGCAGCTCCTACCCATAGCCGTGTGACACACCTTTCAAGTTCAGTTGTCGCTTTTTACGTACACGGCTCCCCTACTAGGCTGGGCGGCTGGGAAGCAGACTGAGGACTGTCTCCCTCTGCCCCTGGAACCTGACACGGAGCAGCTGTTCGGTGAGTGGCCAGACGGGGGCACCAGTGCTGTCTCTCGAGGCCACTGTCCTCTCTCCTCCCCTCACACCACTTCCCAGACACAGGCCCTAAATCCTCTGCCTCCACCCTGAACCTTCTGAAAGCTGACCCGCCGCATTCTACAGACCCAGCTTTTCCGGTGGCACGAGAAGCTTCCTTCTTTTTTTTTTTTTTTTTTTCCAGGCGAAGCAACCTTTGGTTGACCTCACAGGTCGCAAGGACCTTGTCATCTTACAATCCCTGATTTTTCATTTTTTACGCCTACAGCACCTGGTCTTCCTAGGTGGTCTCCCATCCAAGTACTAACCAGGCCCGACCCTGCTTAGCTTCCGAGATCAGATGGGATCGGGCTTGCTCAGGGTGGCATGGCCATAAACCAGAAGCTTTCTTCTTGCAGTGTTGGGCGGGCAATTGAACACGGCCACCCATTCCCCCCCACCCTCCAACAAGGGCTCTTCAGAAGGAGCAGCCGGCCACTGGGTCCATCACCCCTTCCCTCCTCTGAAAGAAGAGGCATAAGGCCCCGCCCTTTCTAGGCTGCCCCACCCTCTCTCTCACCTTCCAGGGGACCCCACCCCCGCCTAGGGCCAGGGTGCGGTTGGGCAACTGCTGTCTGTGATGAGGTGGGGAAGGTCAGTCTGGGAAGCAGCAAGATTGGAATATAAAGATCTTTCTGGCTTCAGCTCCAAATGACATTCTCTGGTCCACAGCTGAGATCTGGAGATTTTCTCAGAACAATACAGGACAGGGGTGTGGGCGAGCAACACCCTCAGAAGCCCGGATGCTCAGGCCTCCTCCTTCGCGGCCCTTCCCCACAGTCAACAGGGTCACTCCACAAGGATCCGGTCAGGAACGACCCGTTCCGTGTGCCCCCCGCCACCATCTGTGTCCTCGGAAACAGAGGCTCCCAGGACACAGCCACTTCTCCGGCCATCCCCTGCACGGCCAGACCTCAGTGATGGGGACTTGCCTGCACAACCCATAACTCCTTACGGAGAGCCAGCGTGCAGAGCCCTGGGCCCACTGCTGTCCCCGCAAACACAAGGCCTGGGCGTCAGGCAGACGTGAATCTGAAGCTGCCCTTTGTCAGAAGAGAGGGCCGAGGATGGAAAATGTCACTTGGTAAACAGGTGCTAACAGGAAGCAGCCCAAGACGGAGTGATTAACAGTCTTCCCAGAAACACCCAGCGTGAGAGATCTGTTCCGATGTGTTCTGACAGGGGACTTTGCAAATCTCAGAAAAGGACTGAGGGCAGCTTCAGGAAAAGAAGGGTGGCTCGGGAAGGCGAGCGGTGATTTTAAAGATTATAGGGTGTTGCTCAAGAGGAAGTGCTTTTGAGAGATCAGGGCGTAATACCAGGAAAGAGCCACAGCAGAGGAGTTAGGATGTTGGGCTCTGAGTTTAAATCTTGACTCCTCCGTGTTTCAGTTGTATTTATCGACACCTTTCAGCTCTCAGACACAGAAGTTCAACGCAAGCCCACTGAGGTCAGGGGTGATGCATTCTGTTAGACAGCTGGAAGGTCCTTCGATAATTTGCAGGATCAATGAGCCACAGCCTTGGGGGATGAGACGGAGAACTCAACACCATCCATCCTTCCATCCATCCATCCATCTATCTATTCATCTGTAACTCCCCATCTCATCTGTTCATCTATATCATTTCTATGTCTTTATCATCTATCTGTCATCTATTCATCTGTTTGTCTACCTACCTACCTATCATCTATCTCTCCATCCATCCATCCATCCATCCATCCATCCGTCTATCTATTCATCTGTCTATCTATCTATCTATCCATCCTTCCATCCATCTTCCCACTCATCCTCCCATCCATGCATTCATCCTCACATCACTGTCCATCTCTCTCTCATGCTGGCCTCACCTGTACTGTCCCACGACCTCTCTGTATGATGAGGAACATGGTCACAGACCGTTCCAGCTTTGTAAACCCAGTGCCCATATTTCCCGGGAAGAGTCTCCATTGGCCCTGCCGAGTTCATGTATGAGGCCGTGGACCGACCCCTGTCTCCGGGAAGTCAGGGTGCCATGATTGGCCAGTGTGGCTCACGTACGCGGCCCTACGGTCAAGGGTCTCTCGCCAAAAGAAGGAAGCGAGTTACCAGCATCACTGCACTGGCCGAGTGACCTTACCTGTGTTCCTAATCCCCCTCTAAGCATCAGCTTCCTGCCCTGTAACACGAGGATGCTATCGCCCGCATCACAGATCAAGCGAGATAACGCTTGTAAAGCACAGAGCGAGCACTAGGCAAATGTTATTCGATGCAGCGGTAGAGGAAGAAACCATGACACACGGTTAGAACCGACGACCTTGCCGAGACGAGGCTGTCTGCCATGTCAGCAGCGTAAACCACAGTCAAACCCCACACACGCCTCCACCAAAAACACAAGGACAGCAGTCTAGTCCTGGTTTCCCTGCCAATATTTGTTTGTCCTTTGAGCCCTCGTGTCGTCATCTGCTAATGTCAGATGTTTGACAACCAAGAAAAAATATAATAAAGGAAACCTTAAAATGGAGAAGAGTCTGTTCATTTCTCTCATTCTTTCTCCTGCCTTGGAAATGATCATATTTTTTGCATTATAATTGGCAAAACCTCAAGGCCTGGCCTCAAAAGTCGTGGAGTTTGGTGATGACCCAGCCTGATCTAGTTCCCTGCCTCCCATACCCCATTACATAGGTAAGAAAATCAATGCGCTGCGTGTTGTAGATACACATATGATCATTCCAGCTCATTCGTGCAATCTTTTAAGATCATACCCACCCCCCCACCC
>NW_006443131.1:2797538-2803652 GCF_000325575.1 Pteropus alecto | reverse complement strand
AGTGACCCCAGCTCTCTAGTCACCAATGAACCTCCGGTTTGCTTTTGAATTCTCAAAGGGACTTTCCTTCTGGCAAGAAATTGAGCTGATTTCTGGAATGTGGGGGTTTACCATGCAGTCATAAGAATGAAGAAGAATTAGTCTCTCAAGGCAAGATCATCCCTAAGTAAAGTGACAAAGAATGACTTTCTGAACCTGCCCAGCTTTGGGCCAGACAAACATCTTCCAATAAGGAAAGAGGGTCCCAGTAAGAGACAAGTAAGAAGGAAGAAACTGAAGTCTACGGAGTGTTTACGCTTGCGGACATTGTTCTAAGTACTGCATGCACGGCACCTGATTTAACCCTCCCAGCCGCCCTGTAACGTGGACAATGTCTGTGATTAGCAGATCAGGAAACAGAAGCTCAGGGAATTAACCGCAGAGCCAGGATCTGAACTCGGGTTGGCCTGGTTACAGGGCACCCTCCCCAGTCACCCCGACTGCTGCTCCTTCGCCCGAAGCCCCTCCCCGGCTCCTCCTCCTCTCCCCAGCCCTGCTGCCGCCCGTCCACCCTTTTCTCTCTTCATTGCCTCTCTCTGCCCCCTTTCTCTCTCACCGTCTGTCTCACAGAGTCGTCAGCCCCTCAGTAGAGACCACTCCTGAAATCAAAGGATTTGAATCTGCATGCAGCCAGCTCCACCCTCCCAGCCCCGCAGCTCTCACTGCTTCCCAGTGGCCAAGCCCCACTGTGGGCATCATCTCTGCCTTGCCCTGCAGAGCCCCAGATCTGGCCAGGCAGCCTTGCCGGCCACATGCCCTCACCGAGCGCTGCTGGGTTTTCCTTGGAACCTCACCAAGCCAGACCCTTCCTCTCTGTGCCTGTAGGTGCTGCCTCACCCCAGCTGTCCTGGGACAGGACCCTCCTGACCGGTCTCCTCCTGGACTCCAGTCTCTCCTTTCTTCATCCATTCTGATCACAGCTGTCAAAAGCTTTCTGGATCTCTCTGCTGACTCCCTCATCATTTAGACTCTCCAACTCATCCTCCGCTCACATACCCAACGAATGTTTATTAGGCATTGACCTGGCACTAGGCCCTGGGGATACATTGGTGAATAAAACAGGTGCAGTCTCTGCTCGGTGGAGCAGGTTACCAAGTGTGGAGGACAGAAAATAAGTGTGGAATGTATAAGTGTATAATGACGCGCCGTGCCTGGGTGGGATGCTCAGGAAAGGACTTGCCAAGGAGGAGGCCTTCCGTCTGACACCTGAAGGAAGAGGAGTCGCCCGCACGCACAGGGAGTGGATGATGCTGGGGAGCGAGAGCCGCGGAAGAGCAGTGTGGGCGGGGCCGCGATGGCCGCGGGGCGACCGCAGGAGGCAAAGCTGGAGAGAGAGGTGGGGGCTGGGTCAGATCCCGCGCGGCTTGCGAGCCTGTGGAAGGGGTCTGGGCTTCATTCTCCGTACAGCAGGAAGCCGTTGGAGGGTTTTAAGGAATGGAATGGCAACCATCTAATCTGAAAGATGACTCTAAGGAATACTCAAAAAAGAAAGATGGTAGAGTAGACGCATTTTTTTATTTCTCCACTTTGGAACCTCGCTGAGAATAACCAAGCAAACAAAACGTGGCAGAGAGCGGGGAAAACGTTTAATGAAACTGGTATAATTCCAGGCCACGAATCATGGAGATCCCCTGCTGAATGCGGTGATGCGGGGATCCGAGCCAGGGATTCCCAGGAACGCAAGGACATGCCGCCCGGACCCTTGGGTAGGACACTCCCAAAAGGAGTATCCAACGTTTCCTTGATTTGAAGCAATGATAGTTGAGGCTGCAAACAAGCTAAGACGAGACCTCACAGCAGGGAGAGGGGAGCACGGAGAAACCATGCTGACGTGGCGTTCACATGGCCTCGGGAGATGGCGCCTCGTCCAGGGCGCCACCGCGGTGGACGGGGGTGAGGCAGGAGAGGAAGCAGAAAATGTCAGACTGCACGCCGCCGAGTTGAGCCGTGATGCGATCCCGCCCCCCAAATGCCAGCAACTGGGAGGAGATGCGCCCCTCCACACACCTCTAGGAGCCCCCCGAGCGCACTGCACCCCCACCCCGCTCTACAGCGCCATCCTGCAGGGAATAACTGGCTCCCCTCGAAGTAAATAACAGGAAAAATAATCCAGAAAACAAACCAAAAAAAATTCATTAAAGTGACCTGCTTTTTTAAAACGATGTTGAAAAAGATACAAAGATTCAAATAAAAGATTATATAGCAAAAGGAGGTGAAGAAGAGAGAACTAGAAGACTTCAGAGAAGAAATTTTTTAAAAAGTAAAACATTACATAGATGCAGGTCATCTTTTAAAATAGAACGAAAACAATGGGAAACGAAATCGGGAACATAAGGAACAGGCTTAAGAAAACCGTAAAAATGAAACGAAAAAGCACAAAAATGAAAATGTCGTTGTGGAAAGGATAAGCAATGCGGGAAAATCTAACCAACAAATAACTGTTACTCCCGAAGAAGAGAACAAAGCAAATAGGATAAAATCATCTGAAATAAATACCCGACTCGCCAGAGACTTTGATGGGTACACCGTATTCCAAGGGGGAAAAACATGACCCAGAATTATACACACCAAGACATAGTCTGATGAAGTTACCGGATTAAGGGGGGGAAAAATGAGATTTCTATTTCCATTTGGTTAAAACATGACAGCCTACTGTTTTTAGTTCATAGCTAAGCTCATGAGAAAATACAAGAAATCCTCGGTTTTCCTCAAAGCAGAGGAGGAACTAAAAACCAAGTGAGCGTCAGTAAATGCTGTTCCTGGGGAGAGGTGGTCTCTAGTCTTAGGAAACAAGGGCCTTCAGGTCTTAAAGACCAACGGAGAAGAGGTGAGGCTTTAGATCTGCAAGGAGCTGGGAACTGGAAAGCCCCCTACATGATGCAAAGACCCTCAAAAGCCTGAAAGAAACGGGCCGAAAGAAAAATCTCCCCCCAGCAAAATGAGATTGCAACGAAGTTTTCTATAATATCTTGGCCTGGGCTCTGGATAGGAAAAAAACTATTTTCCTAGAGAAATTGTAACCATGGCCTGTCTTCGTGTAGGTTTGAGAATTTAGTTTACCTGATTGGCAGGGTTCAGAAACATCTCAAAAAAAGGAATTAACATAAAAATGGTACTAAATTGGAAATAGCCTTGGGGCCCTTGAGAAAAGCAGAATGACTGTGAAGGCCCACACCTTTTTTACACCAGATTCTCCAGATTCCATTTCCCAGATAAAACTAAGATTGAAATTTGAAAAATTACATACAATAGGCGGTTTTGCAGAAAAATATATAGCTTACCAATATTAATGAAGAGAGAGAAAATCTAAAGACCCATAATCATTAAAGAAACTGATCAGAAGTCTAAATCTACACACGCACAAAAAAATGAAAATTAAAAATAAAACAGACCCAAATGGTTTTTCTGGACAAATATATCAAATCAATGGAGGGAAAATCTTACACAAACTTATACGTCCAGAAAATAGAAAAAGAAGAAATACTGCCCAATTTACTTTTTGTGGCAGGTATGAATAACATTTATAGTAAAAACTGTTAGTTGCCCCATTACCTATTGTCCCCTTGTCTCTCATAGCAAAAGAACCTTTACCTTTAAGTTCAAATAAAGGCCATATTCCTCAGCCTTTCTTGCAGCTAGGTGTAGCCAACTCACTAAGATCCGACCAAACGGAGTAGATAGAAATGATGTATGCAACTTCTGATTCATACCCTTAATGGCAGAGAATATGCCACTTCTTCACCTTGCTGCTTAGAAAACGGATGAGACATTTGGGCCAAACAAAAAAGGGATTGCTGAGCAGAACCACCCACCAAAACAGCCCTAAGCCACCTACTTCCAGATAGAACACAACAAAGAAATAAACTTCTCCTTCACTCAAGCCACTGCCATTTTTGGTATCTGTTACAAAAACAATGTAACAAATCTGTGTACTAAGTAAATCACCATAGATACTATTAACCTAAAAAAAAAAAGCCAAAGTGAGAAGCAACAAACATTTATCTGAGATGGAAAAGAATAGCTATTCAACCACCGCTGATTCCAGCAGAAACTCAAATAGCCTTCCCCTTAGGAGGTGAAGGCAGGGAGTATTTACGAGAAAGGGAAGGTGAAAACTCACGTGAATAGAAGGAGGGAATTTGTATAGGTGCCGATAAGCTAACACAGTGATACTAATTCTAAAGCATGTCATAAAGTCTGCTTCCCTGTTATCTTAGCAAACATTTCTCTGGACTACAATGCTGCCTTAGGTCCAGTCCAAAGGTTCCTTTGCCCAGTTATAACATTCCGAAGGTGTGACGGGTAGGACCTGCAAGGCGGTCCCTCTGGGATGGCCGCTCCGACTCCATTTCGAAGCGGCTCCACGTAAATTAGTTTTCACAATACTAATCCCAGAAATGTACCATGCCAGAAAGAAAAATTGGAAGCCAATCTCAATTAAATTATAGGCACAAAATCCTAAATAAACAATTAGCAAATGGAATCTAGTATTATACTTTAAAAAATATTTTTAAAAATGTAAATCATTTCTTCAATAGAAAACACGCGAATGTAAGTCACCACATGAACAGAGCGTATTCAAGCAATGAGATATGATACCGTCATGAAAATGTGATAAACTAACAGTACGGAGAAATCTCTTATTTCAAACAAGAGAGGAAGTAGCTCGAGTATCTATGCAGTACGATATCATTTACGTAAAGAGCAAGAACATGCAATACTAAATAATTCATTACTTCGGAACATGTGCATATGTGATCAACATTGTTATTTTTTTAACCAAGGGAGTCTTAGACACATAATTCGGGGTGGTGACTGTGGCTGTGGCTGAGGCTGTGGCTATGGGGACGGCTAGCACAATACACGATTGTACCTGAGGGCCTTTAACCAGGTCTGTAAGTTATATTTGTTTTAAGTCATCAAAAGCAAATATTTTAAAAGTGATCAAATGCGACAAAGTTAAATAGTGCTCTATTGTCTACACATTTGAACTATTTCATCATTAAAAAGAGTAGGAAAAGGAAAAGAAAAAAAAAAAAAAAAAACCAGAGAGTGAGCACCCAGGGAGAGGAAGCCAGCCACGCGCGAGGTAGAAAAATCCAGTTCGCCGGAGCTTTTTCCCACGGCATTCAGAATGGCAGCCGGCAGCGGTCCCATGTCGACGGGAATCAGCGAGAAAGAATGCACGGCCAGAGAGCTTGACGCCCTGCCAACAGCAAGTCTCAAGCTGAAAGGACTCAGGGAGTCCCTAAGCCAAGAGCCCTTTGAAATCCAACCAACCGAATGACTGACTGACGAATCCTACAGAGGGGGCGGGGAACCGAGAGCCGGGATAACAGGTCGGTTTGGGAGCCCTGGACTCAGAGAACCAAGACTGAACTCGCTCTGACAATCCTAGTTACAGAAGGGAATGCAAACACCACGCGTCGACGTTTGAAAATTAATATCACTGTCAGAAATCGGTAGATTGAGACCGGGAAATGGGAGTTAAGGGTCCATGTACTATACTTCCCGCAGCCTTCGGGCAGACTCCAAAGATTCTGTCTAAAATGAAAACGTGTGAGGAGTTTTTTATCTGTAGACTCTTTTACTTTACTATTTCTCATGATGACAAAAATTTATCTGAAGTTCGGTAACTTGTCTGTTTTCTCTGTGATAGTTTCTGCGTTTGTTATTCACGAGTAAAACTTAAAGAGCCCTGTTTAGCGTAGAGAACAGGTATTATCGTTGTGTTTTTGTAACTTCTTGTGTTTTTGTAACTTCTTTCCTGTGTTTTTGTAACTTCTTGTGTTTTTGTAACTTCTTTCCTGTAAGAAGTTCTTTCCTGAGACCTTCTCTTCTGTTCTCTAAGTCTGTCTCTCAGTCTTCCCGGGGTGTGTACCAACACGGACAGAACCAGATGGGGTTCCTCAAATGACGATGCTTGTTTCTGGGTGGTGGGGGAGCGATTCAGTTTTTTCTTTTCTCCTCTGTACTTGACCTTCCACAGCTGTTGGGGCTGAGACACGGACGGGAGCCTCTCGCCTTTGGGCGGTCCACACAGAGTTAGGCAAAGATGGAGTCTGAGTCGTGGGG
>NW_006443131.1:2785055-2797502 GCF_000325575.1 Pteropus alecto | reverse complement strand
GGGGGCCTTGCCATCATCATCTGTGAAATGTGAAACCAAGACCCCACCCCCGACCCCACCCCCTGTCTCACGGGGCTGCCAGGAGGACCAAAGGAGACTTGGATGAGAGAATGCTTTTTTAAAACTGTTAATGCTGGACAAGCAGAAAGAATTGTTTAGTTTTCCCAAAGTAATTACTAGGAATCTAAAGCACCAAGAATCCTAAATTACTAGGTATCTAATTACTAAGAAAAAACAAATGTACAGGAAGTACAAAAGCTGACACAGGTGGTTTTAGGTTCCTTACTCTAATGTGACAAAATAAGCCAGGCTCTCATCCTATAGACTGACAGGTCTGGCTACAAATGGGTTTGACAGGCAGAATCGATCGGGTATCCACACTTCAGTCCCACATGATTTAGGAACTGGGCCAGGCCAGTGTGGGACCCCGGGCAGAGGGACCCCTTTTCAGCGGCACTGTGAGAGCTGCTCTGGCCCCCTCCGCCCGCTCGGACCCGGCTCCGGTGAGGGAGGAAGGCTTGCCCCCTGCTGGCCCCACCGTCTGCAGGGAGGCCTCAGGCTGACCTGCCTGATCCACAGGGGCAGCGTTCGTCCCTCTGGGGCCTCTTTGGCTCTAGGCCCTGAAGCCCAAGCCCTGACCAACGTCAAGTTTCTCTGACCCCGCCGGAGCTCGGAGTCCTCCCCAGCTCCCCAGGCTTGCGCTCGGGCCTCCTGGAAATGGGCCTCTCACTTGGTTACGCACCCTCTGGTTTCTGGCCAGCTGCTCTAAAGTGTCAGAGGCCGGGGAGGGCCGGGCTCCAGACACTACCCCGGCAGTGCAGGGAGCATGGCCCCTCGTCTCAAGGAAGCAGGAGCAGGGAGGGTCTCAAGGACCAGGGCTGGGAGTGGCCCCCTGCCCTGATCCCCCCACCATGCCCCCCTCTCCCTCATTCTAAGAGGCTCAGTGTGGAGGACTGGAAAATGAGGAGCTGGCCATCGGGAGGGAGGAGACAGGAAGGCGACGCCCCGGGATTTCTCACGGCATCCCTCACACCTTGGCTTCGGGTAGCCGCGGCACTTGGCCTTCGTCCCGCCCCAGTCTCCAAGCGGCAATTTGTCCCTCTTCTTCGCCCGGGCGTTTATCCCCTCCTGCTTCCATTTAGGTTCAGCTCATCCCTCCCGAGCTTCCCCAGCAGCCCCACCCTACACCCCGGAGAACTGCTGCTCTCTAAAGCCACGACGGTCTGTCTGTCCTCGTGGGGTTTGCTTCTGTGCTCCTTAAAGGAATTTTGAAAAGAAAAAGAAAAAAAAAACCTATGTACCATCTCACATGTGTTTTAAATTGACAGCTAAGATTTTTGTGTGTGTGTCATGAGTTTAAATCATTGCAAAGGGTATAGTTTCTGAAATGCTTTAGATCCTGTGACGTTTTAAAATAAAACCATTCGGGCTTTTTAATGTGCGTTCAATGAGATCTAAACATCACCGTGGTCTGCTGTCCCCTACGATTCGTTGAAATGTGTATAATATAAATATGTGAGAGAGGATGAAACTTTCCTCTAACCTCAAGTTTCTTTCGGTTGGTCTAATAACCAAGTAGACTCGAGACAGGTTAGCAAGATAGACAAATTCGATGATATGTCTGTGTGAAACCTGTAAGCCCGGGAGAGTCGAAGATCCCACATGCACAAAAGGTTCAGTGACACAAAGGGGAAAAGGTTGTATAACACTTCTGAGCTGGGGACCAGGCGAGACGCCTTGGGACCGTCAGGAGGTCATTGCAGGGTGACAAGAAAAGCAGACGTTTACGAAACAGAACTTTGTCCTGCCCCGTAAATAGGCCAGAAGAGGTTTTCTCTGATAATCTGTTATTACGGGCAAGGCCCTTAATTCAAGTTCTTCCACGTGGTTAAGGGAGGGACAGAAGTTTCTCTTAGCCCATGGCTAAAGTTGCCTTTAGCTCAAAACAATATGCATACCACAGAGGCACATCTTGGGGCGACTCGTTGTGAACTCCCACAATAAAACAACCAGACAGAATCAATAAAGAAACAGAGGGGTTGGATAACCCTACACACCAACGGGCCTAACGGACACATACGAAGCACCCCACCCAACACCAGCAGAATATACTTTCTTCTCAGGTGCAGACGGACCGTCCTCTGGGACAGATTACCTCTTAGGCCACCAAACAAGTCTTAATAAATTGAAGCAGATTGGAATCATAACGAGTATCTTTTCCAATCACAGTGGAATGAAACTGGAAATTAATAGCGGTAAGAAAATTGAAAAATTCACAAATATGTAGAACTTAAACAATACAACTAATGGATCAAAGAAGAAATCACAAAGGAAGTTAGAAAACACCTTGAGACAAATGAAAATGAAAACACAGCATAGCAAAACTTATGGGACGCAGCAAAAGCAGTACTAAGAGGAAAATTTATAGCAGTAAACACCTACATTTAAAAAAGGATGAAGAGGGTTTTTAGAGGTGTGAAAATACTCTGTACAATATTATCCTGATGATGTGGGTGTTTAGAATGAGTCACCCCGAGATGTACCTCTGTGGTGTGTGTATCGTTTTGAGCTAGAGGCAACGATGACCCCATACGCTCAAGAGAAACTTCTGCCCCCACAATCAGCCGAGTGAAATGGCAACCTATGGAATGGGAGAAAATGTTCGCAAGCTATATATGAGATAAAGGGTTAATATCCGGAATAGACAAATAACTCCTTCAACTCAATAATAATAATAAATAACCCGGTTTAAAACATGGTCAAAGGACTTAGACATTTCTGCAAAGCAGAAGTACGAAGGGTCAACAGGAATATGAAAAGATGCTCAACATCGCTATTCGTCAGGAACATGCTCATCAAAACGGCCATGATTCACCATCTCACATCCATTAGGATGGCCGCCGTCAAAAAAGAGAAATGACCAGCGTTGGCAAGAACGTGGAGAAAGCGAAACCCTCGTGCACTGTTCGTAGCCATGTAAAATGGTGGAGCCAGCCGCAACCTAACGCAGTATGAAAGTTCCTCAAAAGTGTAAAAATACAACTACCATATGACCCAGCAATTCCACGTCTGGGTGTGTGTCCAAAAGAATTGAAAACAGAATCTCTAACAGAGATTCACGTTCCCGTGTCTGTGGCCGCGTCCGTCACGACAGCCGAGATGTAGTAGGCGCATCCGAAATGGCCACGGACGGACGCGTGGATCACGGAAACGCGGTCCGTTAGTGGAATATTACTCAGCCTTGAAAGACAAGGAAATTCTGTCATACGCGACTACGTGGATGAACCTCGCGATCACGCTCAGTGAAATAGGCCGGTCACAGAAGGACAAATCCTGCACGATTCCCCTTCTGTGAAGTAGCTAAAGCCACCGGATTCACGGGAGCACCACGCAGAAGGGTGACCAGGGACAGGGAGGGGCAGTGGGGAGTTGTCGTTCAGTGGGTAGAGTTTCCGTCACGTGAGATGAAGTTTCCGGGGATCCGCTGGACAGGGTGCATGTTGTTAACAACACTGGGGTGCACTCAGAGCGTGTTACGAGGGTAAATGTGTCATGGGTTTTTCACCCCAATTGTTACACGCACACGCACACGCACACGCACACGCACACACACAGATTTGCAAATGCATTCGAGCAAAACCGTCTGTGACTGTGCATCTTTTGAAAAATCTTAAACCTTGGGGTACACTGCTCTGGGTTGAAAACCAGGGGTACAGAGCCCAGCAGGCTAGATTTCCTGCCATTTCCCTACCTCCCTGTGGCGCCCGTCCCTCCATCCCTCTGTCCCTCCGTCCTTCCGTCCCTCCGCGGCTCTCTCAGGCCAGGAGCAGTGAGGAGCAGGGCAGCTGGCGTGGTCCCCCCCCCACCAGCCGCAAGTGGTACTTTCCTTGCCCCTCCCGCCTTGTACCCCTACTTTTCTCATCCCATCAACCTCTCTGTGGATCAGAGGATTCGAGGCCTTGGCACAGTCGCGGCTCAAGCCTGGGGGTCACGGCCCTCTCCCGGCCGGCACTGCAGTGAGGACCAGGTGGACACAGGGTGTGCCCGGAAGGCGAGGTGGAGTCTGAGTCTGGGCCAGGACAAGACGTGGCCCTTTCCCAGAGCTGGGAGGGGGGAGCTGCTGGGAGCAGCTCTCCTGCTTCCTCGCTCTGCCCTTGGAGTTTCTCTGGGAGAGTCCCCCTTGCCTCAGGCGCCCCGGGCAAAGACCACCAAGCTTGAAGAGGCTCCAAGGTGTGGAGAGGTTTTAATAAGCATCACAAAGGGACTGGGCCGAGGGGGACACAAACTCCAAATCCAGCCTTTTCTGCCATGCTTCCGCAGCTGAGCAGGAGGGAGGGGGCTCCACCCTGCTTAGCTGTTCCCAGCCCGAGAGACGGCTGCTGGGCAGGTCCCGGAAGGCTCCTGCACCCAGCAGAGGAGCCCAGGGGACAGAGCAGCCAGGAGCAGGAAGACCTGGGGCAGCGACCAGACCGCGGGAGGTCAGGAGAGACGCAGAATCCGGTGGGCACATCAGCCGCCAGAAGGGGGGATGGGCTGAGGAAACTCTCGGGGTCTCTGAACAGCACGAGATCTCACAGAGGGGCTTCCAGGGCCTGCTGGCTCCAAGGACTGAGACCCTTGGGGGGCACCCTCAGGGAGACGCTCTGAAGTAACATCACACCTTCCCCCTGCTCGGCAAAGGTCAGCAGAAGGTCTGGAGGGAGAAGTTGAGGACGGGGCCTGGGTGGGCGGGAGGCTGAGGAGGGAGCGTGGGAGGAGCACGAGGGGCCGGGCGTCGGGCATCCGGGCATCCGGGCATCCGGGCCGCGGCAGGCGGGGTGGTCCTCTAGCTGCTGCTCTGCTGCTCCTGCTGGCGGATGAGGTTGGCGATGGGGCTGGTGATGCCGCCTATCAAGGTCCAGTACTCGTCGAAGCTGATGCGGCCGTCGTGGTTGGCGTCCAGGTTCTGGATGAGCTTGTCAGCAGCCTTCCGGTTCCTTGTGTCCTGGGGAGGAACCGGGGTGAGCAGTGCTGAGCGCGGCAGAGCCCCAGACGGAGCCCCCGCAGGGGCTGGCCACCACAGCCAGAATCCTCACTGCCTGGGAGACAGGAGAGAGGCCTGGGCGCGGTCGAGACCGTGGTTTTGGGGGGGAAAGAGGCTGCCGTGGGGAAGGACCCCTCAGGGGACAAGGGCTTCGGGCGGCCTCACCGTCAGCATGTGGTTGAGCTCCTTCTGCAGCATCTTCCGGAAGCTGCTCTTGCTGATCTTGTTCTTGACCAGGCTGTGCTTAGACACGTACTTGTAGAAGTTCTCCACCAGGACCACGACCGCCTTCTCCAGCTCGGTGTAGCCGTCCTCCATGGCGGCGCCTCACTCCCCACGGGGCCTGCGGCGCGGAGAAGCGCGGGTGAGCCCCCCACGGCCACGCCTGGCGCGCATGCCTGGGCCCCCCCACCACCACGCCCGCCGAGGGAGGGAGCCGGAGAGGGAGGCCCAGGGTGGGCGCGGGGGCGGACCTGGAATGACAGCTATGTGCTGCTCTAACCCAGGTGCTCCCCACTCAACCGCCTTAACAGGTTCTCCAGGCCCTGCCCCTGCCCCTGCCCCTGCCCGTGCCCCAGGCGCCCGGCTTGTCAGAGGCCCAAGAGATCAAGAGGCTCCGTGGGAAGAGCGCGCCCGTGCCTCCGCCCTCGGCACCCTGGCCCTCCCGTCCACTGTCCTGGGAGCCAACAGTCAGGACCTGCTGGGAGCCGCCAAGGGGCTGGCGCGGCAGGAGCCAGGGTTCCCCCAGCAGGACCCGCGGAGACTCCAGCACCAGGCAGCAAAGCAGGCGGCAGGAACCTCCCAGTCCCTTCGGCCAGGCGCCAGGATAGTGAGTCCAGGGCCTCAGACGTCCTGAGCCATTGAGTAGGACGTTCCGTAGGCCCCCGGCCTGGCCCTCCTCACGCCCACACTGAGACATACAGCAGGACCCAAGAATCCCTCATCCCATCACCAAAGGAGGAGCCAGGCCCGGTCTGCCCAGCTGGAGACAGCCGCAGGCAGCCAAAGGCCACAGTCACCCCCTTGCCCCAAGACAAAAGGCACTCACATCGCCAGCGGATACAGCCTTCTGAATAACAGGATATGAAGGGAACTGGCGGATGTAGGATGCAATCTGTGAGTCGCCGCCCATGCCCAAAGCCCCCCCAAGTGAACCCGGGCAAATGAGCCTCCCCTCCCGCCCCCAAGCCCAGGAATGAGCCGCAGCCACCGTGCCCATCGGGTCCCGGCACGGGAAGGTAGACACGGCCGGCGTCCACGGGAAGCAGGTCGGCTTCGCCAGGCCTCTCCACAGCCCCCCGCCCCTGCCCCTGCTCCCTAACCGTCTGGTGGCCGTCATCTTCCCGCGCCCCACACCTGCCCGCTCTGCCTAGCTGAAGCCTGTGCGAACCACACCTCCCGCGGGAAGCCCGCCCTGAACCCTGCCCTCCGCGCCCCCCTCCCCGGCTCCCACAGACTCTCGGCCGCACTGGCCGGGGCCACCAGCCAGTGTGGCCACGGCATCTTCCTGGGTCTTGTCTCCCCAGACACCAGACATCCTTGGGAGCAAGAAGAGGGTTTCTGACACACAGCCATTGTGTTTTCTGAACCGAACGGAAGGACTCTAGGTTTGAGGACAACATTTTTAAAGCCTCCCTGTTTGAACCCCCCGCATCTCCCCTGGCCCGCGCTGCCCGGCCCAGCGCTTGGCTCGAGGTCGGGACTGCATTAACTTTCCACTTCCCTCCAGCTTCCAAACCAGGTACCGCCCGAAGCCCCCACCTCCCTTCTCAGAGTTTCCTCCCGCAAAGCTTTTTTTTCTGAAGGGAGCGTGAGATGAGGCCCGGACGCAGGAAAGAAAGAGCTGAGAGGCCAGGCCGGGGCGCCTCTGACCGAATCCTGCCCTGGTCTCCCCTGGTCTGGGGCCGGAAGGGCGAGTACGGAGCCTGGGCTGCGGGAAACTATGTTCCTTCTCCATACTCTATCTATTAAGCGTGTCGCCGTGTGGTTCAGTGTTTGTGCCTCTGTAAGGTGTTCGTGCAGACCCTCTAACATCCACGGATGAGGAGGGAACATTTTTTTCAGTCCATGAACTGTGCGCTCCGCTGCCCTTGGGTGGGGCGTGGCCTTGACACTTGACCCTGTTCCTGCGAATTCTGAAAGCCCAACCCATTTCAGCAAGGACCGTGCCGAGTCTACGCTCAACCAAGCTTCTCGGGCAGGGAGAGGGTTCGGAGAACGCCCCCACCCTGAGCCATCCCAGACCTTGATCCCCGAATGAGGAATTTTGTGGGAAATAGGAAAAGGAACAGAAATCAGTTTGGAGGGGGCGTGCCACGCCCCCTCCTCCGGGCCCACCCAACCCTCCCGCCACCTGCCTTCTAGAAATCTTATTTCTCTGAGGAGGGCGCCTCCGGCCCTTCCTCCACACCCCGCCCCAGCCCCTACTGCCTCTGGCAGCCAAGCAGGCAAGACCCAGGTAAGCACCCAGATGACAGTGAGCCACCTGCTGTCAGGTGTGCGATCGCCCCTGAGAGGCAGCTTCAGCAGTTCTGGGTGTCAGTTCCCAGGCCTCCCAATGGTCGGGGGGTCACCTTCCTTTAGTCGTATAGACACCGCGAGACACATCGGGATAAGTGTCCTTCTGAGGGAAGGTGTCGGTGTCTCCACTGGTCCTCTTCGTCCCTTCGCCCTCCCCAGGGGCCAGGAGACAGGCTTTGCCGCTACACCCAAGCCACGGCCAGCTGCCTGCTCTACCCGCCCACCAACCAGGCTGGAGGGTCCCCAGGCACGGGATTGGGGGGGTTCGGGGGAGAGGTGCAGTGTCCTGTCCTATAAGGAGGTGGGTCCTGCATTGACTTTGCCACAGGTAGATCCTGGCCTGAGAGTTGGGAGGAGGTGACATTGGAGCCTTCCAAAAAGTGGGGGTGGGGGGGACCACTTTCTCCAAAGGGCCCTGTCACCCGGGGCCCTCGACCCTTCCCCAGGCTTCTCATTGGCCTGTCTTTGGCTGAGTCATCACTGAGCAACCAAGAGGCCCCCCGTCCCCACCCTGCCCACCTCAGCCCGGCTTGCTGACTTCTCCAAACACCCAGATTTCCCCGACTCCGGGGCCCTGGGTCTGAGCCGCTCCAGCCCCCCGCACCCCAGCCCTAGGTTCCGGCCCCGCCCCTCCCAGTGCCTCTCGGCCACTTCACATCTCTTCAGCTCTCTCGTTCCCTTCAACCCGGAGCCCCGGACACCCACCACACCCCCCAAAATCCACCTTCTCTCCCCGCCCCTACACACACATTTCTCGAGTCTTAAATTGTGCCCAGGTGTTGGGAAATGGCCCCGGATTCCCACCCTCCTGGTCCCTGCCCCCTCCAGAGCCTGACCCACCCTCGAGCCTAAACTGAGCATGCTCCGCGTCCCTTCTGTCTACCTCGAATGCGTCCACTCGTTTATTCGCTGTGTGCGCATTCATTCATTCATTCATTCACTCATGGATGCGTCTATTCGCTCTCATTCATTCGCCCGCCGCCTTCAGTGTGCAGGGCAGGTGCAGCCCGCAGTGGGCTGGTGACTACACTGTCTGCAAGGCCGTTGCAAACTCGCCTCTCCACCCTCCGCGGCCAGTTCTCGGCCTCCCCTCCCCTCCCCACACTTTTACCCACTTCCAGAGGCTCCTGTCTCCCCCTGACACCCCTGCCTGGCCCTTCCCCACCCTCAGAGGACTCACAGGACACCCAGAGCGAGGAATTCTGCCATTCCCGAGCCCTCTGTGTGGACTACAGATCTCCACCTTCTACCCGCTTGTTTTCGGGTGGAGAAAGAAGCCTGCTCCTCTGAAGTGTTTTCCAGACAAGTGAAGTCGGATGAGTTTGGAGTGGACACACACATGCACGCGCACACACGCACGCACACCCAGAGAGCCCTCACAGGACACCCAGAGCGAGGAATTCTGCCATTCCCGAGCCCTCTGTGTGGACTACAGATCTCCACCTTCTACCCGCTTGTTTTCGGGTGGAGAAAGAAGCCTGCTCCTCTGAAGTGTTTTCCAGACAAGTGAAGTCGGATGAGTTTGGAGTGCACACACGCACGCACACGCACACACGCACGCACACCCAGAGAGCTGTTTCCTCGTGGATGGGGAAAGGCTGAGGCCTGCTCACCAGCACCCCTGCTCACCAGCACCCCTGCCCTCTCCCCCACCCGACAGGGCTGGGCAGGCGATGCTCCTGGAGGGGCAGGTGGCTCCACCAAACAAAGCCAGTCAAGCCTGAACCTGCCCAGGTCCGGGGCGGAGGAGCTGCCGGGGCTCCTGGCCCTTCTCCCAGGCTCCCCCAGGATGTCACCCCGGTTCCTCTGGGTCCCACCCACCCTCCTGAGGAACAGCTCCCAAGCACAGCGGGGCCTGCGTCCAGGACCTGCCTGTGGCCCGAGGTGGAGGGAAGCCACCTCGGTGCCTGACTTGTCCCCTCGGGTTCTCAGCTCCCTCGGCCCTCTCTGGGAGGGCCACCACCTCTCCGAGGACACAGCTCCCAGACCTAGCGTCAGGGTCTGATGGCCCTCAAGCCTCACCAGCACGCGTTCACCCTCTTCCTGTTAGGGGATCGTGGAACTGGCTGCAGGCAAAGCTCCTGAACACCCAGCCCGGAGGCGGCCCAGCCAGCAGCTGCTGGGCCTGGGCCGGGAGGGGGCCTCTCACAGCCCCACCTACCCCTCCGAAGGCCCTGCCAGCCCCGTCCCACCAGAACTCTCCACCAAGGGCCTTTGGGGAAAGTTAACAGTTAAGGAAAGCTCCCAGCCCGGCCCCTGGCAGGCGCCCTCCCCAGGCCCCCTCGCCGCCCCTTCTCTGGCCTCCCCAGCCTGCTGCGGGGCAGCCCCAGACCTCCGGGCCCGGCCGAGTGCTCACCTGCCTCCTGGTCCACCTCCTCTCCAGCAGGGCTCTGGGGTCTGGGCTCTGGCAGCCAGGGCCAGAGCTCCTCCCCGCAGCTCTCCCAGCGAGTGTCCCACTCCCGCCTGCCCTGCCTGGCTGAGCTGGCTCGGTGGGAGCCGGTGACTGCGCTCCCTCTGGACTTGGCCCTGGGGTTGGGCCCTTGTTAAAGCGGTACACACCTTTTTCAGCACCCCTCCGCACCCACCCCAGAGGGCGTGCAGGAAGCTGGCACTCCCACAGCCGTACCCTCCCAGCCCCGCAGGCCCGAGGGAGCCTACCAGCTGGGGAAGGAAGGGCAGGACTGTCACCTGCCCTGCTCACCTAGGTCACCGGGAACTCAGTTTCAGGAGCCCCAAACGGACAAGTTCAGTTAGCACTCCAGGCCAGCCGGACTGGCCGCACAGGCTTCCTTGGCCTCGGGACTTCAGGAGGAACGGCTGACTTCTGCCGGCTCAAGTCACCAAGGCAGACGCCAGGGACCGGACACGGGCGCCCCCAGCTCCCAGCCCCAGGCCAGCCTTCCAGGACCCCTCCTGACCCCGCGGGACCCCTCATGCGACACAGGTCTCCTCTGGAGACACCCTTCACCCCGTCCCTAAGGTACCCAGGAGACTGGCCATTCCACATCTGGTCGGCGCACACCCGACGCTGCTAAGTGCGGGGTGCCTTGTGTCGCCCTCACAGTCCTGGGAGGGCAGTGCCACGAGCCCCCCATGTTACAGATGAGGACACTGTGGAACATGCCACAGTCCCGAAGACGCGAAGTGGCGGAGCCGGGACTCAGCCGCGGGCCGCGAGCCTCGCCTTTCCCTCCGCGCTCATCGGCGGGCGGGCTCCACACACCTGGCTCACGCCCTTCGCCCAGGTGTGCACTCAGGACCTCCTCTCCTGTCCCAGGCCACAGCACCGGCACCGAGGAGCTCGTACCTCACGGAGGACCAGGTGTCCCCTTTTGGGCCTGGTATCATCCTCAACCCACATCCATGGGACGTGGGTCCCCGCTCACTCGCTCTGCCACCCAGCTGCAGCTCCACGTGTCACATGCCACCCGATGACTCTGCCATTCACCCCACCCACCCCTCACCCACGGGCCCGTGGACCGCGGGCGGGCAGGCGTCCAGTCAAGACATCTTTTACTTGTTCCATTCTTTTTATTAATCAAAAGATACAAAACAACCATCATTCTGTAAATGCCCAAGCACCCTGCTGGCCCCCTCATCCCCAAAGTCACACCCTCCTTAGCCGGTCCCCCCACCCTGCTGTGTCACTTCCTCTGCCCCAGCCCAGGGACAGCCCTGGGCGAGGCTGGGGTGGAGCTGGAGGCGGAAGAGGTAGCACCGGACAGACAGACAGACAGGGCTGGGGAAGGGATTAGGAGGTAGGTTCTTAGAGACCAAATTTAATGCCAAATGTGCAGCCCTGTCCCCAGGCCCTTTCCGATCGTTCCCCATAGCCCAGCTCCGCCCCGTCCGCCCCCACTCCCACACGTCCCGACCCCTGAGCACCCCTCCACATCCATCCGTGCCCCGAACCCCCCCGCCGAGCGTCCCTCTGGTGGGGACTTCCAGGCCCATGGAGGGCAGAGACCCCGGGAAAGGCCCTTATGATCCTACAGCTCGCAGAGGCGGGGCAGGCGCAGGCGCGGGTAGAGTGGTGGTGGACAGAGGTTTAATTTCCAGGCCTGCAGTCTCTAAGGTCCCCTCTTCCCGACATCACCCCCCGCCCCCCAGAATTCCAGGGGCAGGTGCTCAGCTGCCCCTGACGGCGGGGCTCTCCAGCTTCACGCTCTTGGCCGCTTCTCCGATCAGCTCCCAGAAACTCCCGAACTCCAGTTTCGAGTCCTCGCAGCTGCCCAGGCCGGCGATCCTCTCTTCCAGCCCACAGTCGCTCTGCGGGGAGAGGAGGCAGAGCTCAGCGAGGCGGCCGCGCTGGCCCATCTGCCCGCCCGCCCCGCCCAGGGGCAGGAAGCAGGGGCGGCCTGGCTGGCACTGGCGAGGGGGAAGGGCGAGGGCTCGCTAGTGCCAGGGGTGGTGGCCCAGTGGGTGGGGCCTCGGAGCGCTCGCTTGGGGAGTCTGTCCTGCCTAGGGCAGGTCAGGTCACCCCCCTTAGTACCGGCATGAGGTGGGGCAGCTGCTGGGCGACCAGGTCCCGTAGCTCGGAGGGGGTCAGGGTCTCCTTCCCGCCCTCCACCGAGTACTGGTGAAAGTTCTTGATGAGGGTCTCAATGGCCCTCTCCACGTCACTGAATTCCTGAGCATCCTGAGGGCAGGAGACATCCCCCAGGTCAGGGAGGCTCCGCCCCACCCCACAACACCCTGCATCCCCAGGAGCCGGGCCAGGCCAACAGGGCAAAAGACGGTTGGAAGGCACACGGGCTCCCGCCCACTCCAGAGCCCAGAACCCAGCACCACTCGCCGCAGACGGCCTCTGCCCTGAGCCACAGGTCGGACAAGGCTTTCTCCCCGCCGCCCACGGCCCCCTCCCCTCCCGGGCAGGGCAGGTCCCAGCACGTGGCCGGAACGCT
>NW_006443131.1:2769244-2785034 GCF_000325575.1 Pteropus alecto | reverse complement strand
GGAGGGCTCCGTCTGCATCACCCTGTGTGGGCACCGGAAAGGGGGTCTGGGTCTCATACACAGGGTCTGGCGGGCGGGCAGACCAAGGTCAAGGGGAGGGGGTGGAGTCGATGGGAGACACAGACCCTCAGGCGGAGGAGAGGGGACTGTGGGAATGGAAAGGCAGGCCAGGAATGATGGGCCCACCTCGGCGTTGGCTGACCGACACTGTCCCATGGTGCCCGGGGCGCTGGGTCCTTTGGTGAGCACTGTGTCTTCCTACAGCCCGCCCTGGAGCAGCCGATGGCTCATGATCTGCGCAGAGGGGTGGGGGCCGGGTGGGGGGCAGCTCAGCGTTTCTTTCTCAACTGCCTCCTTTGACTCCACCCCAGACATCCAGGCCTCATCCAGGGGTCAGGGCCAGCTCCACACGGGACCCCATCCCAACCTAGGCTCCCGGAGCGAAGGTCACAACCCCCAGGCCACCCCATTTAAAGGGAACCCCTTGGGCCTCACCTTAGATTCACTCCCTCCTCCTCCAGCCACCCATTCTGCTTCACGCACACACACAGCAGCCTTCAGGGCCTGGGCCCCGCCGGCCCTGACCCTCGCAGACTAGGGCAGGATAGGCAAAGTGTGCCCTCTGGACGGGAGGGGGCACCCCGTTTGGGTGAAAAGCCCTGGATCTCTCCTTACCTGCTGGCAGCCGCTGAGACAGGACAGGACGAGCCAGCTCACCTGAGCTCAGCTCTTATACCTGGGGGAAGGGAGGGGAGGCAGGGGGCTGGGCCTCTTCCCCAAGCCACCCCTGCTATTGCAGCCTCCTGGGAGGTGAGCCAGCTGCGAGGGCCCCACCTTTCATTGGCCGGAGCTCCAGAGCCTGCCCCCACCCCGCCGCGAAGAGGGAGCCAAGGAGGGCCGGTCTGGGATGCCCCTGGCATCCAAGGAAGAGAGAGGGGAAGCGGGGTGGGCAAGGGAGAGAGGGAGGGCTTAGGAACACTGCAGGGTCAAGCCCGGGCCGAAAGGCCTGGGGAATTGCAGGGCAGGAAGTGGAGGGGCCCTGAGCCATAACCAGAAAGAAGCTGATCAAGGCAGGGTTTGTGGCACAGAGGGCATGAGGGACATGTGGGCTGAGAGAGGTCCCCAGGGACCTCTCTGTCCTTTGATGGGTCACACGTGCACGCACACCCCTCCCACCAGGGCCAGTTTGGATAGTGACCGCCAAGCCTGCCCAGATCCTAGACCGCAGCCGCCTCAGTCCTGATGGGACCGGTGAATGAGGGAGCAAGGAGCCCGCGAAGGGCCGCGTGGTGCGAGACCCAGCTGGGTCCCTCGGCCGGCGTGCACATGTGCTGCACGTGTGTGAGGCTCAGCTGCGTTTCCGGCAGGAAATGACCTCTCCAAATGACCTCTCCAAACTGGTCAGGCTGCCTGCTCCTCCCTCCCTCAGAGCCCTGCACTGTCCCTAACTTGGCCACTCCACAGCGGCACGCACGCACACACGCACGACTCAGGACCCGGGGTGACACCCCAGGGAGCAGGTCCAGGGCCTGAGCCCGACCCCAGTGACCCTGACGGGGAGGAGGAGGAAGGCAGAATGGGGCGGTCAGGGCACGGAAGGAGCGGGGCGCAGAGCCTACGGTCCTGGACTCCTCCTTCTAAACTCTGCGGTCAGAGGACCCCTGCTGTATAAACTAGCGCACACGGGGTCACTTCACAGTGGGGCAGGAGCCGCCCCCCCTGAAGGACCACCCTTTGGGTCTTACTGGAGCAGCACTGTATTTGCAGTGACAACTGTTTGCAGATAAGAAAGTAGCGTGTCCATCAGACTGAAAACTAAAGACATTCCTTGGAATTAGCGTCACCACGTCCGCTTCGTGCACTTACAGAAACTCATTCCTTAGCTCATCAAAACGCCTCCCTTTCTCTCCACCTGTCATTGTCCCCTTTCTCTTCCTCACAAACACCCCTCACCTTCACCTCCTAATCAGACCACTAACTGGGGTTCGGCCTGAACCGGTGCTTCCAGAATGCTCTTCTTCTGGATCTCAAAGAAACGCTTGCCGCCTCTGACTCTGGCCCTTTACTTTTAGGTGACCACTCCCAGGGCGCCCCTCTCAGTCTCCTTCTAGGGCTCCCCCGTACATGCGACCTCAATAAGAGGCATCCGTAAGTGTCTCCGTGGAGGACTTCCCAAGAGTGTCTCATTCAGAGAGTTCCTCGGAGGGGTCTGAATCTGGGGGCTTCTCCAAAGCGCCCCAGCCTGAGGTCCCCCTGCGGCATCCCATCTGGGGCACTGAGATGGAAGGTCTCAGTCTAGGACCCTTTCATGGTGTGAGGTGGGTGCTTGTCTCAGCCCAAGTGTCCCTCTGGACGAATGCCTCCCCCAATGGACAGCTGATGGCATTCGGCGACAGCTCCCGGAAGGCCACGCTCACGGGGCTGCCCCGCCCCTGCTCCCTCTGGTGGCAGGCAGTACAAGCCACGCGCCCCTCCAGCCGAGGGCCGGGAGAGCAGCCCCCACCCCCAGCACGCCCGAGTTTCCCTGCCTGCAGCAGCTCCGCCGCCCCCACCCCCCACCACCCCGGCCCTCGACCCAGAATCTCCCGCTTCGCCCCTGCTCGGGAGCGGGGGAAGGGCGGGAGGAGGGCCCAGGGTTCCCAGGCACCCATCGGGGACAGAAGATGACAGTTCATCAGAGGTTTCGGAATTTCCACCCAGTCCCACCTCTAATTGTCTTTGCGACTTAAACTCTCTAAAATCTGTTTCCTCCTCTTTAATACTGGACTTAAAAATGGAACCTACCTCAAAGGGTCGTAATTAACTGAGTAATTAACTGAGAAATTAACTAAGATAACGCAGGAAAAGGTTTAGCACGGTGCCAGGCGCAAAGCAAGCCCTCAACACATGCTCGCTGCCGTCACTGACATCCAGTGGCCCAGACCCCAGTGGCGCGGAGACGGAGCCCTGAGCCCCGGCAGGCATCGGGTGGGACCTGAATCACCTCACCTGCCCGGAGATCTGTCTCTACCTTTCCTAGATTCATTCGTCAATCATTTATTTTGTCAACAAAAGAATATCCAGACTAAGGAAAAAGTCTTAGGAGAGTTGATCGGAGTCAAACCGATGACAGATGTCGAGAAGCAAAACCTCGATGTTGAGAAAACGGCAGTTTCACGGCTTATTTTATAGTTAGCATCACAGGAGGAGACGGAGCGGGTCACGTGAAACCCTTTGGTGGTGCATTAAGGGGGTGAGGGAAAGCTGGGGGGGGTCTTTGGGGCGGGATGGAAAGCAAAACGGAGGGACACACACTTCTCCTACTCTGGTGGGTGCAGGCCAGGTGACGTTTACACAGAGAGATGGTCCGGGGACCGGAGGACAGTGAGGGGCTCTGTGCTCAGGTGGGAGGTTGTGCCCAGTGAGACGACTCTGACCTTTCGAAGGTCTGTTATAAAGGCTGACTTTCGTCGAGGAGGCCACAGGCCTAGGATGGGACCACCTGTCATGACCCGCAGTTAGTTTGGGATTTTCGTGTTCGGGCCGCCCATGTGGTGACTCTCGGTCTCCGAGTCTGTAGGGCCCGCCGGACCGGCCTCCCCGAGCTCGTCAGGTTCAGTCCCGGCCCCTTTTTCATCTGCCATGTATTGAGTGCCTACCCCACACGAGGTCTGGTGTCGGATGCTGAGGAACATTCAACGATGAGTGACCGTCCCGGCCCTCGAGGAGCGTGTGATTTGGGGACACTTCCCCAGCCCCTAGTCTCAAGAGGAGAAATCAGGGTAGGGTGTGAATCAGAAACATGCGTGTTTCAAGGAGGAGCTTTATTTGGGCTCTGCCCGGTCCGCCCTGCCCCAGCCAGCTGGCTTTACTTCCTCTGGGTCTCCAAGATCTTCCCCTGGATCTCCCTGGCCAGCTCCCCAATCAGTTTCCAGTACTCGTTGAACTCGACCTCTGCGTCCTGATTCACATCTAAGCTCTTCATCTTGTCATCTAAGGAGCCCGCATCCTGAGGAGACACCGAAGGGAAAGGCGAGGTGAGAAAGACGGGCTCTTAAGAGCGGGAGCGGGGAGGGTCCGCCAGTCGCCGGTCCCCTCCCGAGACGGCACGTGGACCTGCCCCCACACCTTCGGGACAAGGCTGCAACCCCAAGCAGTGCGGCCGGCCGTGGTGCCCGACGCCACGGGGTGGCAGCACAGGCGGTGGGGGACCCGATTCGGAGTGTTTGCCGGGGTGCGGATACTCCCCACGTGGCGATTACGAACCACAAACGCCACTGACCGCAGAGCCGGAGGGAGATGCACACGACGGCCCTCGCTTGCAGGTGCAGGTGGCCTCCCACACACTATTGCGCCCACTGCCACCTGTGGGACACTCGGGGAGCCCTCGTAGGCACGGACCCACTTTGACCACCCTCGGAGCCGTCTCAGGCCACCCTCGCCCGTCACAGAAAGCAGGTCACAGCGCTTGGCCGCTCATTTGCATAACCCTGGTGTCGTCTCGTTTTCTCCCGTTGGGACACCAGCCTGGTAGATCAGGGGAATGGCACAGACACGTGCTATTCGGTTTTCTAGGGGCCCCTTGACAAAGTCTCTCACGACAAGCCTGCGAAATCAAAGGATGCTATAACTGGACATCACGAGCCGAGGATTTGCTGCTAGACAAATACCCACACCCCAAAAGATGACTGTTGAACAGTGCATTGAAGTCAGACAAGGAAGGGTGTCTCTGGCAAAGCTCGCCGCTAAACGTTCGAATTGACATTTGGATGAAGGCAGAGAAGACTTGCCTGTCTATACAGATGGCACAAAAAGCTAATTCACAGAAGAGCAAAAGAACTTTTTTAAAAACCACAATCACGCTTCGTTGTAGAATACTATGAGCATTGCCGGGGGGGAGCACCGACGCCCGGTGGCAGGGAGAGAAGACTTACGATTAGTCCAGAGAAAGAAATAAAAGGTATAAACATTAGGAAAGAGGCCAATTCATCTCTTATTGTATTAGCAATTATATCATTGTATATCCAGGGAAAAGAAGAAGAAGAATGATAATAGCTACCATTTCAACAAGCGTAAGCGCTAATAGTGCTGACCGTTCTAAGCATTATGCTAAGCACATCACATGCTCTACTTCATTTAATCTTCATAATCTGCTGGAGTGAAAGGCTCCACCAGCACAGGGACCTTATCTGCCTTGTCCATCGCCGCACCCCAAAGCCTCGGACAGCATCAGGACGGGACGGAGTAGGCGCTCAGTAAATACTGACTGAATAAACGCGAGACCCATCCAGCAGCAGAGATATTATTATGCGTCCCTTTCAGATGAGAAATCCAGGCTCTCAATGGTTAAATAACTAACCAGAGAAATGATTTAGTGTCTGGTGACAATATTAACTCAAGAAAAAAACAATATCTTTTAGGAATATGAATGTTAATCAGTTAGAAACTGTAATAAAAACGATCCCATTTAAAACAGTAAAAAAGAAAATAAAGCACTTAGCCACAAATGTAGAAATAATTACGCTTCTGCGAAGAAACTGAAGGATACATGCGACATTGTGTCATTCGGATGACCAAGATATAATTCTCGCATTTGTGGCCTTTCTCTGCAGTTCAGACTCACAGATCCCAAAACCTTCAGAATTCTCTAAATGTTCAGAGTGCTGTGAACTATTTTTTGTTATGGAAATGAGGTGAACCACCCGTGTTGGAAACTGGGTCGCAAACCACATATTTAATATAAAAGAAAACTTGAATAAATAGAAAAACACACCTTTTTTTTCTTTAGAGAGAGAGAAAGGCTTACTAGTGTAAAGATGTCAATCTTCCCTAAAAGGTATTTACATAATTTCAATTAACAATCTACAGGATTCTTTTTAACATGATTAAACGTTACTAAAATTCTTGAAAAATAAACATGTGACATCCACCAGTAAAATTCTGAAAAATAAGAATAATGAGAGCCAACCAACTCTACAGGTATTAAAGGATATTAAAAAACTACAGTAAATGAGATTGTTACTAAATAAAAAATAAACGGATCCAAAATACACATGGGAATTGAATAAATAATCAAGGTAGTATTTCACATGAGTAGGAAAATTTTCATAATGAAACGAAGTCTGTGTTGTCGGGTTGTTTTTTCTTATATATATATGTTAAATTAGGGAAAATCTTTTAAGCATAGCATAAAACACAGAAGCCATTCAGGAAAAGTTTGAGAATTGGACGACCTAAAAAGTTTTTATATTCTGCATGGCAAAACCACCAAAAGCGAAGACAACAGACAAAAGGCCAATTAGGGAGAAATATTTGCAGCTCACGTAGTAGACAATAGCATCTTCATTCTATGAAGAGCTACAATGAATCAATAGGAAACAGAAAACCTCTTTGATAAGCACACGAGCAATTCACAGAAAATGCAATATTCATGCCCATCGAAAATATTTTCGATGTTCTGTTTCACTCAGAATTAAGAAACGGTACAAATCAGAACAAGTACCATTTTCACATAGCAGACTAGACAGCAATTGAAAGCCTGGTAAGACCCAGTTTCGGCGAAGATGAGGGAAAACAGGCATATTCACGTGAACCGCCTGTTGCCACAAAATCTGCCACAATCTCATCGGGCGGCAAACCGGTGATATCTGTAAAACTAAGAATATTCATGCTTTTTGACCTATTGTTTCTACTCCCAGGCATTCACCCTGCGTAGATATCTTCTCTCAGGTTTGAATGTTTGTGAAAGGCAGGGAACGGACGTAAACTCCATCAGCAGAGGATCAGCTACATATGTTTCTGTTACGCTATATCAAAGACAGTTCATCTTTTTTTTTTTTTTTAATGGGAAAAGATCCTCTATGCACTGCAATGGGGAGCAGAGTTGGCACCCCAAAATATGCCTTTCTGGGGATATTGATTATTTTCAGCTGGTTATTTTTTAAGAAACAAAAGAGTAAGGAAAATCTTTGACCTCCCCCTGGATGCCTAAAAGAATTTAGATGGAGGACCTGCTCCCGGAAGGAGCTGTCCTCGCGGGTCACCACAGTTGAATACGAACTCGTGTGACAGACAGGGAGGAGCCTGGCGAGGCCCCGTCAGGTAAACGTGCTCTCTGTGCCCTGCTGCTAAGGACGGCCCAGCGAACACTCACGGACCAACCATTCGCTCTTCATCTCCATGGGAACCGCCTCCCAGCCCTCTGAAGTCCCAAACCACACCCCCCACCTTCTCCTTGGCTCAAGACGGCACAGGAGCCTCAACTGCCCCATCCGTCCTTGGGTCTCATAGTCTTAACGGAACCCCCGTGTGCACCCACGTCATAAGTTTGGTTATTTTCTCCTGTTAATCTATCTCAGGTCAATCTGATGACCACTCGAGCCTGAAGAACTTAGGAAGGCAGGAGGAAAATTCCTTTTTACTCCCCGCAGAGGAATGGAATCAGAATAACAAGCGGAAGATAGGAAAAGGAGGCTTGACATTGAGATTTCGGGAGCGGTGCGTTATTTGCGGGTCTTTCGTTTGTTTTTTTTTTGTTCGTTCGTTTCTTTTCTCATATTCCGCTCCCCCATCTTGACTGGAAAGTCTCGAATGAATCGTGCATTATTTGGGTTACGACGAGATCCGTGAACAGAGGGGTGGAAGGCGGAGACCCAGAGGGACGGACTCTTTGGGAGGAAGAAGTCAGTTCGAGGAGCTGAAAGGCCCCGGCGCTGGCTGAGCTGTCTGTGTGGATACCGAAGGTGACGAAGTAGCAGCGATGGGAAGAAAAACAGAAAGTCAGGGGCCGAAGGGCTGTGAGGAGGGCAGAAAAGCACCGCAGGAGGAAGGAAGAACTAAGACGGGGAAACCGCGACGGGAAGCAGAGGCCGCGTCCCGCATCCGCGAGGCCAGAGGAAGCGGGGTCCGGACCCGGAGCCGGTCGCCAGTTGACGAGGCTGCAGGGACGGCCGCGCCTTCGGGACAGAGCCCCGGTTTCCCGGGACGAGAGGAAGGGAGGAGTCTGGGAGGCCTAAGGATGGAGGGGAGTTTGCAGATGATGGACTATGAGTTTCAGAGACTCGTTTGGGTTGTTTGATTTTTTTTTTTTTATGCATCTTCGCACATTTTCCTGTGCCTGTGAATTTTCAGAAAGGATGTAAAAGACACTGTTAGCATCCTGGGGCGATGTGTCCACCTACAGAGGATGAGCCTTAAATCCCTACTCGGCCCTGTGGCAGACGCATCCCCGAGAGGACCCCCAGAGAGGGCGGGAAGTAACCACAGATCTCTGACAGCCCCACGAATTTGGCCGCGTGTAGTTTTGTTTTGGTTTTTTTTGACAAACGCCTTCCCACAGCTGGGCCTCAGTTTCCACGTGTGTGAAGTGGGGCTCGTGGGCCGTGTTTTCTCTTGGTCCCCTCTGGCTCTGATGGTCTATGAGCCTCCTGGGAGCCAGCTCCGGGTCCGGCCCTCTGCTGGGCAAATCAGACCAGAGAGGCACAGAGCAGACACGAGAAGCCAACAGCATTGTCCGATAACACACATTCCTTCACACAGATGGTGTTACCTAGTTACACACACACGCACGCACATACACCAGGTAGGAACACCCAGGACCACTCACACGTGCCATCACCCACGTCCTTCTCCACAACGCACCTGTGGTCACGTTACCGTGCCCAGCAATACCACGTCACGCACACAGTGTCCCACAGCCACCGTCTTCCAAAACCTCAGGCCCCCAGACCCCCACCGACCTTGAGCAGGTGAGGCAACTGCTGTGTGGCCAGGTCTTTAAACTCACTGACGCTGAGGCTGTCCTTCCAGACCTCTTTCCTGGCAAAGGAGAAGAATGTGTTGATCACCATGTCGATGGCCGCCTCCAGCTCGGTCAGCGGCTCCTCAGCCATCAGGCCCCCGGGGCTGGAGCGGACTCCTCACAGGGCTGAGCGGTGGGAGGAGGAAGCAGAGAGGGAGAGTCAGGGTTAGGCCGGATTATTCACTGAGGCCCCCTCACTGAGACTCCCTCAGCAGACCCCACACCTTCCCTGCCCTGGGGGCCACCTCGGGCCTCTGCCCAGGAGAGGCAGGGCGGGGAAGGAAGGAGGGGACAGATAGGTTCTCAGGGCAGGGAGCACCTCCGTGTGGGTGGGGGAAGGGGTGTTCATTCCAGGAACCCCTACTTCTCAAGACCTCACAGTCTGGGGATCTTCCTGGGACTTGGGGACCCCCATGTGGTGGCTCCTTGGTCTGTCCAGAGGGGCTTTGGGTCTGAGGGCCCTCTCGGGAGCCCTCTGTCTCCTGGCTCAGTGACAAGGACCCTTTCTTGGATTTGGAATCTCACCCAGCCTCGAAGGGTCAGGAGGATGTTTGTCTCCAAAGCTTGTTTGTATGGGGACCCAGTCTCCACCCCGCAGGCCTGAGCAGCTCCTCCCAGCACAGCAGAGCCGGTCAGCAGCGCCGGGTCTGGCCAATGCCCAGCGGTAGTCAGGGCTGGCTCTGTCTGGACAGACCCGGCCTCCCGGCGGCCCCTCCCCGTCCCCCGCACGGCCAGCTGGGCAGAGTGCTGGGCCCAGGACACTGCAGACTCCCGCCTCTGTCTCCCAGCGACAGAGGTCCTGGACGGGCCTCACCAACTGCCAGCACCCAGGAAGGGCTTGGTCCTGCCACACACAGCCCCGCGGGACAGGCTGGAGTCAGGGGCCATGCCAACTCAGCCTCCCTTTTCCGCCCCGTCCCCACGCCCCCGAGGACTGTGGCCTGATACTTCCCCACACGCACATCCTGAATCCCAGTCTGAGCTGCCTCTGGGGGAGGGACCTGGGATCCCAAGGAAGAAAAAGGCTCCCTCCAGAGTTAGGGGGACAAGACTCACCGGAGCGAGTCGCAGAGATGGGGTGCAGCAAGCGGAAGCCGCCGGGTTGAGGTTTATAGCCGCCTGGCAGGGAGGCCAGCGCCCTTCCCGAGCCCGGAGGTGTCAAGTTTCCTGGTCGATTCTGAAAAAAGGAGCCGCCCATCACGCCTGGCACCCCCCTCCCGCCCGGCACCCCCCTCCCGCCCGGCGCCCCCCTCCCGCCTGGCGCCCGGCCATCCGCCCTGAACTCCCGTTCCCCCCAGCCCAGCCCACGCGTGTCCTCGCTTGGTGGGGGGAGGACCTGCCTGGAGCTGCAGGGCCAGATCCCAATTCGGGGAGCCTCTGTCCCCGCCCCCCACGTCCACTCAGGCCTGCGTGTGCTGGCGCCCAGGTGACTGCGGGTTGAAGACCCAGCTGAGGGGGCTCAGGCTTGAGAGGCCTTGTCTAAGACACGGCGCACCTCAGCCGGGGACCCCGCAGCCCAAGACCCCTCAGCTGATCCCAGACTCAGACCCCCACAGACAGAGGGGGATCGGACTGGGGCCCCTGCCAATGTAAGAAACGTCCAAACCTGTAGAGAATTTTTATGAGTTTCTTTGAGCCAAACTGACCACAGCAGCCGGGAAAGCAAAATCTCAAAGACTGAGAGAAAATGCTCCGGGGCGGGGCACTGACCCGACTTGTTTCGTGCTGGAATCAGAGGAGGAGCCTGCGGGGGGCTGATCAGGAAGGCGGGAGAAAGCCGGGGGGTGCTCTGGTGCTCCGGGGGGGGGGCACTGACCCGACTTGTTTCCTGCTGGAATCAGAGGAGGAGCCTGCGGGGGGCTCAGGAAGGCGGGAGAAAGCCGGGGGGTGCTCTAGGGGAGGCGGGGGACAAAAAGCAAAACGGAGGGACACGCACTTCTCCTACGCCTGTGGGTGCAGGCTAGGTGACGTTTACACAGAGAGGTGGTCCCGGGGACCGGAGGACAGTGAGGGGCTCTGTGCTCGGGTGGGAGGTCATGCCCTGAGGGGTCTGGAGGAGGAGCCGAGTCTGACCTTTCCGAGGTCTGTTATCTTAGATGCAAAAAGAAGATGGGCAGACATTTTCGGTAAAGGCTGACCTTCCTCAAGGAGGCCACAGGCCTAGGACGGGACCACCTGTCATGACCCACAGTTAGTTAGGGATTTTCGATTTCAGGCCGCCCGTGTGGTGACTCTCAGGCTCTGAGTCTGTAGGACCCACCGGGCCAGCCTCCCCGAGCTTGTCAGGCTTTGAGTGTGACCCCTTTTTCATCCACACCCCCGTAGAGGAGGCCCAATGTTGAAAGCCCTCAGTGGGGTCCCACGCTGAAACCTCCAAGGATGACTCCTGAGACTGGATTATTCACTGGGGCCCCCTCGCTGAGACTCCCTCAGCAGACTCCACATCTTCCCTGCCCAGCTGGCCGCAAGGGGTACCAACCAGTATGGCAGGGAGGGGCTTCTTAGAGTCCTTCTCAGGCCCTTTCCCACCTCCCTCCTGGGCCCTGCCCGTTGGGGCCCAGCAGGCGGGGGAGGCGGCCGAGGCTGGAGAACAGGACACAGGGCAGCTTGTTCCAGCCCAGGAGACAGAGGGCGCCTCTGTCCACTCCTGGCCCCTCGCCCCGCCGGGTGTTTGTCTGTGAGGGGGTGGAGCCAGTGCGGAGGGGGTCGGCCGGGGGAGGCCGACAGAAGACAGGTCTCCACACACAGCTCTCGGAGCCACATTTGCAGCCTCGTCTGTCTGTCCAGAACCTGCTCCCACCTGAGGCCCAGGCTAACAGTGAGTACCCTGTCCCATCCTGCCCTGGCCAGCGTGGGGGAAAGGGGACTGCCTGGGCAGGACTCAAGGAGTGGGTGATGGCCCTGGTCTGCGATCTGGGGGAGACGGGGGGCCAGAAGGTGGTAAGAGGAGACAGGGGGAGCTCAGAGGGAAGTCTGGAAACTCAGTGCCTGAGGATGCCCGCGGGGAACCCAGCCTCCGAGCTTCCAGAAGACCAGACTCTCCCACCTCGGAGCCTTCAGCGCCCTGCCTGGGCTCCCCCATCTCCCAGGCGCTGCGTGGTGGGGGGCAGCCCTCGGCTCACTTCCAGTGGGGTGAGAATGACTGAGCAGATGGAACAGCTGCTTCTGTCCATCCCGCTCCAGCCTCAGCCTCCGCCACCCCACCCGGCCTTGCCAGGAGCTCGGGGCCCAGGGGAGTCTGGGGGTGGCAGAGCATGGACCACATGATGTCAGGAGCAGTGGGCGCTGGGGAATGGCACCCACTCCCCACGCGCCCTTTCTCCCCGTCCTCTTCCCGGCCCAGACGTCCAGACTCCTCCGCCCTCCCATTCTTCTCTCTGTTTTCCCACCCGCCCCCTCCCTGCCATGGTCCTCCCAGAACTGCCCCCGCATGAAGTGCCTGGCTGCTGGAGGCCTCCAGGCCACCTCCAGCTTCCCCTCTGGGACGGGGCCGGTAACCGAGCCACTGGCCTCCCTCCCGCACATGCCCCTTATCCCCTCCATCAGCCCGGCTTGGGTTCCATCTTCCCCATGTCTCTGTGACAACCACTTCTCATGTCCGGAGTTCAGGTGACACTCACAAGGGCCCCATTGAACGGCTGGGATATCATCTGATCGGGGCCTATTGTCCAGCCCCTCGGGCCTGGGGAAGGATGGAGACACCTGATCTAAGACACCTGAGCTGCCCCCTGAGGCCGTGGAGGGGCTGACTGTCCCAAGACCAAGGGGAAGAGGCCCCCTGGCATGGCGGTCCCCTCTCCTCGACAGACCCCTCCACTTTCTTCCTCCTCTCTCCCCACCCCTCGAACTCCGACTGACCCCCAACACATACCAGCCCCCTTCTCCCTCATGCCACTGTCCCCACATCGACCGGGCTGGGCCTGGGGGTGGGCGTGCCCGGCAGCGGGGTCGAGACCACACAGGCCTCCTCCCGCCCCTCCCTGGAAGCTCTGGGTCCCAGAGAAGGCTCAGACCACCCGTTGGAAGGGCCGATTCTGCAGAGAAGATAAAAGAAGCCAAAGTAGGGGAAATGGAGGTGTACCCCAGGGACTCCAAATTGCCACGTTCAGGAGGGAACAGAGCTGAAGGACCAAAAGAGACCCCCCAACGCACCCCCCATCTGCTGGCAGGAAGCTCGGAGGCCGTGAGACCCTCTAACCGTGAACCCTGGGCCACGCTCCCCATCAGGCCTAATGAGGGTGCCAGACTGACTCTGTGGGCAGCAGAGTCCAGGCTACAGGGAGGAGCCCGGCCCACCAGCCCCAACAGCAGAGCTTGGCTATGCTAGGCAGCAAGGTCCAGGGTAGAAATAGAGCCAGAGGAAGCCTGGCTGGGTCCTGCGACCACCCCTGCCTGCCTGCCACACCCTCCCCAGCATCTGCCCAAGCAGCCAGGAGACACTGCAGTCCACTGCAGGCCTCTAGAGCCAGGCCCCAAACCCTGACTCCCTCTGGCTGGGGTACGGATCGAGGGACACAGAGGACGGGTCTGGACTTAGACATCTAGGTCCCCTACATCATACAAGCCCAGGAAAAGGTCAGTCGTGCTGAGACTCCAGTCTCGCGGCTATTGGGGCTGGGGGGCCAGGGCCAGGTCTGAGGGGTCCCCTCGCCCCAAACCCAGGTATCCTGAGCATGCTCTCCCCGCTGACTTCCATGGTGGGGGGTGGGTAGGTGAGCTTCGCAATGGGATCCGAGCTGGAGACAGCGATGGAAACGCTCATCAACGTGTTCCACACCCACTCGGGCAAGGAGGGGGACAAGTACAAGCTGAGCAAGAAGGAGCTGAAGGAGCTCCTGCAGACCGAGCTCTCCGGCTTCCTCGACGTGAGCACGGGGCGGGGGACGGGGCGGAGCGGGCCGGGGCTGGGGCAACAGAGTGGGCGCCTCCCTGCCATCGCCCCTCCCCACCCAGCTCAGCCCAATCATCTTCCTCTCCCAGGCTTCTCTCCCCGGTTTTCCCAGGCTCCCCTGCTCCTCCCGGTTCAAGTCAAAGTACCAGGCCCTGCGTAGGTGCATCAGTAACAAGGCTTACAGCCCGGAAGGGAAAGACTGATGCTCGACAGTAAATCTAGAACACCAGGAAGCACACAGAGCCTAAACAGAGGGGCCAGAGAGGCTCACGGGAGAACGTGACCCTGACCGAAGTGGGACAGCTTCTCCATGGAAGTGGCACTTGAGCCATAGCTTTCCGATGGGGGACTATTAGGATAAATGTACGGATTTTAGGAGGAGGTATCTGCATGAGTCGAAGCACGGCAGAAAGGGCTCCGAGTAAAATGGCAGGACAGGTAAACGCTGTGCTTGCCACCTCCCAGGACCGCAGCGAAATTACCACTAAATTCTAGAACAATCGACCTCGAGAACTCTCTGAAGACTAGCTGGACAGAACTCCTGTAACTAAGGATATAAAGCAGAGGCCACGCCGAGGCTGAAAGAAAAAAAAATTAAAATTAAAAAAAAAAAGCACGGTAGGAAAAAGAATATAATGCACGCTCAGTAGTTTTGGCTGGAGTGAGGGATGGATGCAGAAGAGTAGGCTGAAGGAGAAGCCAGTAGAAAGTGCACAGGCTCTGAGGTTTTATTAGACCTGGGTTCAAATGCTGGTGCTGCTACTTTGTAGCTAATGATGTACATATCATTTAAACAGCAAGTGTCCATTTGTTTCTTCCCTAGAATGGGAATAATGAAACCCACTTCATGCTATTTGTTTGAATTAAATGAGACAATGCTTATAAAGCTCCTAGTGTAGTGCTTGTCCCACTGTGGGCACTCAACCTATGATAATTGATACGATCACTCTGCCTTGTTGAGGAGCTTATTCTGTAGGCGACAGACGGCCACAAGTGTTTGTCAGTTTTGAGGAGGGCAACGGATGAGTCTCATAATTATATATAGTGCTCCCTCTTGCGCATCTCTGCCTCCTCCCCAAACAACCACCCCCCCCTTGCCTCTAGCTCGGTGCTATCCATCTCTATGCAACTATCCATCTCCTCCCTTCACAGGCCCAGAAGGATGCAGATGCTGTGGACAAGGTGATGAAGGAGCTGGACGAGAACGGAGACGGGGAGGTGGACTTCCAGGAGTATGTGGTGCTGGTGGCGGCCCTCACCGTGGCCTGTAACAACTTCTTCTGGGAGAACAGTTGAGCAGATGGCCCCAGTGGGCAGCGCCCTTCCCCTTGGCCCTGCCATACCTGCCCCTATACCCGGCTTCACCCTCACCCCATTTTTCCCTCCGCATAGTCCCACCCTTGCCCACCTTCCAACAAGGGCGCAAGAGTAGTGGGCCAGGCCTGCAACTCGTCTTTCATTAAAGGCTCCTCTCTCGCCAGTCCCTGACTGTCTCTTTTGGGCTCTGGAACTGGGTGGGGAAGTGGTCGGGCTCAGGCCCAACCTGCCTTATGAGGCTGGATCTTATCTGGAGAGAGGTCAAGGGACCACCACCCCTTCCTGCGTGAGCAATGTTCAAGGCCCAGGACGGTAGGGGTTCAAGGCTCCAGCCGGAAGTGGAGGAGACATTAGCTTCTCAGCTGTAAAGGCAGAAGAATCATTTCCCCTCAACCTTCAAAGAATATTTAGAGGCTCTTCCGTGTGCTAGACATTGTGTAGGAACTGGGGACACAGCAGTGAACGAAACAAAGAGGACCCTCACCCTCACGCAGGTAGAGCCCAGTAAGGGCGCCAGACCATTAAACCCAGACATGAATTCCGGCAAGGACATCGAAAGGATCCTGACGCGCACGTATGGGGTGGAGGGATGGTCGACGATGTGTTCATTCGCTCATTCTTCAAACGTTTGGGCATTTTATCGTGTACCCAGGCACTCGAAAAAAATCCCATATACGTCTGCGTCAAAATCCACATGGTTGGCAGATGAAGAGGGAGGACACAGAAGGGGGAGCGGGGACTCGAAGGTCCCCGCCGAATTAGGATTTAACAATATTCAGGCCAAATCGGGGAGGGGCGTGAAG
>NW_006443131.1:2768639-2769213 GCF_000325575.1 Pteropus alecto | reverse complement strand
GCGGTGGCGGCGGGCGGCGGCCGCGGCAGCGGCGCGCTCCCAGCCCTGACCCCGGGGTCGGCCCACTGGCGCGGAAGAGACCGATGCAAATTCCGGGCAAAGAATTTTTCGACCGGCTGCTTTCGCTTGGGGGGCGGGCAGGCGCGCGAGGAAGCACGGACGTTTTCCACCCGGAGGGAAACTGCTCGGGGCCCTAAAGCTGCCCAACGCCGCCGAGTCGCACGTGGAGCCTGCGAGCCCCAGCCGCCGGGCCACCGCCCTCGCCCCGCCCACGGGGGCGGGGGCCACGGCTGAAGCCCCGCCCCCCGCGCAAGCGTAGCCCGAATCTTCCCGCCCCTAGCTGTGCGTGCGCCCGGCGTCTGACGTCATTGCACCGACGCCATTTTAGCCGGCCCCACTCCGCACTGGGCGTGGCGGCCATTTTGTTTGGACTCCGAGCGGGAGTTGGAGGCTGCGGCTGTGGTGCCGACGCGAAAGGCAGGCAAGGGCAAGGCCGGACGGGCAGGCGGACCGGCCGACCGGACAGCCAGCCACCAGCGACGGGCTGACCTAGCAACCCACCGCTTACGCACCT
>NW_006443131.1:2758438-2768379 GCF_000325575.1 Pteropus alecto | reverse complement strand
CCCGGCCCCGGGTCCCCGGGGCCCCGGCCCCGCTTGGCGTGGCCGTCGAAAGCCAGGTCTGGAACGGCGTGCCCGCATCGTCCCTCCAGACGGACGGCTCTCCACTCGGGCTGCACGTGGGGCCCCCGGCGACTCCGCTCGACTCTGTTTGGGCCCAGGTTTCTGAATGTTTTTCAAAGCTCCTTGCAGCCAAAGGTTGAGAAGGACCGCGCTAGATGACAAGCCAGACTCTCCGCGCTTCTCCAGCTAGGCCTGGCTCTGCCTTCTTTGGAGGCTTCAGCAGTATTTTCTGCCCTGTGGCCTTGAAGTGTAGTAGTTTGAGGTAACTTGGGAATTGAAGCACCGGGAAGGAGTCCTGTGCTCCTAGACAGTCGTGAGCACAGGCCTTTTCCTTCCTCGTAGGCGTGGGCCTTGGGCCCCTGTAGGAGTGAGGTCGTCGTTATTCCGATTTGCTCATTCTGCCTATTGTTCTTTGTAGATTCTCGGGATCTGAAGATGGCTGCACAGTCAGCGCCGAAAGTTGTGCTAAAAAGCACCACCAAGATGTCTCTTAATGAGCGGTGAGGCAGCCAACAGCAACTTCAGCTCGTTCATAAGAAAACATTACTTAAATTGGCCCTGGGGTCCAATGCACAAAAGCCAGTTTTAAACTAAATACCAACAGAAGGCTACAGACCTCTGTTCTTAGTTGCATCTCATGTGGTACACAAAGCAAATTGGGCGGTTGTCTCAAAACCCCTTATCAGTAGATTTTTATGGTAAGCTGTCTGAAATGCTTGTCTGGTGGGGTGCATTTTAAAAAGACTCCTCGCACCCTCCCTTTTCACGTTTTTTAACATTGATACAGGGACGGTGCAGCTCAGTAGCACAGTGCCCTGGCTACGGTAGGCTTGCTGCCCAGTCCAAGGCCAGCAGTGTTGTGTCTGGCCTGTAAGAGGCAGGTAGCAAGCCGTGAATATGTCCAAAGGCCCTCGAATGCCATTCTTGGGCCTTGTAAGAGGCACTTGCTTTTGCTCCGTTTCACTTTCTTTCCATTCTGCTTTTAGTTTGTTTCTGTTTTGGATTCTTTTACAGTTCAGTGTTCTTCTCGTCCATTCAGCTTCTTTGCAGGAATAATAGAAGAGGGTCTTCACAAGCTCTTGAACGCTTGAGCTAATCTAACTTATTCAGAAGTAATCACATAGAGTCCGAAAAGTAATCATTTGAGACTAAGTAAAGGAAAGGCAGTTTCTAGCTACGAGAGCTCTGTTCATCGAGTGCTTTTGACCAGTTATTTTATTGACTCGATATTAGACCACTAAAAGGTTTACGTAATATTTGTTTTTGCCTTTTCTGAAGCATATGTGCTTCTCCTAACTAACCTCTTAGGGTTCGATACTGTAATTCTGCATGTTCACGTGTCATTAAGTGAACAACGTATAAGAAAGTGGAACGCACTCCTAAATTTCGTATGCGTGCATTATTCCCATGGGCTTGGAAGGTGCTCTAGTTGTTGATAGTCTTAAAATGGACCCTCAGATCTCCCGAGGTGTTGGCTTTCTTCGTTTGTCTTCGAAATTGCATCTTCTGTCTCATGTCGCCATATCTGCTCACTGCGTGTTTTTCATGCCTTCCGCCTCTCTAAAAGCCGTTACCTGAGCCCTCGTCATCACTCGTGATTGAATGTGCCGCACTTAGCTGCATTTCTGAGTTTCCGGTTCGTGCACGTGTGTGGAAGCAGCGGAGTCTAGCCCGCATCAGCCTTGCTCTAAGTGTACCACTTTACTTAAAGTTCGTGGGATCTGGAGCTCCTGGTCTAGCGAGCCATGAAAATGCCAATAAATGTTTTGTAATAAAGCTTTTATTTAAACATCCATTTTGTTCGACCTTGAAGCTTTACTAATATGCTGAAGAACAAACAGCCGATGCCAGTGACTATTCGGGCTTCGATGCAGCAACAGCAGCAGCTAGCCAGTGCCAGAAACAGAAGACTGGCCCAGCAGATGGAGAATAGACCCTCTGTCCAGGCAGCATTGAAACTCAAGCAGGTGAGAGAATGCGTCTTCACACGCCAGAAGCAGCTGGCGGTCTCTGTCAGGCAGTCCGCTAGGGCTGTCAGGACGTGATGGATGATGACGAGGTGGCTCAGGGCAAAAGCTGAAACTTCTCTGGAAGAAAGAGAAGTTCAGAGAATTCCCATTTTGGCAGGTACTGATAAGTAACTTTTTGTTGTCTTTCTCTTTTAGGGAGTTTGCCATCAGTGTGGCCTGTTTTCTGTGTTATCAATGAGTATTAATCTCGTGCTTTCTGATCTTTGCCCTTAAAGTAAATTTGCTGGCTTTTACCACAAAGAAATTTTGATTTTTGTTTTAGATGATCTTCAAAAGAGATCTTTTATTCCCTGTTAAATGACTTACAAATTAGGGAAATGATTCTCTTCTTTCTCCCCTAGTCCAGGGAGTCCGAAGGGCCTTATCAGTGGTTTTAAGTGCTAAAATATAGAAAGAGGAAGGCGACCCCATCTCCACGGCATCTCAAGTTGTCGCACTGAGTAATTAACTCAAGAGTTAGTGGGTTTTCCTTCAGATTTCCAGTAAGAGATGATCCTATTCAGACCTGAAGTAAAACCTGCTCTTTGTTATTCATAGACTTTATATGCAAGTCCGGACAGTGGCTGTGGAAGGATATGTCCAAGCTGTGGCTGGGCGTCTGGAGGGCGGTGCCATGCAACTGTAAGGACTGTCACTGGTAGCACTGCATGGCTGTGCATAAGTTCAGCAGTTAAATATAACACCCACCCCCCACCCCGAACCGTTGGGCTCACTGACCAAAAATAAACAAGGCCGCCTGCTTCAGCTCCCTTAAGCCTTGGACTGACGGCATTCGTCCCTGACGCAGAAAAGCGGTAAAAGGCACCACCGTTTTCCAAAAGTAAATATAAAAAAACTGCAACAGATAAGTCTGACAGATTGTTCCGAAGGACCTTTCAACAAGAAGCTGTAATGCAGGCTGTGTGAGAAGCAGCAGCCAGAGCACTGCTGCCCCGCGGGACTCTGCAGCGGTGGGAACGTCCGCGTCTGTGCATCTGTGTGCTCCGGCGCCGTTGCCACTGATGTGATTGAGGAGCCCTTTTTTTTTTTTTTTTTTTGGTCATTTGAATAGCCACATGAGGCTAATGGCCAACCTTAGCGTACAGCTCAGCTTTTCGGTGGAAACTGAGTGGTATAGTGGACGTCGTTAGGCTTCCTATCAGTGTTAGAGACTGATGTCGGTGGCAGGTAAGGATTGGGAAAGGAAAAGAAAGTCTGAGCACTGTACCGTCTCCCATCAAAGCACAGGTCTTGGGAGAATATACTCAGATGACTGAACACTGGTGACATGTAGAATGAGGTCCTAACCTCATGATTGGATGCTCTGGGGAGTGATGTGACAGGCTTTTACTTATGGTCGCTTTACACCTCATGCTAGGTGCATAGTGTTCAGAGCTGCCCCTCTGGAAGCAGTTGATGATCTTGTGCCAGAAAGCTACTAATATCAACATGTGGTTGCAAAAGAAGTTTTTCGTAGTCACTTATGGTTGAGATCCGAGGGTACGTAGAATTGATTTTCATTTGTATTGACTGATGGCTTTTTAGGAAAACAGGTTCGCTAAGGCCTTGATTGTATTCAGAGCTGCAGTCACTTTTTCCTATGAAGGAATTTAATTATTAGGGATGTGGTCTTCATGGGTCCTCTTTGAGGAAACATTTCTTGAAAAGCTTCATTTCTGGTATGTCCTTGTTCTCAAGCGTGGCCCTGAGTTTTGTGACTATAGCTCACTTGTCAATTCTAACACAGGTTTGGCTGGTTCTCTGTGGAGATACATGTGAGTCGTATGCTTATTTTTAATAAGAGGTCATTAGACTGGTCTAACGGTGCTGTTCGCAAGGGTAGACGTGAAATTATGGCTGTTGAAGAAACATAAGGAAAGGAGGTTTGACTCTTGTGTTTATTTACATCTTAAGGTAAAAAGTGGACCATCTGGAGATAGATACTCAAAGGAAAAATGGAACACACTGGCCTCTAGACTGAGAAATCAAATCTTGTTCTTAAGTCACAAGAATCGAAACGAACTTTTCATTTAAATGTGCCCAGAGTCTGGTGAACTCCTTGTGGTGTGTGAGTAAGCCTTTGCAGACAGCGGTGGACCTTGGGTGGGTGGGAATCAAGTCGTACTGTCAGCCTGCGGCTGAAAAACGACCCAGGATTCAAAATCTAGAATGTTCTTACTGAAGCCTTAATTTTGAGTAGCAGTGCGTGACTTCTGTAGCTAAGCTAGCGAGGTGACTTGTAGTGACGCCAGTGGCATGGGACCATCCTCAAGGTTCTTAGAAGCTCTGGATCAGAATGCCGCTTGGGCACCGTGTGGCGAGGCGAAGGCTTGCTTCTGGTGCAGGATCCTCAGAAGCAGCCCGCAGCAGGTGCAGCCGCCTCCGCACAGACATCTCACGTGCTGCTTTTCCTCTGCACTTTGACTTGCCAGTTCCCACCGGATCGCTTTTTTGATCTCAATCCCCAACACCTTTTCTTCCAGAAGAGCTTAAAGCAGCGCCTGGGTAAGAGTAACATCCAGGCACGGTTAGGCCGGCCCATAGGGGCCCTGGCCAGGGGAGCGATCGGAGGACGAGGCCTGCCCATAATCCAGAGAGGCTTGCCCAGAGGAGGACTCCGTGGGGGACGCGCCACGAGAACCCTGCTTAGGGGCGGGATGTCGCTCCGAGGTCAGTGCTGTGTACCCAATAGTGTCAGGTCCCACCCTTTCCTTTTCTCTCGGGCTGCTTATGGACACATTTGTTTAACATCTTTAAGCCTGAATTTGTATTAATATGATTAACGGTTTTTGAAATCACATACTTTAATAGTGCTGCATGTGTTGTATCGATACCGTTCCTTTTCTGGTAATGTGCAGTGGGGAGAGGCCATGACCTGCGTAACAACAGGTAATTCATGTCGTCTCCATTCCATTCGAAAGCACCCTGCCGCTGCTCGGATCAAAGCACGTCTGCGTTCTAGAAACACGTCAGACCCAAGAAACGTATAGGCCGTTGGCCTGTATCTTAACCAAGCATCTCTTTTCCTGGTGCCAGTGAAACATTGTTGCATCCATTAAAAAAGACAAGGTGACCCATAGCACTTAGCCATGTGTGACATTTGGGGCACTGTTACACTGTTCCCTGTGTAGTTCTGGGCCCCTACGAGAATACTGAGCGCAGGAACTGTATCATTTACTTTTAAATCTGTCATAACATTTGGCAACTATCTGGTTATTCAACAGATACTTTATTAAACGTATGCACATACTAATTACCTTAACTCCCAGCTTCTTCCAAAAATGGGTTTTTGGTCAGACTTGTTGAATTGATTCAATAAAGAGCATCGTAATCTATTCACACTCAGTGTGCAGCTTGCCCCACACAAACTAAAAATTACCTGAATTAACGCTCATTTAACCCTCACCGCCTTCCTTTGGTTAGAATCTACTTTGTCTCTCTTGGATTTACCTGCATATACATTGTGTGCCTCCTCTCCAAGGTCAAAACCTGCTTCGAGGTGGACGAGCCGTAGCTCCCCGAATGGGCTTAAGAAGAGGTGGTGTTCGAGGTCGTGGAGGTCCTGGGAGAGGGGGCCTAGGGCGTGGAGCTATGGGTCGTGGCGGAATCGGTGGTAGAGGTTAGTCAGCTACCAACTTCAGAGACTAGCTTCCCCTTATTTCTTTCCCTTCAAAACTCAGAGCCACCTTTCTGCACAGCTTCAAGTCATAGGCAGGCTTATTTGTTTGTCTTGTTTTGTTTTTCGAAACTGGCTTAATTTCTGAATTCACATGCTGGCAGTACAAAAGTCTGTCGCGGGTTTTCCAAAACTAGTCAGACACGTGTATTAGAGCCAGGTTTTATGCAGTCTTCTTCCAGACTCTTGTGGGTTTAAATCGCATTGTTCAAATGACAAAGTGGTCAGTTTGCAGTTGGACCTTTCCCTGTCCCTGCCCCCACCATCACCACACACCCCACCCCACCACGCAAAACCCTACTTTGAGTCTAAGAATCAAGACGAGGGAGATGTACAAAAACGAAGCAGAGTTCGAGAGAGTGGTGAGACACAGAGCTGAGTCTGGACTCTGAAACCAAGTAAATGCAAGGTAAATTGTGTGTCTGGGAAGCCAGAGATGACTCTTTTTGATCAAGGGAGAAAGCAAGATGGTATTGCACGAGTTAATCTTCCCTCGGAGACTTGATGCTATTTGTCTTGTGACCTCATGACCCAGATTGGAAGAGGTTAATGGTGTTGCTGATGTTAAAATGCCAAAGCCCATGGGTGTTTTCTGGCTTAAGAGTTTAGTGGAAAGCTCCCAGCAACACCTGTCAAAGGAAAAAAATTTTGTTCTCTCAGCCCCTGTGAATATTTGCTTTGTCCTTTTACAGTGTGTGGTGGGTGTTCCATCATTTATGACCTTGAAGTTACCAAGGGCTAATAACCTAGGAAACTCGATAACCTAGGGCTTTTCTTCTCCCATTATATGTTGCTTGGCTTATTGAGTGAAGTGCAAGCTAGTTTGGGTTTCAGGATGAAATAGCATGTTTCTAGATTATCTCGACTTGGTTTCTGAGAGACAGCGCAGGGGTGGGGGAGTCTCAAGTCGCTTTTCCAAAAGCTGGGTGTTTTGTTAAGTGAATTGAAACCATCTCTCAGATAACCATAACTGTTATAAAGTAAGTCGAATCCTTGATAGAAGTGGCTGGGACGACTCAGGATGTTCTGCCCCTTCTCCCCGCATTGCTCCTGTGTCACAATAACTCCTCCGTCTCCTGACGTGAGGGTCAGCTCCTTAGGTCTCCTGAGTTTGAGGAGAGAGGAGCTGATTTTCCAGAAGGCTCTCCCGTAGAGCTTCATCGGAAAACTGGTTCCACACCCTACAGCTGGGCCCTTTTTCCTCCCTCCCTGTCTCACTCCACGGGGTTGTCTCAGTAATGTAGTAATCGTGAACTTAGAGTGGGTCTCAGACTTTAGATAATTTGTTTTAGGAAAGATTAAGATTTTTTTGTCTGTTTCCCTGTGTCGCTAGAATGAAGAATTTTAAGTAGCGTTTAGAAAGGAGCGTATAAGGGATTCATTGTGTGTGCTTTCCATGTGTTGCTTGCTCCCCATCGTGTTTCCTGTTTTTCCAGATTTCTCCTCTTTGCCCCGCCCTTCAGCCTCTCTGAGCTAGGCCCCGCTGCTCTCAGGGGCATTTACCGTAGCACCCATGAACCCTACTCGTAACTGTCTTCTTGTTCTCCTTTGGGCCAGGTCGGGGCATGATAGGTCGGGGCAGAGGGGGCTTTGGAGGCCGAGGCCGAGGCCGTGGACGAGGGAGAGGTGCCCTTGCTCGCCCTGTACTGACCAAGGAACAGCTGGACAACCAGTTGGATGCGTACATGTCGAAAACGAAAGGACACCTGGATGCCGAGCTGGACGCCTACATGGCACAGACAGACCCCGAGACCAACGACTGAGGCCTGGCTGCCCTCCTGCGAGAGAGACTCTTGCTAAAGTTACCACCTCTGTAAATAACCTTGAGATAACAGATGAGAAGAAACCTGATCGATGCCGGAAGGACCTGTCACAATAGGCTGTGGACTTAACTTGCCACCAGTTTGTGCATTTAGTGTGTTCCTTTTACTTTTTTGATACTGTGTTGTATGAAACCCTTTTATCCTGACTTGGGTTTGGTTTTGTTGTTTGGGTTTTTTCCCCCGCCCCCCTTCTCCCAGACTTTTTATTTTAAACATGACTATGTCAGCCTCGAGGCTAAGACACCCTCTTTCCACCTCTGCCTCCCATCACCTGTCACGTGCTCTGACATTCTGACTTTTCTGAAAAGTCCCAGAAAGAGCCCATCAGTGGTCCTCCCTAGTGCCTAGGTTTCTGAGAAACGGTTCTGTCCCACATCACTTTAGAAAGCCTCTTAGAAGTGTTTAGAAAATCTAAAGTTCAAAAGTGCGTTCTACCACGTTGACATTTTAATAAGCTAGGAACGTTGGCCTGGTGACAGGACCACCTAAGCGGTTACGTGAGGTAACCGCTGCTGCCGTGTGCATCCACACCCGTGTGTCGTGTCCGGTACGTGCACACTTCCCACCCTGGAGGCAGGTGACCGACTTCCCTCTGGACTTTGCGTCACGTCCAAAGAGTGCTGTTGGGTCGGCTTCCGCCCGCGAGAGGGGAAAGCCACGCGGGTCGGCAGGTGGCTTGGGAGGACGGGGCTGGAAGTCGAGGCAGGTACCTGCCGGGAGGGGTCGGAAGAGACCCATGCCGAGTGCTCTTGGCCTTATGTTTGCCCCTGGCCCGTCTCGGCTTTCTCCATACATTGGTTTTGTGTGACCCTCTTCTTTCTCTCGAAGGTTTAAGTTCAACCATATTCCGTCGGCTGTTCCAGTTTCAATGGAATTCTTGTATTTCTGCTTTATTACAAGAAATTGTTCTCTCAAATCCAGCCAGGACTTTTCTCTTTATTTGTTGGGTTCTTGAAATGGTACGTCTGCTACATCTTGATGTGCCCCTTGCAGAGATGGGGCCTTTCCTTCGTGGTGGTATTCAACGGCGTTGGGGGGGAGTATTGTGGCTTTGAGGCAGAAGGCGAAGAATGTCCACATTAGAAAGGTTACTTACTAAAAGCAAAGTGCCAGCCCATTTGGCCCATACGGGAGCCCAGATACGACATGGGGGACAGTGCCCTGGCCCCGGCTCCTTTTTACCTGGAGGGACCTGACCACCTCTGACCAAACCAGTTAACACTGAGCTGCCTGTGCCCTAAACGGGAGGTTGTGTGGACAGCAGGCTGGGAAGGCAATTTCGTCAGGACGTGAGCTCGAGTCTTTTTTTGTATGACCTGGGCTGCATGACCTCTGGACCGCAGCATGTGGTCTAGGCCTGCGGAAGTGAGCGCTGGGAAGGACCACGTGGGTAGGGAGCCACAGTGACCTGGGCTGCAGGTGTGTCCTGCGATTCCTTCCGCTCTCCCTGAGCACGGGCGCGAGGCTGGGGCGCAGCAGCCCGGGCAGCTGCTCACAACCTTTACTTGGAAGGAACTTGGGGTTTTCTGTGGGCTCGGCCAAGGCTCGTGCTGATGGGCAGTGTAGGCCACCCCGGGCGAGCTGGTTCCCGGGTGGCCTTGCACGGGGCGCCTCCGAGGGCCCCCAGGAAACCCTGGGGAGGGACAGGGAGCTAGCTGCAGGGAGATCGGCTTCCCCACCCTCTCAAGGCACACAGCCTGGGGCCACCGTCCCTGGGATGACCCCCAGGCCTCTCTGCCTTCCCAGATACTTTGCTCCTCCCCCAAGACAGCTACCAAGGCTGTTCCCCCCAAACGTGACTTCCCTTGTCACCTAGCAGTTTGCCTCGATATTTTATCTGGTGGCTTCAGGCCCGCCCCTTCCCCCGTAGTACATCAGATCAGCAGAGGCTCAAGCACGTGAGAAGACGGGGCTCAGCGGGTCTAGAGGAGTCGGGGCCCGTGCCAGCTCCGTGCAGTTCACACGCCTGTGCCCACGCACGTATCTGGAGATGACCTCACACAAAGGTTCCAGGGTAAGAAGGGGGGCTGGAAACAGGGAAAGGGGCCCGAGGCGGCAGTGAGTGCCCGACACATGCTTCTCTGCCTCCCCGACTCGTCTGCCGGTGGGATGCCCGGGGCGCCTCAGCCCCTAGGCAGGGGGTGGGCCAGGGTGCCTGGGTCCTTTGAGAACGGGGGGACTCCCAAGGTGCTGGGTGCACCCTAGCTTTTCTCTCTCCCAGGTCAGCCTTTTCCAGCCCAGGGGTCCCCTGCCCAGAGTGCCTCCAGTCCCACCCTGTCCTGCTGACTCGGTGCTCTTAGTGCCACGGTGGCCGTCCGAAAGGACTGGCCCCGTGCCCTCTACACCCGCCTCGAACTGGCCAAGTGTCAGAGC
>NW_006443131.1:2738630-2758427 GCF_000325575.1 Pteropus alecto | reverse complement strand
CTCTTCCTAGTGTGAGCCTCAGGGCTATGAAAATGTCAAGGCACCGTGACCTGGTGGTCAGGGGACTCGGAGGCATCCTGGTGGGCAGGGTTGGGAGCTTTGAGGGTCCTGGTGGAAATGGGCAATGAGGCGACAGCTGGCATCAAAGCCCCCTTCTTGCTGCCTCTGTGTTCCTCCTGCCTCAAGAACTCGCCCCCAACACGGCACAGGGAACTGACCCCAACAGCCACGGGCCCCCCGGCTGCGCCTGCTGCTCGCCGCACTGCGAGCATCTCCGAGGTCCGGGCCCTGGTGGCTGCCCCTGATGACTGCCCCGGGTGGAGTGGCACACGAGGGGGCAGCCTGGCTCGCGGGTCGGACTTTCACTCACTCAGCTGTCTGCGGAGAGTGTGCGAGACAGACGGGAACGAGGCATCGTCGTTCGTTTGAAGGGCGTTTGGAGCACAGAGAAGAGATTGAGAAACGATCTGGAAAGTCAAAGGGACGTTTAACAGAGAAGGAGGGAGAATATTCCAAATAGAGGGAACAAATATAAAAGTACCCAGGTCTAAAAGAGCATGCTGTGCGCCAGGGAAAGGGAGTGTGAAGTGGGGACAGGCCCAGGAAGGCTCCGGGAGCAGTGACGGGGGCTGCAGCCTCGTCATGGGCCTCTTGCGTCCCAGGGCTGGCAGGTCTGGGGCAGCTGAGGCCCAGCAGGCCTCTCTAAAGGATTCACTTTGAGGAAAGATTGAACATAGGGAATATAAAATGGAGTCACCTTAACCAAGCCGGTGACACCATCATCACTGTGAAGGCCGAGGCCTGAGGAAAGAATGCGTTCTCGTCCACCTCCAGCCTGGGAGCGGAAACCTTTTTGAACTTTCCAACCCGGCGTCAGTGCCTGGATCTACGTCGGGACCTCAAGACCCTCTGCCCCCATGAAGGACTCACGTATCCAGACCAGCAGGTGGGACCAGACCTCCTGGCGCCCACCTTCCACACCACCCCTCATCCTGGACCAGTCCTAGGGCTAAAGATGCAAGACTGATCACTCTCAAAATGCACTTTATACTCTAAAAACTTTCACTTTTCCTTCTTCTCTGGGACACTTCTGGGTTTTTGCCTAGCTGTGTTCCCGGTTTGCAAACGCTAAGACCCTTGAATAAATCTTTATCATGTATTTCCAGCAAAGCCTCCAGACTCTCTTTGAGTTTGTCTGACAACTTGATTCTCCATTTAGGCTTGATTTACTTCTTTACCTTTGAGTGCAAGGTAATTAACAGACTAAGATTTAAACCCATCCACGGTGTGATATGTGATTTATGAGAAGTATATATTGAGTCTTCAACCCTCTTCCTGGCACAGAGCTCCTAAAACCCTTGGCATTTCATGTGATAGCAGCGGTTACTTTTGTTATGTTAATGAGGTGCTTTGGGAGCCCTCCTAAAAATGGGGGCTGGTTGCCAGGACAACCAACCTTGTGAGTAAACAATTGGAACTTTCAGTCTCATCCCCCACCCCAACTTCCAGGGAGGGGAGAGGGGCCGGCGGTCGAGTTCAGACATCAATGGCCAATGATTTAGTCAATCACGCCTGTGTCGCGAAGCCTCTATAAAAACCCAAAAGAAGAGGCTTCAGAGAGCTTCCGGGTTGGTGGATACGTGGGGATCTGGGGGATGGCGCCTGGAGAGGGTGTGGAACCTCCTCGCCCTTCCCCCACACTTTGCCTCATTCGTCTCCCACCTGGCCATTTCCGAGTTCTATCCATTTGTAATAAATTAGTAATCTAGGAAGTACAATGTCTGAGTTCTGCGATCGGCTCTAGCAAATTAATGGAAGGGGTCATGGGAACCTCCAATTATAGCCAGTAGGTCAGAAGCACAAGTGACAACCTGGACTTTCGACTGGCATCTGAAGTGGGGCGGGGGTAGAGGCGTGTTTCACGGGACCGAACCCTCGATCTGTGGAATCCAATGCTTCTGCCCAGTGGGCTGTCCAGGTACGTGGCGTCAGAATTGAGCTGAATTCTCAGACATTCGGCTGGTGTCTGAGGTTGCTTGCTGGAAGTGTTAAAAAAAATTTTTTTTTTAAAAGAAACAACAGGCCAAAATGGAGTCACTCCTGCTAAGCCACATCACCAAACCAAACTTTAATAACTAATCTAATAGCAGTTTCAGCCTCGTCCAGGAGTGGAATTTTAAACCAATCAACCTGGAATGGCTGGCCAGCACTAGTGAGGTCATCTGCCTGGTCAGACCCTGGCCTTCCCCTAAGGAAAGATGTCCTTGCCTGAAATAATCCACTCTTAATTTTCTCGTCCCACCCTCTTTCTGCCTATAAAAACCTGGTTGCTAGAGGGTTGCTGCCCAATTCATGAGATTTACGAATCGCTTAATAAAACCGAGTAGATCTTCAGATTTACTTGGTTGGATTTTGCTCTCTAACAGAGGTGTGGGGGAGCACACACGCGCACACACACACGCGCACGCACACAGGCGCACACACGCGCACGCACACGCGCACGCACACACGCTAGAGTTGGGTCGAGGAACCCAAAGACATGAGGATGGGAGACACTGTGAAAAGGCTGTCTGCAAGGCCCCCCTGGTAATGCCGGGCACTGGAGGTGGGGTGCAGCTAGCCCGCCAGGCAGAGCCACAGCATCTGTTCAAAGCTTCTTCATAGACCTGTGCTGGGACCCACCTTCAGGTCACCAGGGACCTGGCAGGTCAGCCGAAGCATCAGCCAGCGGGAGGGGAGATGGGAGACAATGGAGAGGGGAGGTCTGATGATCACATCTCCTTCAGCCTCCAGAGAAAAGACAAGGACTGGAGGGCCACTGCAGGCCGGGAGGAGTGGTTTGCGCCGAATACCTGTGTCGTGATGGTTGGAATGTGACAAGTGTTTCGAGAAGGAATAATTGAACTGGCCCTGGCCTTCAACCTGTTGGCAAACTTCAGAGTTTCTGTAAGACCCTTACTCGGCCTGTTTGAGGTGTCCGAGGAGCCAGAGACGGGTGGATTCTGGAAGTCCCTTTCGGCACTTTCCCTGAGCAAGGCTGCTCTGTAATCTGCCCGGTATTTTAGAATGCAGACTGACCTGGAGAGTAGAGGTGGAGGCAAGAAGATCTGTCCGGAGTCTTGAGATGCCTTCGTGAGAGATAAGGGCTAAGGGGAGGTGATAAGGACAGGAGTGTGAAGGAAGGAATAAAATGCAGAGCGGTTTTCCTCAGAGAACCAGCCTTTGAAGTAGGATTACCAGATAAAATACTTATACTAAAAAAATACCTTTTGTTTATCTGAAATTCAAATTTACTTACCATTCCAAGTTTTTTTCTTTTTTGCTTTTTGTTTTCTAAACCAGGCAACCCTACTTTAAAGCTGCACATGACAGGACTGTGCTGTGGCCCAACGCAGGGGCTTCCCGACTCCACACTGGGACGTCAGCCTCCTTTCCTAGCCCAGGCCAGCCCTGTTCTCTGCCCCCAGCACAGGCCTCAAGGACTTGGCCCTTTTCCTTTGCTCCTCAGCACCGCCACCACCTCCCCCTTGCCCCGGGCTTACTCTTCCAAAAGCCTGACTGGTTGCCCAGCTACCTGCTTTCGTGCTCACTCCCCAAAATAAGTCCCCAGCCTCTCCTGAGAGTTTTACCTCTAATCGCCACAGGGAAAGACACAGGAAAACAAACATGAGAAACAACGAAAAGTGTGTAAGGCTTTAGAAGTTATCAGGCAGGGCTCCCAGGTTTACAGCTGTTGACCACACTCTCCCAGTGATTTAAACATCTTCTTTATTCTTGAGGATGGAGCTCAAGGCTTAATATCCTGGTGCCCATCTATCTGGTCAATTGATGGTCATTGGCACCAATTCAAAGCCAACAAAAATCTCCAGCTTGGAGAGCAGTGAAAAACAATTTTTTATTCAGTGCAAGCAGCTCTACTGTGAGAACAGCATGGCTGCAGAACAGTTCGATCGTGTCCCAGCTTAATTTCGAGAGGGCGCGGCTGCGCAACGGCGAGGCTGCCAGGTGACCCTTGGGCAAGGAAGCCCTGGGGTGAGGCATCTCTCCTGTTGGACAGCTCCGCTCCAGTGAGGGGATTTGGCTGCTTCAGCTCTAATCAGGGCAACACAGCCTCCAGCTGTGAGAACAGCATGGCTGCAGAACAGTTCGATCGTGTCCCAGCTTAATTTCGAGAGGGCGCGGCTGCGCAACAGCGAGGCTGCCAGGTGACCCTTGGGCAAGGAAGCCCTGGGGTGAGGCATCTCTCTTGTTGGACAGCTCCGCTCCAGTGAGGGGATTTGGGTGCTTCAGCTCTAATCAGGGGAACACAGCCTCCAGTGGTCCCTGGAAAGGGAAAGCTAGCTCCAGGGCCACAGGGGAGTGGACTTATGTAGACAGAAGTCCCCACCCCTGGTCCCTGATTGATATGCCTTCCTCATACAAATGAGGACTCCGAATCTTCGCAGTTCAATTGGTGCAACAGGTACTGTCCTGATTGGTCAGAATGGAGCCACTGTGATTGGTCAGCAAAGATACTGATGGGGGAGGGATATAAGCTGTAGAGTTCTGATTGGACAGGAAAAGCTTCAGTCCTATTGGTTGGAATACAATTCCAGGAGCTCCTTTATAGGGGCTGGCTCAGGCAGCAGGAACACAGTGCAGGCCAGCAGTTCAGTGTCATCTTTTTCCTAAAGCATGGCTTTAGAAGTGGCTGCTGGGCTGTTTTTAAATGTGAACCCAGTTAGCCACAGGAACCCTTCTTGGTAGGTATCTTCTTTCTCGGGGGCTCAGCAATTTCTATGGACACCTTTGCCTTCCAGGAGCATTTCTGTATGCTCATCTTCTTCCATGGCCCATAGAATTGTGAGCCACTGGAAAACATTAGAGCTTAAGGGACAGGGGGCTGTGCCTCTTGTTGAAAATTCAACAAGAGATGGAAACTTTCCCGAAAGCCATGAAAATGAAGGAGGAAAAAAATGAAAGTATGAGAACACATGAAGGTTTTACTGTGGAAAAATACACATAAAATTTACCACTTTAAGCATTTTTAAGTATATAGTTCAGTGGCATTAAGCAAATTCACATTATTGTACAACCATCACCACCACTCACCCCATAATGAAACTACTCATTAAACAATAACTCCCCCTTCCCCATGCCCCTGGCACCGCTGTTTCATACAGAGATAAAATCACATTTTACCTCCATGAATTTGCTCTAGGTACCTCATATAGGCGGCATCAGAAAATATTTGTCCTTCTGTGTCTGGCTTATTTCACTTAGTATATCTTCAGGGTTAATCCTAGCATGTAACAGCATTTTACTCTTAAGGCTGAATAATATTCATATGCAGTTTTGTACATATTTTAGGGCCATTAAAAACACTTAAATTTAGAGATATAAAACTATACTATGAATATATTTTTTTCATAAAGTTTGCATAGGAAGACTATGGTCAAGGAGGGATATAAGAATTTGTTTTTCACCTTTGGAGAAAAAAAGTACCCCTCCCCTGCCACCACCCCCGCAAAAACAAACCAAAATAGTGCCTTCCCTAGCTCCCAAAGTCAGGTGCTACTCAAAAGCCCCGCCACCTGGAGGCCCCTGAAGAACTACAACTCCCGGCAGCCCTCAGGCCCCGCCCCCAGCGACTCCATTTCCCAGAAATCCCGCGCCTCGGTCCGCCCCGCACTTCCGCGGGCCTCAGTTCCCGGCGACCCTGGCGGCAGGTTCCGGGCGTGAGTGCAGTTTGTGATGGCGGGGGCTGGGTCCGCCGCTGTGTCCGGCGCAGGAACCCCGGTGGCGGGGCCCGCAGGCCGCGACCTCTTCGCCGAGGGGCTCCTCGAGTTCCTGAGACCCGCTGTGCAGCAGCTCGACTCTCACGTCCACGCCGTCAGGTGCCCGGGAGGGACGGTCGGGGCGGGGTCTCACCTGGATTTGGCATTGTAGGGGCGTGGCCACGAGTGGGCGGAGCCACGATGGATGCCTGCTGGCGTTCTGTTGGGGCTGAGAATGAATTTGGGGCACTGATTGGAGGCTGGGCAGACCCGCAGAAGGCCGCGGAGTGGGGAGTGAGGCTGAATTCCCTCGGCGCTTGGGACACGCAAGAAACAGGGCTGTTGAGTTCTGTACAGACCTTGTACCTCTTTGCAGAGAGAGCCAGGTGGAGCTCCGGGAACAAATCGACAACCTAGCTACTGGTGAGTACCGTTTTACCATCCTGTGGGCTGGGTTTCTGTCGCTTCCAGCACATCAGCGCTGCCAACAGACTCTTTTAAGTTTCTCGTTACTGTGGTCCATGTGTGTGCAAGTCTACTAGCCTTCTTTGCCTAAGAAAAAGAAGTGAGCCAGTAGGTGTTAGTTGCACCTTACTTCCGCCCCCCAGAACTGTGCCGTATCAATGAGGATCAGAAGGTGGCCCTGGATCTCGACCCCTATGTGAAGAAGCTCCTTAATGCCCGGCGACGAGTTGTCTTGGTCAACAACATTTTACAGAATGCCCAGGTAAGTTTCCTGTCCGCGGTGATTCTTTGTTCTGCTTTGTAAGTTTCTTGGGTATTTCTCCAATTTTCAAAGGATGTCTCAGCCCTCAACGTAATGAAAGTCATAATTTTTAACGTCTTTGGGGAAAGGGAGTGTTAACCAAATTAGTGTCTGCCATAACAGAACTCAGTTATGCTCAATGCCATCATTTATACTTACATAACTTAGATTACTTTGAGATGGAACAAGCCTAAGCTATTTTCCAGGTGACATGGTGAGCTCTAAAGCCTCTCACAGAGCAGTTACTGAAATTCCAAATCTCGTCTTGTAGGAACGCCTGAGGCGGCTAAACCACAGTGTTGCCAAGGAGACAGCCCGGAGGAGGGCAATGCTGGATTCAGGAGTTTACCCGTCTGGTTCACCAAGCAAATGACGGACCAGAAGCGGGCCCATGGCCTCAGAATAGCACAAGCACTATTTTTCAGCTGCTTTTCCTCCAGGACACCCTGTAAACCTTGGGACATGAAAAAGCAGTCGTACGGTTTGTGTTGAAGCACTTAAAAGTCTTACTCATTTTTGTGTGTGTGTGGGGGGGGGGGTCCAAAGAAACTTTTGTACGGCAGGACTCAGGATCCCAAAGGCTGTATTACAGCTCTTGCTTCGTTCCAAGAATGAGCTGAGGCCTGCATTTTCTTTTAAAGCTATATACTCAAGGCCTACCTCTACCTATTTCAAGCCTAGTTAACCAGGGAGGGGCTTCCTGTTACATGGCTGGTTGTTGGGGCCTGGGCAGCATGTCCTCTACCTGTGACTTCTCATTTTCATGTTTACACTGACGATCTGGAGAGGCAGGCAAAGTCAAGGTCGGCGCCCCCTATGCCTTCCTGTTGATTTCACTAGCTTGAATACAGTAGCAGTCTTGCGAGAACCATTTAATTCAATAAATGCTTAATCAGTATTCTTGTTTACTCTGGTATATAGAACGTTTCCAAAAGTTGTTTTGTACTTTAATCCAAGTACAGGTTCAGCTGTGATCTAGTGTTTACGATGAAAAGACACAAGTATCATTTTCAATGAGGAGTATAAAAAGCCAAAACAAAGGTTGCTAGATTGTCAAGGAAAAACAAGATCAAGAGCCCTACTAGGAAGTACTTTAATCATTTTTCCTAGAAAAAAATTTCCAGACATCAACAGTTCACATTTCAACAACAAAGTACTGGTTGAGAGGTTTCTGGAAGCTGGGGAGTTTACAGTATTAAGGAAGAAAAGTTGGTATCCTGCTTCACTGGGGGACTTCTGGCTACTAGGCCAACGGCAGAAGTCTGTGGGACGACACTTCCTTCCATAGAGTTTTTTTTCCCCCGTCTCCCCATCCCTCAGAAATGCCACCATATAAAGCCCAGTGGCAGTTAGCCTAGGCTCCGGTCTTCCTTCCCCTTGGGTAAGAAAGAGGGTGAAGGCAAGGTCACTCCTGCGTCTCCATGCTTTCCTCCTCCTCTCCCGGAGGTGGTTCTTCTGCATTCTCCTCCTCTTCTTCTCCTTCCTTCTTCTCTGGTGGCTTCTCATAAGCCTTTTCTGAAGGTGTCACTATCACTCCATCCCAGGTAGATATTTCAGAAGCAAGATCTAGAAAAGAAAAGGTGACTTCAGACAAGTAGCCCAGCGTACAGGTCACGATCTGCGCAGTGGGGACACTGAGACATGGAGCAGTGCAGAGCTGCTGTGCAGACCAGAGCACCTAGACCCCTCGCCCACGGTGGTCACTCACAGCTGGCATCACCCTCCTGGCCAAGGATCTTCCTGAAGCCACCATGCGAGAGTATCCGGACCAGCGTCTGAGCCGTGTAGCAGACCATGTCCTGAGGGAGAGCAGAGCGAGTGTAAATGAGCAGGCAGCCTAACAGTCTCATGCAAATGGAGACGAAGACAACTTTTAATTTCAAAACCAAAATATGAGAACCCCCAAATCCTTGATCGCTACAGGTCACATTCCCTTTGCCTCTGACCGGGAGTATTCTAGAGTGGGGCACAGCAGAGCCTTTGCGAGCTGTCCCAGTACCTGCTGTTCCAGAGTCATGACTGTGTGTACTCTGAAGTTGCCACTCTCACAGGGGTCCGTGATGCCCATCGACCCTGGCAGGAACAGTCCTGCGGCCAGGATCTGCAAGCAGCGCCTGAAACACACAGCAGTATGAAGAGCACACAAGACAGCCGACATCCAGCCCCAAACCCAGAGGAGCACGCGATACCTGTATGCCACGTTTAGGGCCAAAGGCTGTCTGGTGGGGTTGTTCATCACGGCATAGTGCCCCTGGAAAAGAACACATGTGGCACTAGATCTTCAAACAAAAACCTTAAACTGTTGCGAGGAAAACTGGTCCGTTAAGGTCTAGCCAACATTTCCACGTTCAGAAGCGATTCCGAAGTGACTGTGGGTCCAGTATATTCTCTCCATGAGCACATCAGTGACATGACAGCCGTAATAAAATGATAAAAGGGCAGTGATAACCAAGCGCCCAGTGGATAAACGTTACTGGATTTCTTGTCCGTCAGTGAGATTTCTTTGAAGCTTCACAAAACTTCAGATTCTAGTAGGTACAGTAACCGCTGCTAAATAGGGGTAACTGAGAACCCCGACCGCCCTCTACTCACGAGTAGGTCGAGGATCCAGGGTGTGAGGGGCTCAAAGCCAGGAAAACGAATCCTCAGGTCCTTCAGCAGTCTGATGAGAACTTTAACTCTGAAGAGGGAGCCAAGGATTAAAAGCAATGCAATCACGTAGTCCCCCACCTGAACTACAGAGCTGGAGCTATTTCAAGAACTATGAGTTCTTTCTCTCTATTTAAGTTCGGTTACTTAATGTAAAAATCAAAATCCAGACAGAAGGCTGAGTCAAAAATTTCCATGGGAGATGTATGGGCACCCCGCTATTCACTGAAGTTAGCAAGATTGCTTATCTTAGAGAGGGAGGGACTCACGTGGACTGAGAGGCATTTTCCTCAAACCAGCGGGCGTGCCGGATGGCTGCTAGGGCACTCTGCAACACCTTGATGTCCACTGGAAGACAAGCACGACAGGCCAGGGTGAAGCACTCCGAGTGAGCCAGCACCGCAACCCACCGCCGCCGTTCAGTGCTCAGAAGGCGGGCGGGACAGTGGAGCCTCTTGGAGCCTCCCCCATTCCTCGGATCAGCGAATCGCTTGTCCGTGCTTTTCTCCAAAAGCCAACCCCCTGCATAAACACTCCCTGTCCTCATCTCTCAAGTCCTCAAAGTGCTTTCCTGGCCATCCTGTCTGACGGTTTCACCAGCAAGCTGGTAAACCTATCTCCAAATTACAGAAGGAGCGAGCAAAGTTTGGGGCTGAACGCGGGTCCCAGCAGGTTTTCATGTGGCATACATAGCCACAAGTTAAGTCGACAGCGACTTTACGGCATGTTTGAATTTCCCCCAAGTTTCCCAGCAACGGAGGACAGGGACCAACAGTGGAGTTCTGGGTCCAGTTTCCGGAGGTTGGGCGGCACTGTCGTGATGAGGATCTTCACCGTCGCGTCAGACGAGCTGATCTCGAAGCCAGTTTCGTTGGTCAGCATGGTCAAAACTGAAAGAAAAACCAAAAGCACCGACTCACATTTCCATCATGAGGACATGACATCCAGGGTGGGGCACAGGTGGGCTTTAAATGCAGGAGTCCAGAATGAGGATCTGGAATCCAGAGTTTTAAAAGGAAGGGAGATAACAGGATTTTGAACAGGGGAGACTCCAGCCAAAACTTCCCGGATGCAGAACTCCGCACCCGCTCCTCCTTCCGCCTGCCCCGACTTTGTTAGGCGTGTACTTGCGAGTACGGAGCCGGCTCCCATGAGCACGAGATACACATTCAGGAACAAACTCAGACCTTCAGAAGGGTCCTGCGCTCTGAGGCTCTCCACGACTTTGTTCCCTAGGGCAGCGACAGCTTCCACTAGGTCGAGAGAGGAGATGACAAACGCTATCATTACTATGCACACATCCTGTACATTCCAGGCTGTTCTGCACTGATTTCTGCCCACGTTCAAGGCCGAAGCAAGGGCAAGCAACAGAAAAAACACTTTTACATGGGGAAACTAATGCCTGGACAAGCACTTGGACGGCTCAGGGCACAGGACACCTCCTCCACCCACACCCCTTCCCTAGGGGGGCACTGCTGCCACTTTGGGCTGAATAGCTGTTTGGGGGCTGAGGGGCAGGGCCGACCCTGTGCCCTGTAGGATGCTTGCAGCCTCCCTGGCCACCACCCCCTTGACGCCAGTAGCTCAAACATCTATAGCCACTGCCAGTGACCCCTGAGGGATGGGGGCAACATCAGCCCCAGTGGAGAAACATTGTCTTATAGTAACTGGCCATACATTCTCTCAGACACACACTCCAGAATGTGTCCCTTATCACCCTCACACATCAAAAAATAAATTTCCCGTGTGTCTTCCAAATAGCCTTTTTCCAAAGAAATTGGAGCTTTAAAGGTCCCTATGTCTCAAACCCAACTGCTATGTTCTGTCCTCATGGCCAGAAAGAGGTCCACTCACACGTTGGCAGAATCTTTAGGATTACCACCAGGTCGGCCACGTTGTGCCCCGTGGTCATCGTTCCCTTTTTATAAGATCCCACCTGTCGAACTTCTTCAATTTGCTGTTGGAAAAGGGATTTCAGGGGGAAAAAAGGTGAAAAGATTGCCCAGCTCCTCATTACCCAGATCTGGAAGTTGCAGAAGTCAAATCATATCCCCAAAACCACACGAAAAGCCTGATACATCACAGTTAGCTGATAACAACGACACAAGTCGTGTCCCCAAGATCCCTACCACGAAGAGATTCCACTGTACTTCCCCATTTCAGGTCTGGCTTCGCATGACAGGTAAGGAAAGAATTGAAACAGGAGCCGATAACATTTCCACGCTGCCACAGCTGCACTTTCCTAGGGCTATATCATCAAAAACTCACCACTTCAAATGTCCCTGGAGCCACAATCAAATTGTCAATCACGTTGTTTATTTTTGTCACCAGAGAAAGGATAGAGGCCTGAAAAACAGCAGGAAACAAAAATAACCTAAGGTGAAAAGCTGCTCAGAGTGTGAGTGTCTCCCCCTCAGCGCTTCCACGAGCAGAGTCAAGGCTGACATGGTGCTTTGAAAACCCCGACCCTCTGGCCTTGAACGTGCCAGAACAGAACAACTTTCTGATGCACTCATCCGGCGCGATCCCCCCATCCAGTGAGAAATGAGAACTACGGTCTCCCCGCTTATCCGCAGTTCCGCTCTCCGTTGTTTGTTGCCTGCAGTCAACCGTTGTCGAGAACGTTAAGTGGAACATCCCACAAATAAACAAGTTTTAAACTGCACAGTCCCGCTCCGGACGTGCAGCACCCCTCTGTCCAGCACACGCAGGCGACATATGCCTCCGGCCAGCACCCACCTTGGTGATCAGATCCCAAGAATCACGGTGAACACCCCTTACAGGAGGAGCCTGGGCTGCGCCGCACGCCTGCGCCACTCACCTCCCCTCAGCTCACCCCAGGGGCATCGCCTGCCATCGTCACAGAAGTTCGATACGATACGACGTTCACATAACTCTTGTGTTGTTATAATTGTCCTATTATTAGCTGTTAACCCTTTACTGTGCCTAATTTATAAGTTAAACTTTATCATAGGTACGTATGTATAGGAAAAAAGACAGTATGTACAGAGTTCAGTACCGTCCACGATTTCAGACACGGAGGTCTCAGAACGTACCCCCCGCATACGGGGGGACCGCTGTGAACCCTCCATGGAGTTTAGGCTCTGATGACTAATCCCGCCCGTAGTTTAGCACTGCCCTAGCTTTCTTAGAGGACTCACAGGAAGGAAGCCAAAAGAACATACTTGTTCAGCAGAATTAGGAGCAAGGTCCTGATTCCTCTTCAGCAAGGCCTCACTGAAGGAAGTTTCATCAGGCGCTGGCTTGACCCGGGGGAAGGCCATCTCGCACTAAGGAAGGAATAAACAATTATATACTCTGTCGAAAATAATACCCAGGAGGTTCTTTTTCTGTTGCCACAATAGAAAAAAATTTTTTAAAAGTTCTACACTTGTTTTTCTTCCTTAAGATGTTCCAACAAGGATACAAGTTGGAAAGAATAGCCATAATTTAAGCTCTCGCTATCTACATATTAACAGACAAACCTGAGATAACTTTAACTATTCAGAAAAAGATTACAACCACGTGACTGCCAACAGTAGCCAAGGAATCACCTTACAGTGTTTTTGTACGTAAAGCAACACAAAGCTAACTCAAAATCCCAACTCCATTCACGAATCCCTTTTCCCACCATCTGACTTCATCCACAGGGAGGTGTCGGGCTCCATGAAACTATAAGTGGAAAGCGGCCAGGCGCCAGTTCTCTGTCAACTGAACAGAGACCACGATACTCATATGACGGTACATTATAATTATTCTATTTTACTATTAGTTATTTTTGTTAATCTCTTACTGTGCCTAATTTATAAGTTAAACTTTATCATAGGTACGTATGTATAGGAAAAAAGACAGTATGTACAGAGTTCAGTACCGTCCACGATTTCAGACACGGAGGTCTCAGAACGTACCCCCCGCATACGGGGGGACCGCTGTGAACCCTCCATGGAGTTTAGGCTCTGATGACTAATCCCGCCCGTAGTTTAGCACTGCCCTAGCTTTCTTAGAGGACTCACAGGAAGGAAGCCAAAAGAACATACTTGTTCAGCAGAATTAGGAGCAAGGTCCTGATTCCTCTTCAGCAAGGCCTCACTGAAGGAAGTTTCATCAGGCGCTGGCTTGACCCGGGGGAAGGCCATCTCGCACTAAGGAAGGAATAAACAATTATATACTCTGTCGAAAATAATACCCAGGAGGTTCTTTTTCTGTTGCCACAATAGAAAAAAATTTTTTAAAAGTTCTACACTTGTTTTTCTTCCTTAAGATGTTCCAACAAGGATACAAGTTGGAAAGAATAGCCATAATTTAAGCTCTCGCTATCTACATATTAACAGACAAACCTGAGATAACTTTAACTATTCAGAAAAAGATTACAACCACGTGACTGCCAACAGTAGCCAAGGAATCACCTTACAGTGTTTTTGTACGTAAAGCAACACAAAGCTAACTCAAAATCCCAACTCCATTCACGAATCCCTTTTCCCACCATCTGACTTCATCCACAGGGAGGTGTCGGGCTCCATGAAACTATAAGTGGAAAGCGGCCAGGCGCCAGTTCTCTGTCAACTGAACAGAGACCACGATACTCACCAAATAGAAATCAAACGGGATGTGCGGCACAAAGGGCCTGAACCTAAAATCAGAAAAACAATCCAAATTAACCACAGAAATCAAGTGACTTAGCATAAGGGGCCAAACTCATTTAGCTCTCCTGCTGTTTCTAAACCACAGCTGGACCTCACAGAAGCAGGTAACAACATGAGTCCACGCCAAACTCCTGCTTGGATGAGGGAAACAGAAACTAATCAGGGCAGAGATGCTTAAACCTGGCACTCACCCTCCTCCTGGGCCTCCTCTGGAACCAAAGCGCCCTCCGCGACCTCGGCCTCGGTCACCCCTAAAAACGCAAAAACAGACTGTAACTTGTTTTGCCCTCGTTAAAGGAATCTCTCCGCCATCATTTCAAGTTGGCCCGTCTCTGTTGCTCTGGGCTTTCCTCTGGAAGCCAAGAATCCCCTTTCCCCCTTAAACTTCTCCCTTTTCCAAATGCAGCCTCACGCTCGTGACCTCTTCCCTCTAGATAACTTAAAAAACAACCCCCACAAAATAATGACGGGGCTCAAACACTGAGCTCCTACAAGAAATACCCCATAATCCTGGGTACTTCGGAGACTAAAGTGAACGCTCATTTACTCACTAACGTACTACAACATTTAACGGCACAACCTGTCAAGCACTTGGCCCTGAGGATGAATGAGGCACGTCCCAGCCTTCTCAGTGTAGATGGGGGACACAGGGGGGGCTCCTCCTGGGACGTCCCCCCTCACCTAAACCCCTCAGAGGCCAGGGTGTGGAGCCCGCCTGCCGGCCCTGGGCCCCACCGCCACCCGAGGCCCTGGGTTCCCCGCCTCTGCGGCCTCCGACCTCCCACTCGCCCAGACCTGGGGCGCTCGGGTGCTAGGGCAGCCCCGCGCACGTGGTCCTTTCAGGTCCTCCGACTCCTTGCGGCCCACCTCCCCAAGGTTTCCGGTCAAATGCCCCCAACCTTCCCAGAAGAACCCAGCGCCCTCACCTCATGGCGCCCTAAGCCGCGAACAATGGAGACCACTCCAACCGCCCCCTTCCTCGGAGGAGCCGATAACTGGAGAGGCGGCTTGCCGGCGTGTCCCAACAAACCGCGGCGCGATTGGCCCCCGCGCGACGCCTCTGCTCATGCCCATTGGTTTACTCTGACAAGCCGGCTTGGGAACCAATAACAAAAGCCTGCTGTGTCAGAAACTAGCCAATAGGAACAGAGGCCACACTAATGGCGATTTCCTTATCAGACACTAGGTGGCGCTGTGTAAAGACGTGAGGACAGCGACTACGTAAATCACTTTCTATAGGAGCAAAGAGACCTGGCGTCCTCAGATAGCAGAGTGGCGCAGCGGAAGCGTGCTGGGCCCATAACCCAGAGGTCGATGGATCGAAACCATCCTCTGCTATCGGATGTTTTTCCTTCTTCACCTAAGATAGTATTTTTAATTTCAATTTTTTCAAGAAATATAAACAGCATCCTTTTGCCTTCTCCTCTCTCAAAAGAACAGCTTTAGGAGGCTGTTTTTGCCATTAGCTAATGAAATGGGAGAATACGAGGGCACTTCAGGCAACAGTGAACAAACAGGACACAGAAGAAGGGGATTTAGGAAAACGAAGCAGTCTGGCGACTCAATCAGACGGGACAAAATGCCGCCGGTGAGGCACTCGAAGGGAAACTGAGGTCTCAGAAAAAGTCAAAACAAAACTGAACAGGAGAATCTACATGAAACAAATTGATTCCTCCACTACCTGACCCCGCCCTCCGCGAGGCCCCCCGCGCAGACGCCGATTCCCCTCTGTTCGCTCGCCGGTCACCACGTCGCCACGTGCGTCGCCTGCCCCGTCGCGCTCTTTCTCCCCTACGCGCCTTCTTTCGCACTGATTCATGTTTATTATTCCCTCCCCGCCTCTGCTAATGGAAAATTACGCCCTTGTTATACTCCTTTAGTGGTTACCCTAAAAATTACGACTTGCATCCTTGACTTAGCGAAGCCTAATATTACCTAATACTTTTACTCCCTTCTTGAAAAACGCATGAGTAATTTAATTCTATTTACCACCATCACTCCCTTCAGTATTATATGCTATCGCTGTTGGGTGATTCTTTTAAGTACTTCATTGGTGTTTCATTTACTATGACAAAATGCACAGATCTTAAGCTTACAGCTCGATTAATTTTAAGTACTGAAGTCCGTCTATGTAACGACCACCCGGGTTAAGATAAAGAACATTTTTATCACTTCGGAAAGTTGGTTCATATGAGGAATTTTGATGAATTCAAGACCTCCAACTGGCTGAGTCACACCTAATACATTTGGGTTGGTTCCAGTTTGAGGGCCGTTATCAACGAAGCTGCTATAAACACTTTTGTACAAGATTCAGATGCATTTCTTTCTCTTGGGTGTAGGCGTATATTATATGTGCACAGCATTTAGATTCTGTGTATATTTTCAATCCCACAAGACATTAATGTGTATTAATTAAATTAGTGGTGATTTAGAATTACCATTTTTTAATGCTTTTTATGCCTTCCCGGAATTGCCAACCATTCATTTGAAATACTATTCTTCTTGAGAATTTGTGCCCATTTGCCGGTAGCTAACTTTCTTGATTTTGATTTGTCTGAATATGTCTTTATTTCATCTTTGTGTTTGAAGGATATTTTTTCTGGATATGGGTTTCTAGATTGAGAGGGTTTTTTTTTTCTCCCGGCACAAACAGTGGTGCTTCCACTTTTACCGTGGGGATGGGGGGAAGTTACCAATCTAACAGTTGCCCTTTGAAGGTAATCAATACTTCTTTCTATTTTAAAGATGTTATTTTTGATTTAAGATCCATCAGTTTCACTCTGATAGATCTAGATGCGGATTTTTCCCCCATCTTATTTGAGGTTTGTCAAACTTGAATCTGTGGCTCAGTATACTTAAGTTTCTCAGCCATTATCTCTTCATGTGTTGCTTCTATCCTATTAGTTCCCTCCTTCCTGGGCTCCAGATAAAGACGTGTCAGACCTCACAGTATCTTCTATGCCTCTCCTATGTTCTTCCTTCCTTTTTATCCATGCAGCATTCTGGGTAATTTCTTCTGTCCTTTCTTCCGATTTATTACTCAATCTTCGGTCAAATCTAACTTGCTGTTAAACTGATCAATTGGTTCTGAATTCAGGTTTTTGAATCTTTTGGCTTAGGATTTTCTACTTCTGGTTTATCCTACTCTTCGATTTTTCCCTAGGAGCACAGCCTTCCAGGATCCTAACCCCAAAGAGAAGGTGGTTCACCAGGGTTCTCACCTCCAGGGACATTTAGACTCCAATGTATGCCTCGTTTGCCCCACGTAGCCTATTGTCTGCCACCAATCTAGGATCAGCAAATGACCTTAGGGTAAAAGGAGTCCCCACTGCTGGTCTCAGCCTCTCTGTTTACCTGTCCTTTCCTGCTCTCGCACCAAGAATTCTTCACTGTTTTACTAGTTCTTCGAGTTTTTAAAAGTCTTTCATCCGATATCTCTAGTTGTCTTCAGCTTGGGGATTAGACAAATTATTCAGTCCACCATTGTCGATGGAGAAACTCAATCACTCAATTAGATATCTAGCCCAGTCATTTCTCCTGAGCTCTGTTTCCGCTAATCCAGTGACCTATTGGACACCTCCACTGGGGTATCGACAGGCAGCTCAAACTCAGTACACTGAAATTGTTACCATCTCCCAAAAACCTGCTTCTTCAGCTTCTCAACAAATGGTCCAATGTCGCCCTACACTTCAGTTATCTGTGTACCGTCTTCTCTTCCTTAAGTCCAATTGATTCTACTTACAAAACATCTCCCTATGTCTTAAACATTGAAGAGGGTAGATCTCATGTTAAGTGTTCTTAATACACACATACACACATGCACGCACACAAAAAGACACAGGAAACTTCGGGAGGTGATGGGTGTGTTTATTACCTAGATATTATGGTTTCGCGGGTGTATACATTTGTCCAAACTCATCAAATCGTATACATTAAATATGTGCGGTTTACGGGGTATCGACTACACCTCAATAAAACTTTTTTTTTTTTAACTTCTCAATCTCCTATCTACCTCTATAGCCTCTGGAGCCCCCCTCCCCGCCTTACAGGACAAAGACATTTCTGTCGCACAGAAGCTCACACGAGCTGCCCTCTGCTGCCCTTCCTTGCCTCTCCCCCTCAGCCATTCCTGAGTGCACACAGCTCACCTCGTAGATCAAAGCTGAAAATATAAACTCCTACTGCAGCCAGTAAGGCCACTGAGCCAGCAGAGTGGATGAGAACCACGATGAGCTGGGCATCTCAAGGAGGTGAGGGATGCGTGGTTCCAGCTGCTCATTCCCAGAGAGACACAGGACATATAGAACCAGCTCTGCAATATTTCAAGACAAGTCAGAACTCCAAGAAATCACGTGCCATCTGCTGATTTCTAAGTGTGGACAATTAAATATATGGAGAGAGAATGCAGGCCAAACACACCCCCATCCGAAGTTGGTCCATGGGCTACCGTTTGCTCTAGACCATGAGAATATTCGAAATTCATCTAAAATTCCATATATAGAAAGCGTAATTCAGTATTCTGCTCTCTCTGCACAGAATACCTTTTCGGTCCTTCTACCCTTGTCAACCATTTCCATTTGGAGACTTTCCTGGCTCCAACGCAGGCCACAGAGTCCTCATCCGGGCCTCTTAGCCATGCATCCATCTCTCTGTTGCGGTGTTTAGCGATATTATATTATGGTTATTTATCCCAAATAGAGCTTCTCAAAAAGTACAGAATATATATTTCTCTTTCTTTCTTTCTTTCCTTTCTTTCTTACCTTTCTTTCTTACCTTTTGTTTGTTGTGAAGCTATTTATCTGGAGTCTTATCTTGTCTTTTTTCTTTTTTCTTTTCTTGTTCCTTCCTTCCTTCCTTCCTTCCTTCCTTCCTTCCTTCCTTTCCTTTTTTTTTTCCACCCTCAGCATCTAGCTGGTGCTTAAGGTGTACCAGGTCCCCTGTTTGCTGATGGTTAGTTTGCGGACCTCGGATCCCGCCGAGGCGCAGGGTTGGAGAGGCGCGCGGCGCGAGGCCGTCAATGACGCCCGCTGAGCATTAGAGGGCAGGCTGATTCCACAGCGGTCGGGTCCAACGGTCAAGTGGCCCCAAACCTGCTCCCCAGTTTACGCCTCCGCGGGTCATTTCCAACACCATCTCCCACTGCCACCACGAACTCCATTTTAACAACCCTTCTCAACTCAAAACACACAATCACATTCCCGGAGCGGCCCTGAGGTCCCACGTCCCCTCCAGCCGCGCGCTGGCTCTCGCTCCCCTGCCTACAGCCCTCTGGAAACGAAAGCGTTAACGTCACCCTTCCACCTGGCCCTTTGCCTCCGCTGATTCGCTCAATGGAGAGGGGAGGACCCTAGACCGCCCGGGTCCACGGGACCCTGGGCTCCCCTACTTTAAGCTCTTTTCCAGAAACGCGTTCCCCTCGCGCCCCGCCCCAGGCACACACATCCACACACTCACACCTTTTCCTGCCGAGATCCAGAACCAGCACGTCTTCCTCTCCTCCCCGGACCGACCCAGGTAGGAGGGGAGGGGCCAGGGGAGGGCGCGAGAGGCCCCCGGTGCTCCCGGACGCCTCGGTTCAGCCCTCCTTCCCGTCCGCGCGAAGGAGCCCCTCCCGCGGGGGCCGCCTCTCCGAGGGCGCGGACCCTGGGTGGCGGAGCAGCGGGAAGAGGGTCCACGGGGACGGCGCGGGGGCGGCGGGCACGCGACAGCCCGCGACTTGGGGGCGGGGAGGAAGGAGTTAAAGATCTGGGGTTGGCTCTGCTGTCACCGAGTCTGGGAGGGGAAGCGGCTGGGAGGGAGGGTTCGGAGCTTGGCTCGGGTCCTCCCCAGTCCCCCCCCCGGACAGCCGGAGTCTCGGGCCGGCCGGACGCCCCATCTGGCACACTGGCCGGGGCCGCCCTCCCGCGCGCACACGACCCTCGCTCCCCTTCCCTCCCTCGCGTCCTCTCCCACCTTCCCTCCCAGCGCGAGCGAGTGCGCTCTC
>NW_006443131.1:2736272-2737418 GCF_000325575.1 Pteropus alecto | reverse complement strand
TCTCCATCGCCCCCTCCTCTCGCCCCTCTGCGCCCCTCCCCCTCCCAATGCCCTGCCCGCCGGTTCTTCCCCAGTTAACGGGAGGGCGCACTGGCCTGCTGCCACCCTGACAATTAGTAGGTCCCACACTTAGTAGGCTCAGTTCACATTTTCCGTTCCTTCCCAGCAGCCTTCTCCCCTCCCCCACCTCCCCTCGTTGCTCCCACACACCCGCTCCCTCCCTCGCCTGCCCGGCTGACGCCACCTTCCCCACCTTCAGCTCCGGCCGTCCCGGCTCTCGGGGGCTCGGCTCCTTCCCCCCTCCCACCTCCTGCTCCCGCCCTTCGCCATCTTTCTGCTGCCACAGCCTGGGCCGAGACAGAAGTTCCATTTATCCACCACGGGGTCTCAGACTGTCCCAGTTCCTCTACCCAAGGAGGTCCGCCTCCCCCCGGACCTAGGCTTCTCTCTCTGACACCCCCCTCCTTGCTCCCCAGTTATCTATATCTGCAGCTCGCCGGACGCCTTCAGAAACCTGATGCTTCTGGCCGCGGAAGCTGGCCTGAGTGGCGAGGACTATGTCTTTTTCCACCTGGACCTCTTCGGGCAAAGCCTGCAAGGTGCACACGGACTTACTCCCCGCAGGCCCTGGGAGAGAGGGGATGGGCAGGATGTCAGTGCCCACAAGGCCTTTCAGGTGAGTGTCCAGGGGGAGCCCAGACCGTGGGGGCTCTGAGCTAGTGGCACTCACTTTCTGGGCAGTGCGTCGTCCATCCGCGTCTGTAAGAGTTCCAGAAAAGGGGTTCTTGGTGCTGGCAGGGAGTTAGGAGTGTCGGGTGACAAAGGACGACGGGGGGTGGGGTGGGGGGGTGAGGGCTGTATGGATGGAGGGCAGGGGAGGCTAAGAAGATCGGACAAGGGCCTCGAGGTGAAAGGCTGTCCCAGTCCCGCAGACAACAGGACTGGGAGACGCCATCCCATTGGACCACCCCCCACCCCATTTGGAGCAGGCAGCACCTCACCCAGGGTGTGGGGCCCAGTCTGACCTTCTGCTAAGCAGAGCTGCAGGTCCGGGAGGTGGACCCCAGGGTACCCGGGGGACTGGTCAACTTCTAGCTCACCCCTCTCTACTCTTCCTCAGGCCGTCAAGATCCTTACATACAAAGA
>NW_006443131.1:2730769-2736144 GCF_000325575.1 Pteropus alecto | reverse complement strand
GGCCTGGTAGGAGGGGGTGCTGGGCCCCTCCCGCGTGGCCCCTCAGCCCCCACTGCACGGCCCTCTGCCATCCCAGTATTCCCAGCTTCCCCTTCTTTCCCTTCCCATTGTCTCTGTATCTCTTCTGGTGACCGGGCGGAGGGGACGCTGACAAATTGTTCAGTCTCTGACTCTCACATCCTGCCCTGTCTGCCTAGCAAGATTCAGAAGCGGTGGCACATGCGGAGGTGTCTTATAAGTAACAAAGTCTCCGTCACATGGGAACATTTTCTCGGTCCTCTTCCAAGCTCCCAGCGCCCCGCCCCCTCCCCCACAGCACCCCGCTCTGGGCCCTTCGCACACCCCACCCCACCCAGGCTCTGCTCATCCCTGCAGGTGAACACCATCCCAGCGTCCTTCCACGACGGGCTCCTGCTCTACGTCCAGGCGGTGACCGAGACTCTGGCACATGGGGGCACAGTCACCGATGGGGAGGCCATCACCCAGCGGATGTGGAACCGGAGCTTCCAAGGTCAGGGCCTGGAGGTGGCAAGAAGGGGCCGCCTCGGGGAGCCGCAGCCCTGCGCCCGGGCGGTGGCCGGCCCACACCCGCCTCTTCCCCTTCCACAGAGTCCTTCCGCTCCGTCAGGCCCTCCTGCCCCATCTCCCCGGCTCCTCCGGGACGTGCCCTATGCACCCAGCCCCACTCATTCCCGCTGCTGAGTGTCTGTCCCTTTGATGATCATGTATGTGTGTTTGGAGGGCAAAGCAGAGACAGACGATCGAGGGATGAAGACGGGGTGGGGGTGTCCCTGAACCCCCTTCCGCTCGCCGCAAACACAGCCATCTTCCTCCGCGCCCTAGGTGTGGCGGGATACCTGAAAATAGACAGCAATGGAGACCGGGAGACCGACTTCTCCCTCTGGGACATGGACCCTGAGACGGGCGCCTTCAGGGTAAGGCTGTGCCCCCAGAAGACGGCGCTGCCCCCCGCAGCCTGCCAGGGCATCTGTCCGCTCTGCAGTCGCCCTAACGTGCCTGGTCGCTTACCTTAAGTAGAGTCCTGGATAAAAGAGACTCACTCCTGTCTGGGGAAGCAACGGAAGGATAGGGATAGGGACGAAGGCGTTACCCTTAGGGAACCCCAGGACCGAGGAGGGGGCACCGCCCTGCCCCCGGGAAGTCTGGTGTTTCCCAAGGCAGGCAGGACCCAGCCCAGCAGGGATGGGCCGAGTCGGGGCCTCGGGCCGAAGTGAACGCACATCCTGGGAGTCTAGGTGCAGTCAGGAACAGGAGCGACGGGAGCACAGGCGCCGAGGAGCAGATCAAGCAGGGAAGGCTTCCTGGAGGAGGGGTACCTGGCTTAGGCATGGGAACAGCGCCGAGAACACTGCCTTTCCTTGTTTTCTATGAGCTTCAACCCAGGATTATAAACTCCCTGAGGGTAGGGCTGGGTTCTATACAGTTTTCTTTCTATGGAGTTTTCTCTATATGCAGTTTTTGGGTTTTTTTCTCTTGAGTTTTCAAGTCTTTACTCTAATGACAGGGGCTAGGTGTGGGGGCTCCCTGTACCCACTGGCATCAGGAGTTTGGTAAATAGTTGGCAGCCCACATGCAGGCTCTGGAAATAGAGAGGGAAGGTGGAGGCAGGACCGCCCCCCTGGACCGTGCCCGCCGGCCACTCCCACCCTCCCGTAGGTCGTCCTAAACTACAACGGGACTTCCGAAGAGCTGGTGGCCGTGTCGGGGCACCAACTGAACTGGCCCCTGGGGTTCCCACCTCCTGACATCCCCAGATGTGGCTTTGACAATGAGGACCCAGCCTGCAACCAAGGTACCTGCCCCCTGGCATCCAGGCCTCTCGTTCTGGAGATGCCGCCCCCCCCCCCCAGAACTTTCTGGAGAGATACCCTCCTCCTGCCATTTCCTTCCCCCCGTGCACCATCCTAGTGCACTGGCTGACAGTTAGAGGGGTCTAAGCGAAGCCTCTCTTGCCACAACTTCGACTCTCTCCTGCAGCCCACTTTTCCACCCTGGAGGCACTGGCTCTGGTGGGCAGCCTGTCCCTGCTCAGCATCCTACTCATCTCCATCTTCATATACAGGTGGGCCTCAGGGCGAGGGTGCTGAGTGAGGCTGGGAAGCCTGGGGCACCGACGGCAGGGGCGGTGGCAGGGCCCTGAGGGAAGGGGACGTGGGGGGAGGGGACAGCAGGGGAAAACGGGAGATGGGGGAGAAGAGACACTAAAAAGCCTCAGGACCCAGGGGAGAGAGGAGGAGGGAACCGGGCTAGGAGTGGGGGGTGGGGGGCTGGGTCTGAGAAGATCCAGAGCAGTCGAAGGCAGGCGTGGCATCACAGGGGCGTGGGCAGTGGCAGCGGGTTGGCTTGTCAGCCCTTCCTACTCTAGCAGACCGGATGAGAGCAGTGGTTGAGACCCTTTGGGATCGGGTCCCTGCTGGCTGCTCAGGGATGATAAGTCCCCAGGGAGATAAAAGGCCCCGGTCCTGCTTTCCTGTTGGAGCTGGAGAGAAGATGCAGGAGAAGTTCCAGATGAAGAGAGGCAAGGACGGGGCGGGATCAGTGCTGGCCCAGCATGTGCTCCATGCTACCTGTGGCCGCTTCCCCACGCAGCCCTCGGTGCTCTCCCGTCCTTATAGCGATGCTTACAAATACATGTCGAGTCCCCAGTTTCCGAAGGAGGACGTTTGGTTGGACAAGAAGACACGAGACTCAGAGGAATGAAGCGCCTACCCCAGGGTCCCAGTGAGGCAGGGTTTCAGCCACGCCTTCCGAGTCTGGGCTCAGAGGACAGTCCCCCATCTGCCGCTCCGCAGAGCGGCGGGGATGCCTCGGCACAGGCGGTGATCCCAGGGCTGTGAGAAGGGGCTGTGGGCAGAGCACCCCGCCCTGGGTCGGGGCTCAGACGGGCTCAGACGCAGCTTTCACACCCCAGGAAGATGCAGCTGGAGAAGGAACTGGCCTCAGAGCTGTGGCGGGTGCGTTGGGAGGACCTGCAGCCCAGCAGCCTCGAGAGGCACCTTCGGAGCGCGGGCAGCCGACTGACCTTGAGTGGGGTGAGGACACTGGTGGCGGGGAATAGGGAAGAGGAGCAGGGCCTGATGGGTAGGGGGGAGAGCAGGGAGCAGGGGTCTAGGCCCAGCTCTGCCTTCACTTGTCGTGTGGCCTTGGGCAAGTCACGTCTCCTCTCTGAGCCACCGTAGAGAATGAGTACACCTGCGGAGCCTCCCTCGGGAGGCTCATTCAGAGACGGAAGATAGTGTACATGAAACCATATTTAAAAAAGGAAAAAAGTAAATGAGAGGATTTCATGGCATGGAGAAGAGCAGCGGTCCGGCCCGCGGGAGGGAGAGCCGGCCGTGGGGCCCATGGGCTGACTGTCCCTCTGCCCGCCACCCCTTCAGAGAGGCTCCAATTACGGCTCCCTGCTCACCACCGAGGGCCAGTTCCAAGTCTTCGCCAAGACCGCGTATTATAAGGTGGGCCCGGGGGCTGGGGCAGCGTCGGGACAGAGGGGTCCCCAGGGCCCGGGGCCACCTCCTCACAGTGACAGTCTCCCGTTCCCTGCCCAGGGCAACCTCGTGGTCGTGAAGCGCGTGAACCGTAAGCGCATCGAGCTGACGAGAAGAGTCCTGTTTGAGCTGAAGCATGTAACGTGGGGCAGTGAGCCAGCGGCCTGGGGAAGGGCACCGCGGGGCGCGGGCCTGCGGGGACCTCGGCTTGTCCGTAGCCCCTTGGACGGGCACTTGTATATTGCGGGTGGGAGGAGGAGACCATGGATGAGGAGGGGAGATGGGCGAGGTCCCGGAGGAAGGTCGTGGAGGGGCCATACTCGAGGCCCCAGGGGGCACAGGGCTTGGGAGGCGGAGGGAGCAGGGAGCAGAGTCTGGGGGGAGGTGGGCTAAAGAACATGCTGGAACCACCAGGGAAGTTCCTAGGAGGTCTGCGGAGATCAATAGGGAATTAAGAAGAGTGAGGGATCCTGGGTGGGGGCGGGGACATTGGGTTCGTAGCGAGGCCTCTGTGGGCTCCCGGCGCGGGCTCCTGATGTGGGCTCCCACCTGCAGATGCGGGACGTGCAGAACGAACACCTGACCAGGTTCGTGGGCGCCTGTACCGACCCCCCCAACATCTGTATCCTCACGGAGTACTGTCCCCGGGGGAGCCTGCAGGTGAGGGGACAAGCGGGTCCTGGGAAACCTGGCCTAGGCCAGGCTCTGACCCTGACTGGCCCTCGGACCCTGCGCAAGCCTCTCCCTCTCTCTGACCTCCGTTTGCCCATCTGTAAAGTGGGAGTGGCTGTAGGCAGTGGCACCGGAGTCAACCCAAAGCTCCGTCCCGTTCTGCCAGCTGACAGCAGGCAGGCCCCTGCTCTCTGCACCCCGGGCGTCGGCAGGGCACGGGTCTGACTCTCGCTGCCCAACAGGACATCCTGGAGAATGAGAGCATCACCCTCGACTGGATGTTCCGGTACTCCCTCACCAACGACATTGTCAAGGTGGGTCGGCTGGAGGGGGGCGTGCCGCTCCCCGGCCTGGCTGCGGGTCGACTCGTACCCCAGACCGTGCCTCCCGTGTCCCCAGGGGATGCTCTTTCTACACAACGGGTCCATTTGCTCCCATGGGAACCTGAAGTCATCCAACTGCGTGGTAGACGGACGCTTCGTGCTCAAGATCACCGACTACGGGCTGGAGAGCTTCAGGGACCCAGAGCCAGAGCAGGGACACACCCTCTATGCCAGTGAGCCCAGCCCCACTCTGCCCCCAGCCGGCCCCAGCCCGGCCGCAGGGAGATGGAAAGCTTGGCCATTCCAGCCTCAGCTCACCCATCAGCGGAAGGGGAGGCAGACGAGTGATCTCAGGGACCCTCTAGCTCCAGCACCCCAGATCAGTCGCAGCCACGCCCTCTAGCCACATCCTTGGTTCCTTTGAGCTTCAGGGCCCTTGGCCCTGTGACCGCTGACCTCTGACCCACAGAAAAGCTGTGGACAGCCCCTGAGCTCCTGCGAATGGCCTCGCCCCCTGTGCGGGGCTCCCAGGCCGGGGACGTCTACAGCTTCGGCATCATCCTTCAGGAGATCGCCCTGAGGAGCGGTGTCTTCCACTTGGAGGGTTTGGACCTCAGCCCCAAAGGTGAGAGGGCCGTGCTGTCCCCTACCGCCGCGGCAGGCTCGGCTAGCCCCAGCCCCAGCCCGAGCGACAGGGACCCCCGGAAACGCCACCACACCTTCCTCTGGATCGCTCGGCCACCGCCCATTGCTGCCAGTGACCCTAGCAGACTGGCCCGGGTCCCTGTGGGGCTCGCCAGCCCCATACCCCGGTCCTCAGCTGCCCCTCGGCTGCCCCTGCCCCTCAGCCCCGCTCCCCCCCACCACACAG
>NW_006443131.1:2728045-2730532 GCF_000325575.1 Pteropus alecto | reverse complement strand
GCCTCACCCCTGCAGTGGCCGAGGCGGCCCCTCACACGGCCAGCTGCAACCGCCATAGCCTCGCAGGCCCCTTCGCAGCACCGCACGACCCGACTGTCCAACAGCCACCTACCCCTCGTTCCTGCTCCTCCACCAGCACCGCCACCCCACACCCTTCCTGCCCAGCCCCCCACGGTCCCTAGTCTTCTGTGCAGAGAAGACGGGGCCTCCCGCCTCTGCTGCAGCCTCTCTGCCCGCCACAGGAGCCCCCCTACTCCTGATGCTTCCCCTCCCAGTGTGCCCTCCTGGGGCTTCGCGTCCTGGCCCCCGCGGCCCGGTGCCTCCAGACGCAACGCTGACCCCGCGCGCGCTGCCGCGGCTCCCCATCGATCCCGGTGCCTTTGGCGTCCTGTCCGTCCTCACTGTGTTCCCCCGGGCTGAACAAAATCGCCAGGATGCCCGAAGCTTCCGGCTTGACCCCCCCAGTCGCAGGGATGAGCTACCTTTCCTCCTCCCCTCTGGCCCTGCACCCCTACCCCGCTGCGTCCCCAATCAGCACCCTCATCCCGCCCGCGCCCCCCCAGGGAGAACAGCAGCAACATCCTGGACAACTTGCTACGTCGCATGGAGCAGTACGCCGACAACCTGGAGGAGCTGGTGGAGGGGCGCACCCAGGCCTACCTGGAGGAGAAGGGCAAGGCCGAGGCCCTGCTCTACCAGATCCTGCCCCAGTGAGTGCCCTGGCTGGTGCCGCCCCTGGCCCCTGGCCCCGCCCCGCCTCACCCTCTGACCCCTGGCCCCTCAGCTCGGTGGCTGAGCAGCTGAAGCGCGGGGAGACCGTCCAGGCCGAAGCCTTCGACAGCGTGACTATCTACTTCAGTGACATCGTGGGTTTCACAGCCCTGTCAGCAGAGAGCACGCCCATGCAGGTGAGTCAGGGGCCGGGTGAGTCAGGGCGCAGGCGCAGGCGCAGGCGCAGCCGCAGCGGGCAGCCAGGCAGGTGTGCTGGGCGGAGCGTCTTCACCCCGCAGGCCAGTTTCTGGTTCCGCTTTTCCCACCCGCCCAAGCCCAGGCGGGGTCCCTCACCCCCTGCCCCCTTTGGCTCTCTTTCCTTCCAGGTGGTGACCCTGCTCAATGACCTGTACACTTGCTTCGATGCTGTTATAGACAACTTCGACGTGTACAAGGTGAGGATGGGGGAAGGGATGAGAAGGGACGGACAGACAGACAGAGACTCAGGGACAGGGCCAGCGAGAGGGGAAGGGCAGAATGACATAGAATCCGTAAGAGAGGAGACCAAGGGACACAGGCGGAGACAGTGTCACAGGGAGACCCAGGAGCAGGGAGAGAAACCGTGCGGGGGCGGGGGAGAGGAGAGGAAAGAGCGGCCGGCTGGCCGATGAGCGGACAGAATGACAGGGCACGAGGTGTTGGGGCAGCACAGGGAAGAGACGGTCCAGCCCTCGCGCCACCCTCACAGGTAGAGACGATCGGGGACGCCTACATGGTGGTGTCCGGGCTCCCAGTGCGGAACGGGCGGCTGCACGCGCGCGAGGTGGCCCGCATGGCCCTGGCGCTGCTCGACGCCGTGCGCTCCTTCCGCATCCGCCACCGGCCTCAGGAGCAGCTGCGCTTGCGCATCGGCATCCACACAGGTGAGGCCGCCGAAGCCCGAAGCCCGAGCCGGCTCCCGAAGGTTGGAGCCGCGGGAGGGAGGCTTCTTTCCACCTGCCTCATCCCCCCTCCTGCCTCTGCGGAGCGCCCCAGCCCCGCCCTGTGGCCACCCTCCATCCGCCACCCACCTCCCTTACCACCCTCCCTCCCCTTGCTGACTCGCTTCCCTCCCTCCAGGACCCGTGTGCGCTGGTGTGGTGGGGCTGAAGATGCCCCGTTACTGTCTCTTTGGGGACACAGTCAACACGGCCTCAAGAATGGAGTCTAACGGGGAAGGTATGGTGTCCACCCTCTAGACAGGGTGGGAGGACAGGGTAGCCGGAGCCCAAAGTTCCCAGTGCAGGTTGTGCCTGTCCCATCCCTGTCACCTCTCTTAGCCCGGGCTGCCCCAGGCTCCTGCTCCAAAGGGCTCGCCGGGGCAGATCGCCTCGAATCTAGTCTGAGGTCCTAGCTCCATCTTGACAAGCGTTGCAAAGTCTTTGCCGTGTTCACAGTCCCAGCAGGAGTCTCGGCCTCACGGCCCCTCCACGCCTCCCAGCTGTGGTGAGGAGGGCTCAGAGCGGCCCACTTGGGGTGAACCTCGGCTCTCCAGCTGCCCCAGCCGGGCCAGTGTGCCACACGTCCCCGAGCCCCCGCTCCCCTCATCCGTGACATGGGAGTAGAACATGTACTCACTAGAGTGATGGGGAAAAGCCATAAAACATGACAAGCCCGTAACTGTCATCCACTCCTCCGAGCCTCAGCCGTTGAGCTGTAAAACGATGCCTGTCTCGGCTTGAAAAAAACCAAGCACAGCCCTTGGCACACAGTAGGTACCTAATAAATGCTTGCTCT
>NW_006443131.1:2724491-2728028 GCF_000325575.1 Pteropus alecto | reverse complement strand
CCCTCTGCTCTCCTGCTGTATTCAACACAATTCAATCAAGTCAACATTTATTGAGTGACTACTGAGTGCCAGGCCCTGGGATACTGAGAAGACTCAGACCCACAGTTAGCTGGGGTCCACGCAGACCCCATCCAAGCCTTGCAGCCGGAGAAGAGCTCCTCGGAACCCAGGGGGCCTCCGGTTCCGCAGACATTCCCTGGGCACTGCGTTCGGGGCTGCTGGAGAAAGCCTCTCACCGGGTCCGGTGCTCAGGGAGCATATTCTGAGAAGTGGTTCCGTAACAGAGCAAGGCCTCTGTGCTGCAGGCCCCGGGAGTTCAGAGGGAGGCCAGAAGAGGGGTGTGGGGGCGCCAAGTCAGGACGCAAGGGGCCCGGGTCTGAGACCAGCGGCCTGGGCAGACCTCCTCCCTTGGGACTCCGTTCCCTCGGCCAGAAAATGAGGGCAAGAGTTACACACCAGCAACAGCAACGGCTGATACAGTGCCTCCTCCGAGCCGGAGGGGATGGGTGCTGTCGCTGCCAGCTTTCCGCAGACGAGGACGCCGAGGCCCGGAGAGTTCATGACTCCCCCCCAAGCAAGTGGTCAGGCTGGGATTCGCACTGGGCAGGGCAAGGTCCGAAGCCTGAGCCCTGACCACCGTGCCGTATTGTCTGCCCGGTGACGCGCTGGAGCGCTGTCCAGCAGAACAGCCTACAGCGATGACAACGCGGGGCAATCTCTGCTGGCCAGCATGGCGGCCTCGGTCACGCGGGGCTGGGATCTCTTGAAATGGGGTCATGCAACTGAGACCCCGAATTTTTAACTATACTTAGCTTTAATTAATTTAAATTTAAATAGCTATACGTGACTCTTGGGGACCAGGATAGAGGACACAGCTCTGAAGTTCCAAGGGAGGGACCACATGGTCAGACACCTCGTGGGTGGGGTGGGGCTCTGCATTAGGCTTCCGGGCCGAAGGAGGGAGGGAGAGCATCTTCCTACCCCGCGGTCCCCAGGTCCCCTCTCTCACATCCCTTACCCTCCTTCTCCGTCATCCCGCTCAGCCCTGAAGATCCACTTGTCTTCTGAGACCAAGGCCGTGCTGGAGGAGTTCGGTGGGTTCGAGCTGGAGCTTCGTGGGGATGTAGAAATGAAGGTAGAGAGGGGAGCCCCTGCCTCACCACCCCATGGGGGCCTCGAGGGGGTGACCGTCCCTCAGCTTTTTTCTCAGTTGGCCAACCCCACACACATCATTTGGGAAAGTGGGTGTGCCACTCCCCACCCCAACTTCTATTTCCCTCCAGGGCAAAGGCAAAGTTCGGACCTACTGGCTCCTGGGGGAGCGGGGGACTAGCACCCGAGGTTGACCCACCTCCCCTCCTGGCCTCGGATGCCTCCTTTCTCTGTGCCGGAGGCGACAGAGAGGCGCCAGGCCTCAGCCTCGCCTACAGCAGCCCCACCATTGCCGAAGGATCGCAGAAGTGGTTTGAAAGCTCAGGTGTGCTGACCTCAGTGGAGACACCGTTTATCACCTCGGAAAGGGGACTGGTGTGGGGGGGAACGCAGAGCTCACAGGACCGGACCAAAGCACACAGCCACGTCAAGTGGCACACAGGCAGGCACAGCACCCGCTCTCCGCCCCATGCCCCCGTGTGGGCTGGGCTGGGGTGTGGATTCCTGGACCCTCCCACCCCTCCCATACCCTCCACCCTCAACTCAACCTTGCTACACTGTGACTTTCGTGGAGAGGGAGAAGAGCCATCTTGGGGAAACAGGAAAAGGGACTGTAGGTGACCCTAGGGATGAGGGGAGTCCACATCTGGGTCTAGCCCACACAGGCCACGAACCCCCCTCAACCGCCCCCCTAATGTCAGATACAGTGCGAGGGGAGAGGGGTGTCACTGGGTGGGGGCCGCAGGCCTGTTTGCTTTGCTTCTCCTGAGAGCAGCCATCAAAACCTTGATTCCAGCGACAGTGTCTCTTCTTCGGGGAGAGGGGGTTGCCAGAAAACACAGGCCATGTTCTCCACCCCCTACATCAGATAAGACGAGCTTCTCCAGCTTGGAGAGCAGTACCTGAGAAAGGCCACCCTCCCCTTCAGAGTCTCCCCAGCAGTGCTGACACTTGGGTCCCAGGACCCACTTACACCATTCTGAGTTATGGAGGGGCCCGAGAGCTTTTGTTTTTGTGGATTACATCTATCGATACGTACCATTTTAGAAATTAAAACAAGCCCTGTTGATTCATTTAAATAACCGTAATAAACCCATTCACGTGTTTGTAACTTTTTATTGCTTTATCAAGAACATTCTTAAGAGAAACTGGCTTTTTTTTTTTTAACTGCCAATACGTGGTAATGAGAATTACAATGACTCATCCAGTGCCACTGCCCCGATTCACGCGGAGACATGAGCAGCTGTCACCCCTCACACCCTCCCTGCGGATATATCAGCACGGCGGAGGCCAATCATGTCTCAGCAGTAGCATGACAATCGTTCAGGCCTCATCCCTCCCCCAAAGGGTTTTGGGGACTCGCAGGGTCTCTGGACCCCACCATGAGGACGGCTGTATTACCCAACGCCTGGTGCACCACATGGAAGGAGCGGAGGCTGGATGGAGCGTTTGGCGTCTCCTGTCCAGGGACGCCTGGGAGCCGAGGAGGAAGAGTGGGGTGGGGACACGTGGATCCCTTTTTTGTCTCATTTGGGATTTGGGGGTTGTCCACGTGCCTTCCACTCCCATGCCAGTGCCCACACGTGATCGTTTGCAAAATGACTCTGTAAGGGCCCTTCCGTCCCAGCTCTGGCTGCCCACCCCCTCCCCCTTCCTGGGCGGGCAGACAGGAATGCAGATGGGGGAGGGAGAGGTGGCTACGGCTTCACCTCCCCCGCAAGAGCCCAAGTGCCAGACATTTCTTCAGTGCCATCCATCAAGTGCAGACAGGCCCTCCTCCCACCTCCCCAAGCCTCTCCCTGGGGTCCACCCCAGGGAGACTCTGAGGTAGGGTGGGCAGCTCTGAGGCCTGCCCTCAGGGCCCTGCTCCCCAATACACGAGCTGGTGTCTGGGGTGAGGAAAGGGTAAATGGTTCCCCCCCTCCCGTGCTTGTCCAGCGACCCTTCTTGGTGCTGGTGCTCCCTGCCCACCCTTTGTGGCCTCTGTCAGATCTGATTTATTGGGAGAGGGAGCCGCACCATCAAGTCCTCGCCTCCCCAGAGAGGATGAGTGGTACCGAACAGGCCTAACAAGGATGGTTGCCCTGGTAACCACGTGCCTCAACTTCCTGGTGGGCTTTGGTGGCCCTGGTGACCCCCAGGCCCCAGTCAGTCCTCTCAAAGGTAGCAGGCAGCCCCAGGAGAGAGTGGGTCGGCCGAACAGAACTGCGGGCCCACGCTGGACGCGCTGGGGGGCCGGCCTGTCTAGAGACCGGGCTTCGGGGAGGCGAGGCTGCAGAGTCGGCGTGGGGACAGGGGACGGGCGGGAGCGGGGTGGCTGAGGAGCCCCAGCGAGACAATGGCAGGAAACTGCCGGTCAGATCCTTCCTCGGCAGCCGGGGCCCG
>NW_006443131.1:2717823-2724234 GCF_000325575.1 Pteropus alecto | reverse complement strand
CCAGTGGGTCTGGGAGGGGCGGGGGAGGGGAGTGCACAGGGATTCCCAGGAGTATGAAAAAAATAATAATAACAGTAATCGTCGTCGGCGTTCAATTGTTGACATACATTATCTCATCAGGGCACGTGACCCCCTGGGGAGGAGGCAGGCGGGCAGCTGCGGGGGGAGGGCCCAGCTGAGGTCCAGCTGGAGGTAGGAGGGCCCGCTGCGGACCGGACCGCGCCAGCGAACCCCAGCCCAGCCAGCCCTGCCCAAGGCCGAGGCCTGGAAAAGGACAGAGCTGACGGAGGAAAGCAGCGATCCTCTGCCCCGCCTCCTCTTCCCTGCGTCAAAGCGCTCGCTCGGGTCACTTACGTACCATAGCAGCACATTTAGTAATAATTTTTTTAAAAACTGATTTATACCTTTCAGGACAGATCCGTGGAATCTAATTAGCCGTGGAGGCCAGTCTTGCAGCCTGAAAGTCTTTATTTATTTATTTTTTAAAATTAAATTGCAGGAACTGTAAAACTATAAAAATAAATAAATTAACCATTAAGGATGCCTAATGCTGTCCAGGGAGGTTTAATCTCATTGGGCTGGAAGGCAAGTATGGTTACAGGCGATGAAGAGTTAGGATGCTGATGAGTTTGGTGGCGCAGGGAACAGAGGCAAGGATTCAGGGCAGGAGGCGGCCACAGGAAGGGGAAGGTGGGGGGCCGGAACCCACGGGCCCTAGTGCTGACCCCAGATTGAGTGACAGGGTGCAGCTGGGAGAAGCCTCCACCCACCCAGCTCCCAAGCTCACACACTGCATCGGGCAGCGAGTGCCCTTTAAGCACCTTCCATAGCAGAGTCCATGGCCAAGTGCATCTGTTAATCACAGCGGCGTCCTGAACGTGACGCCGCTGTCACTCTCCCACAGTCACGCCCCGCGTTGGGCGGACTGCACATGGCAAACCTTGGCTGCCAATTCGCCCCATAATCAGATCAGCCTGTCCTGCCTCAGCCCGCCTCGCTGCCAGCAGGCCAGAGCCAGGCCAGAACACCAGGGCGTTCTCGATACTCAAGACTGGAACCGTGTCAAACCTCTATCAAGTCGTTAAAAGGCTAACTCTGGAGACAGCCGGCCTGTATTCCAATCCCAGCTCTGCCCCGCAGAATCCACGTAATCTTGGGCAAATCCCTCAACTTCTCTAAGCCCCAGTTTCCTGCTTTGTAACACGGAGAATGATCAGAAGACCTACCTCAAGGGTCGCTTTGAGGATGACCTGAGTTCATTCTTCCTGGCGGATATTAAGAACCAGATAAGTGTTTGCGCTGTTACGAAGAGTCCACATCATGCGAAGAGTCCACATTATGCGAAGAGTCCACATTATGCGAAGAGTCCACATCATGCGAAGAGTCCACATTATGCGAACCGTCAGCCTCGTGTGAGGACTCCCTGCTGTCCGGGGAAGAGCTGGAAGTGAATAGCTCACACGATCAGACGTGTCAGTGAGAGGTGCTCGCGAGTGCTAGAAATCTTAGAAGAAAAAGCAGACTGACTGCCCATCCAGGGCCGAAATCTTTCTAAAATGTCTGTGCATTCTTCTGTGTTCTATCGGGAAACTTTCAGAGACTTAGAACTTTCGTTTTTGACCATTCGATTTTGACAGGTCGTCATTAGAATATTCTTCCTGATGTGACAAGACGGAGATATGGCCATCATTAGAATTCCTTTTGACGGAATCGTCTTGTGTATGGACCAGAGGGCTTGCCCCTCCAACTGCCATCTAAAGAAGGTGCATCTGCTTTGTTGAGCTCGGAACTGAGTTTTTATAGACATTCCGAAGCTCGGGATGAGCTAAATCCACTTGTGTGACAGTTGAGAGAAGCAAAGGAAGAAGAATTTCAGTAGCTGGATTGGGGCTTGGGAAACCACATATTTCTACTACTTGTTTTCTTTAAAGACTGAAGTCTTTATTTCATTTTCTAGAAATGATACACACTTATACAAAGAGGTACGGAGAAGAAATTAATGTCACCTGAAAGTGTGCCACTGAAGTAGTTATCGTGAACATTTTTGATGGACATCCTTCTAATGTGAATTCCACATTGCTTGATGTTGGTGTTTAATATAAACACCACGTACTGAAAAGCCAGTTGGCCTTCTCGCCGCTTCCACCGGGCCTAGGACAGCTCTTCTAGCCACACACGAGTCTCCTCTCTCTTCCAGAAACGATGCTTCCACGCCCCGCCCCCCCCGTATGGGATGCTCGGTCACAGAGCAGCACTAATTTCTTTAGAGATTTATCGGAGATCTGACCCCAACCTCTTTACTATTCCTCCTGGGCGAGATCCCATGGGTTCGCCCTGGTGTGTCAGCATCCCTTCGACAGACAAGCTGCCTCCCTGTCTGGAGCAGAATCTTCCCAGGTGCAGTCTGAGAGGACAAAGAGCTGGCAAATGTCACCTCCCTGTGTCTGTCACGCGAGGAGCTGTTATGGAACTTGGGGCCACATGTACACAACCCCGCCCTTCATCCTCACATAGTTTTTCTCACCTTGCTGCTGTGAATTCGCATCTCTCCAACTCTGGTCTCTGTTAGATTTTAAGGTGAAAAAAATACCTATTTTATTGAAGATTTCATACAAGAGATGGGGAAGAGAAAGGTTATGTCACATAAAGCACGGTATTTATTTCTATCTAGAAAATCCATTAGACAGATGTACTGTCTTTTCCAAGCCTGTGTCCAGCTGGCCCCGAGTCAGGGCGGATCCAGGTGTTGTGGGGCCTGAAGGTTATACAACAGTTCGATGGGTCCTCTTTAAGAGTACAAAATCGGGTATGAAATAAATATTTAATTAGAATGTGATAACCAATTACAAATTTCTAAAAACTGACAAATATCTAAACATGTCAAAACCTAGAAAAACATTTTCTCACATCTCGCTGATCTGTTCATTCATCAACGGACACAGAAGTTGCTTCCATACCTCGGTTATTATAAATAATGCTGCAGTGCGCCTCGGGGTGCAGATAGCTTTTCAAGTTACTGTTTTCATTTGCTTTGGGTAAATACCCAGCAGCGGAATTGCCAGATCACGTGGTAGTCCATCTCTCTTTTAAAATAAACTAATTTAATTTTAAAATCAGCAATGACAAAGTTCGAAGATAATATCTATAAATATCTTTATATATATAAAGATGTACAACAAAGTTTCTTTTGTATCTGCCCCGTTGTCATCTGCAAGCCCTTTTTAATCATCTTCTTGGTCCTTCCCGGCTTCTTCATGTGAATATGAGCACACACAAATGTTTTCCCCTTCCTTACCCAAAAGGTCACCTCTTCCTTATTCTTTTTGTAGCTGCATAGTATTCATTTTGTGCACAAACCATAATCTATTAACCGAGTTGATGGATATTTACATTTTCAGTCTCTTGCTATTGTAATCAATACTATCGTGTTTAATGGCATCGCTATACCCAACATGTAATCTCATGTCCATGTCTGTTCCATGCAGGAAACCTGCAAGGTAAACTCCTAGAAGTGGGCTTGCTGAGTCAACGGGCATGTGCATTTCTCGTTTTTATACCCATTCCAAAGTGCCCCATGCTGGGCTTACCGACTTGCACACCCACCAGCAATACATGAGGGTGACTCATTCCCTAAAACTTTGACAACTATTTTCAAACTTGGGGATTATTGCCCACGTGACAGATGAAAAGCGGTGTGTCTCAGTTTAGTTTTCTTTGCTCCGTTTTTAAAAAATTGAGGCAAAACATACATATAGTAAAATGAACAGCTCAACAAATGTTAACATGTATGCCATCATCCAAATAAAGATAAGATTGCTCCCAGCACCTCAGAAGTCACCTTCATGTCCCTTCCCAATTAATACCTCCCCTAATCCTCACCCCTTAGAGCTAACTATTATTCTTCTACAGACATAGATCACTTTTAGTGTTCTCGAATTTAATGTACGTGAAATCGCACAATATATACTTAGCGTGTCTGGATTCTTTGTTTTTAAGACTTTTCTGTAGAGCAGTTTAAGGTTCCCAGAAAGATCAAGAGGTCTCCCATATACCCTCTGCTCCTACACATGCACAGCTTCTCCCGCTACCAACATCCCCCAGAGCAGGACATTTGTTAACAACTTTGGCACATCATAATCTGCCAAAGTCCGTAGCTCGCATTAAGGTTCATTCTCGGTGTTGTACATTCTGTGGGTTTGTATAATGTATAACACGTGTCCATCATTATAAAATCATAGGGAGCATTTTCACTGCTTTAAAAATCCTCTGTGCTCCACCCATTCATCTTCCCCAGCCCCTACCCCGTGGCAACCACTGGTCTTTTTGTCTCCACGGTTTTGCCTTTTCCAAATGTCGTAAAGTTGGAATTCCGCAGCATGTAGCCTTTTCAGATTGGCTTCTTTCACTCAGTAATATGCACTTAGGTTTCCTCCATGTCTTTTCACGGCTCAACAGCTCATTTCTTTCCAGCGCTGAGTCCTTGCAGTTAACATAAGAGATGACTCTAGTGTTGAGAGTAATGGAGGCTTTGTTTGTTTGTTTGTTTGTTTTTACCGCTATGTACTATTCCATTGTATGACTATATCTGCAATTCTTTATTTACCCTTTCTATTGTTGATGGGCCTTTGGACTTCATTTAGGTTTTTTATTAAAAAGCAGTTTTAGGTGCAATTGTTTCTAGGTTTTGACTAATAAATAACGCTACCGTGACCGTTCAGTGGACACATGAACTCACTTCTCTTGGCTGTATACTTAGGGTGGAGCTGATGTGTCACGGCACAGGGAATTGTTTAGCTCTGGTATCTACTGCTCACCACTTCACTAGAGTCATTGGTCCAATTTCCACTCCATCCAGCGAAGTATGAGAGTTTCAGTCACTACGCATGCTCCCCAACACTTGGTCTCGTCAATCTTTTTGACCATAGCTGTGCTAGGAAGTGTTTAGTGGCATTTCATGGGTTTCTTTTGAAATTAAAAATTGTTGATATAATTTCAAACTTACAGAAATGTTGCAAGAAGAGGACAAAGAACTCTGTACACCCTTCAACCATGTTTACGCATTAACATTTTTACCACATTCTCTCTCATATCTATATATGGCACAAAGGATTAGGGGTTAGGGTCAGGATTTTACCTCTACGTATAAATATAGATTTACATATAATTTTATATTTGTGTAAATTGTTATATATAAAGTGCTAAAGAACAAGGACATTCTCTTACATAATCACTATTAATTTTTCAAAATCAGGAAATTAACTGCTATCTAACCTATAGTATATATTCGAATTTCTTCAACTTCCGATTGTCCCAGTAACATACATTACAGTAAACATTTTTGTTTTCAGTTTAGGATCCAGTTCAGGATCACGAGTTGCATTTAGTTGTCACGTGTCTTTGGGATTTTTTTTTTTTTTTCACTTTGGCATTCTTAATCTAGAAGACGTCTTAAATTTAAATGACCTTAACATTTCGGACAGGCTAGTTATTTTGTAGAACGTCCCTCGATTTGGGTTTGTCTGATTCTCACCTGATCAGTGTTAGCATAATTTTCGTCAAATGCTGATTTTTTCCATCGCAGTTTTTTTAAATCATTTTTTACTGTGGTAAAAAAACCTGCAACGCAAAATTTGTCATTTTAACCATTTTTAAGTATGAGTCAGTAGCATTAATTACATTCACAATGTCCTGCAACCATCATTTCCAAAATTTATTCATTACCTCAAATAGAAACTCTGTAACCTTAAAACGATAAACTTCCCTAAGTGTTAACTTGTATCTGTAGCGTTTCTCAGTTTAAAAAGTGAGCTCACACCCATCATCCATATAATCCTCTCAAAGATGTCTCCATTTTATAGAAAGCGTATGGATTTTTTAAAGTAAGTATTCAAAATTGTGAAATTTGATCTGTCTTTCGAAAGCTATTGATATGCACAGGTGGGGTACCCGGAAGTAGAAACGAACTCATGCAATCGAGGCTACTCTGGACTCACAATCGACGGTAACATTCCTCACCGGGTTACGGGGGAGGGTACATTGTCTTCCGTGACACGGGTCACTACCAGATACTCAAAACAAAGATGAAGATGGTTCCGTGACTTAGGGAAATTTCGCGAGATCTAGTGCTGGCACGACTGTGATTTGCAAAAGTGGGTCCGTGCATTTTTTTGTTGTTGCAAAGTCTGGCTAACTGCACTTGCGTGAGCGCGTACACTTGCGTGTGTGATGCACACTCAGCTCTGGGAGCCGGCTCCCTCAGCCTCGGAGGGTGTTTGCTCCGGCACGGGTTAGGGTTAGGGCTCCGCTCCCTCGCCCTGCACTGCCAATTCGCAGCCGGGCTTGGAGGGGGGCGCTCCCTAAGCCACGCACAAGCCCGCTCCCGGGCGAGGTCCCCAGCGGCGCCGCAGCCCG
>NW_006443131.1:2716534-2717476 GCF_000325575.1 Pteropus alecto | reverse complement strand
TCCCCGGCCCCCGCCCTTCCACCATGGCCGCCCCTGTGTGGTGCAGGCAGACGCTGGTCCTCGGTGCCCCCCTATAGCGCTTACTGCCTCCTCCCCGCCCCGGGGCCGGACCCGAAGGCGCCTCGCTCCCCAGCCCTTGGGGCAGCAGCCAGGGAGGTCTCCTGCGCCCTCCTTCGGGGCAGGACCCCTCTTTCGCCCACCTCCTGAGGCAGTAACTTAGGGTTTTCCCTGCTTCCCTGAGGGTCAGAAGCCAGAAGGGGGTCCCCTCCCCGTCCCAGGGGCGCGGGCCCTCTCCCCAGCACACCCGGGAGCGGACGGCCTTCCTCGGCGCTGCCACCCCGGGGCGGGACCCAGAGGGCCGTCGCCTTCGCCTCCTGCACAGGCGCGGCCTTTGGGGAGGAGGGAGGACTGCGGAGGACAGGGACCCATCCCCTCCTCTCCCCCACCAGTCCCTGGCGACCAGAGCCCCTCATTTCTAGGACTCCCACCCATCCACTCCCGGGCCTTCTCCCGTCTCCTGGCTGCAGCCATGGAGTTACAGAAGGGGAAGGGGGCAGCAGCAGCAGCTGCTTCGGGAGCGGCGGGAGGTGCAGGAGGAGCGGGAGCAGGAGCCCCAGGAGGGGGGAGGCTGCTACTTTCCACCAGTTTGGATGCCAAGGATGAGTTAGAGGAGGTAGGTGTGGGGGGTGGGAAGGGAGTTAAGAAATCGGGCTGAGGCGGGATCCTGGAGCGGATACGGGGTGGGGGCGGGGGAGGAGGCCTTCAAGTTGTTTTCTGGGGCAACACAAACACTGCTCCAGACTTCCTGCTCCTGAAGGAAGACGTGTGGGCCGACTTCCTGGACAGGTTGTCATAGCAACAGCAGCCACTAGTATGAAAATGGGTGGGGGGCTGCTGATGAGGAAGGGATGCAGCGTCCAGATCCACCGAACTTATTTTTGA
>NW_006443131.1:2707160-2716455 GCF_000325575.1 Pteropus alecto | reverse complement strand
GTGTGTGTGTGTGTGTGTGTGTGTGTGTAGGGGTCTGGGGGCAGATAGGGTCTTGAGCAGGTCCTGGACCCTCTGTTAAGTACCATGACTCCATGTAGACACTGTCACTTGCCAGCGAAGGTAACTGGGCACTCAGACCGAGCGAAGACTTGAGGAAAAGTGGGTGAGTGCTCAGCGCTGAGCACAGCAGTGGGTGACGGGGCGAACGGGACCCCGGGGACTCCCGTTCAGAGCCAGGGCGCACTCCCGAAGGGGAGAGCACACAGATGCTGAAAGTAGGGTGGCGCGAGGCCGTGGGGAGCCCCACATGGGGTGTTAGACCGTGGGAGAGCCGACCCTTCCCTTCCCTCTCCCACTTGTCCTCCGGCCTTGTCCCCGACAACCCAGAGTTGACGGTGCGTCTCTTCGCTGCCACACTCCGAGAGAGATTCTTAGGAATGTGACACCCTGAATCAGGGATGTGATTGCTGAACTGTTCATAAGGCCTAACACATTCAACGCGCCGGTTGTCCAGGGACAGGACGAGGAAATTCACAGGCTCCAGCTCTTCGCTGGCCAGTCCCCTGCTTCTAACTTTGTCACTGCCTTTTATCAGATATTAGAGGGTGAGTAGGCCGATGGGTGGAATTCATACTTAAGGTTTGAAAAAGTGTTCAGATTCAAGATGGTGGAACACGTATGCAAAAATGAACTTTGCGAATCAAGAGGTGGCTGGATAGCGACTTTGCGGATTATCCATCAGCAAATGACCACTCCCAGAGTGGCTTCCCATCATGCTTCACCCCATAATTCTCTGTGCTTTTAGATAAATCAAAATTTGCTTTCTGCTGTTGTTTTTATCAGCTAAGGTGGATATAATTAGGAAACATAAACAATGCTTCTAAAAATAACGTATTCCCTAAACAGAAATGACTTTAGGGTTGCCTGGCAGTTTGCATTATCCACTTTTTTAGAAACGGCCACTGTCATTGTCAGAGTATCTACTGACCCTTTGTTCTAGTACCGAAGCTCTAGAATGAGGAAAGAAAATAGCTGACTATCTTTGATTCCCTCCTCCAGTCTGGGGCGTGGAGGGGCAAGACCCCAAGGTCGGAGGAAGATGTTCATTTCCCGCCCTGATTGCAGAGGGACCGTCCTGCCTCTACCCTGACTTGTGCCACCGAGCAGTATGGCATCCTGCTCTGAGCAGTGACGTGTTCGCTAGTGAACGAGACCACGAGAGAGGAAGCAGTGATTCTCTTGCTCTTTCGGGCTGTCCGAGAGTGAACTTTGAACTGTTTCCAGGGAGAAGGGGGAGGGAGGGTCTCTGTTTTTTTCTGATATCCTCAGTGTAGATGTTTCCCAGCTCGTCTTGGGCTCCCCCCTTTCCGTCTTTGCCCTTTGTCCTTTGCATTCAAAATTTCCAGCAAGCCTTGCCACTGTTTTTAACCCCTTGTGTGTGGGTCCCACCAGACCAGAGTGTCTCTAAGGGCAAGACTAACTGGCGTCTTCCTCTGTGCCTGCACCCAGAAGTTCTCAAAAGCCGATGGTGGCTGGCTGATCTCTGCTCATCCTGGCTTGGGTATTTTCCAGCGCAGGCCGCCCTGCTGCCCAGGGACACACACACAGGCAGCTTCCTGGCCGTCTGTGCGTGCTGTGCGTTGTCTGATAGGAAAGTAGGATGGGGAAGCCCCAAGGCCTGCTTTCCAGAGCTTATCATCTGGAGACCCAGCTCACGTGCCCACAGGAAGGTGAAAGACAACAAAACAGCTGGTCAGGGTAGCGGAGAGATGGGGTCGTCGGAGCTGGCTGATGCAGAAGGCCCGTCGGGGTCTGGAGTCCGAAGCTCAGGTCAGGGGCACCCCCGGTGGGGACCGTGACGCTTCCACCCAGGGGAGCGCGTTGTATCCTTTCTTCTCCTTGGCCGCGTTCCTGTCTTTGAAGAGGGAATTCTTCCTGCCCATCCCGATCCCAATGTGGGGAATGAGATAAAAATAGCACCCGAGGCGGGAGGCCTCAGACCATGGAGCTCACGTCCTGGTCTCAGGAGCCCATGTGGCTCCTGTGCCGAGGGGTCCCGTCCACTTGGAAGCCAGGCCGGAAGCGGCAGCGCGGCCTGTACAGCCCAGAACCTCTGGAGCCGTGGTCGATCCCGGGGTTGCCTGGTCAGCGGCTTGGCCCTTGCGGCTCTCCTCCAGGGAGTAATTGGAGTCTCGTCCGTGGGGGTTCCCCAGGGAATGCGCTTCGAGTCTCCGACTTGCACCCCCCGTCCTTGTTTACACAGAAGTGACCCTTGGGTGCGGGAACCCAGCTTGCCCGGTAATTGCACTGATGGGTCCGTGGGGTTTCGCAGGTTGGCTCACATTTTTTTCTGAAGGTGGCAGAATGCAGTCCCTCGGCCACTCGCCACTGCTCTGAAGGACGTGGCGTTTGGCGCGCACTTTACCAGACTGTGCGTCCACCTGGCCGAGGGAGGGGAGGCAGGTTAGAGGGAGCCCCCTGACTGCATTCTGCAGCTTGGGGTACATACCGGCAAACGGGAAGGCCGGCCCCACCCCCTGTGCCCCACACCACCACTGCCGTTGTCATGGAAACCGTGGGCAGGTGGTCCCCTTAGTCCAGAAGAGCTGGTTCAGGAGCTCGGTGTTGGCGGTGCCATGCGGAGAGCTCACGGAACAGGCCCATGTGCCAGCGCCCGTGGCAACTGCTATGCACGTCCCTCTCTACCAAGGGACACAGGACATGGGGGACAAGGGGCACTGCTACCTGACTGAAGGGGATCTGCCTCCCGTGGCCCTCTGAGGGGACGTGGGCCTCCTGTCGCCCTGAGTGACTAATTGATTAGTGCCCCCGTCCTTGATGGGGAGGTGATTCCTGTAGTGGGGGTGGGGGGAGCGGCACCTTTTGTAGTTCTGTCACCGGGAGGAGGGGTCCCTCACACGTCCCTCATCCCTCGCTGCGCTCACCCACGCATCCAGATCCTGGACTCCCGCTTTCTGCGTCCTGTGCCGGGCCTCCCTGTTCAAGAGGCCACTTTTCTTCTTGACTGGGCAGTGACCCATAGCATTGCCTGAGGCCTCTGAGTGGGGCTCAGAATACCCAGGAGGGGCCTGGGGCTCAGTCCGCGGTGCTCTGGGCTGAGGCGCCTGCAGGCTGCATGGTGCAGGGTCCATCACTCTTTCCCTCTCCCTGCCCCTTTCTCTGCTAGAATGCAAGCGTTCACAGAGCCTAAGTGGGAGAGGAAGCTTTTCAGGGACCTGACCTGTGTCCTGTGGTAGCAGAGATTAGTGGTCAGGGCTCTTGAAGGCCGAGCCGCTGGCCCGAGTGGCCTGGCTGTGGGGGGCGGCCTGGTCCTCACAGACTGAGGTGCGTGGTGGCCAGTCTTCCGCACAAAGGGAAGGGCCGGATCCAGCAAGGCCAGTTCTTTTTTTTAGCGGCCTCCTGATGCCGGCTTTATCTCCCTTCAGATAAGAAAACCAGGGTTTGGAGGGGCCTGGAAACTCCCCAAGATTAGCCCACGGCGCGGTTGTCAGTTTGCTCATCAGCTCGCTCTGCTGCCCCGTGCTTTGCTTGCTCAGCAGACGCCTCGCTTTGAGCAGGAAGCAGTGTCTGGAACTCTAGGATGCTATGCTGCTGCCTGTCCCGTCTCCGTTCCCTCTGAACCTGCCTCTCAACCTGGGCAAGCAGGCCACCCCCCACCTCCCCCCAGCAAAAACAGCCCGGGCCTGGCACCCGGAGGCGCTGATGCTCTTGGCCTTGGTCATATCTGGGGTGAGTGCGGGAGGAAGGGGTAGGATCTCAGGAGAGAGAATCCAGCCTGTGGGCTCCCATCCTGTCCCCTTACTGTGCAGGGGCTAGCCTAGGTCACAGATCTCAGAGCTCGTGGGCGAGGCGGCCCGTGAGGGTCACAGCTCCGCTTTCCTGTGATCTCACAGGTCCTTGTCACAAGTCCGCAGGTGCTGTTGACGGAGGCCAAGCACGCAATCTGACCTAATTTGAGGGAGAGGCAGACGCGCTGGCCGGTGAAGCTGTGATGCCTTCAAACCCGAGTGCTTCAAGCCGATTTGGGGTTGATTTTTGTGGCCATGGGAGCTCGTTGCCTTGGTACTCGGGTCTACCCTGTGCCACCCTGCATCAAGGAGAAGCGTGGCTGTCCTTCGTTCTTAGGCCTCTTCCCAGTGTCCCTGTTTGTCGCTTCCTTGGGTGCCGTGGTAGAACCAGTCCTCAACACGATGTGTTAGGGTGACCTCTGGGGTTGGCAGGGAGTCAGTTGCCTGCTTTTCCTGGTTTCCAGCATGTCGGCACTGGCAGCTGGGAAGTGATTTTCCTTAAGAAGTTTCTGGCTTAATCCTCAGGAGAGGACTCAGGAAGTGCTTAGGTGATAACGGAGCGGCCCTGACTTACTCTGATGTATTTTGTCAGTACTTTGACAGTATTTAGTATTCGAAGTGCCTTCGGAGGAGCGGGGGCCGCTGAGAGCTGGCTCTGCAGCCGATGCACCTCAGTTTGCCTGCGGGGTGCGGGTTGGCCCCGGTCCTCCATCGCTCTTCTTTCCCCGCTTTTAAGTTTGTTTTTAACTTGTTTGGGGAGACGTTTCAAAAGTAAAGAAGTCAGCGACTGGCACGATTCTCCTGCAGCCGTCACCCTGCTCCGGTGCTTGTCTGCGTGTGGTGACCTTGTTCTCTCCCCCGGGGGACCATTTTGAAGCAAATCCCAGGCATCTCATTTCACCTGTAGATGCTTCATACACACGTGCCTGTGCGAGGAGAACCACACGTTGTATTCGGTTGATATGTCTAATTTTTTAATGACTTGTAAAATAATTTCAAGCTTAGAGAAAAATGATGATACCTAGAACTGTCATGCTTTCTTCACCCAGATTCACCGGTAATTAACATTTACCACATTAGCTTTGTCATCATTTTCCTCTCTCACACGTGTGTACATCATCTTAACCCTTTGAGAGTAAATTGCAGCCGTGAGGCCACTTTAAACGCTTCACCGTGTCTTCCCCCAGAACGAGGCTCTCCTGTTACCAACCACTGCAGTCGAGGTCAGAGCAGCAACATTTACGCTACTGTTACTAATTCACAGCCGGCGTTGGTCCCAGCCTGCCTGTCTGTGATCGCAGTCCGGGACCATGCGTTGTGTTTTGGTGTTCAGCCTCGAATTCTTTAATCTGAAAGAGACCTTAGTCTATTCTCTCACGACCTTAAACAGTGTGACAGGCCACTTACATTTTAGACTATATTTCAGCTTGGATCATCTGAAATTTCTTCACAATGAGACTGAGATGATTCATTTTTGACAAGAAAACTGTAGAAGTACTTCTATGCATGGGCTTCTCAGTGTGTCCCATCAGAGGCAGCTTAGGGTCAGGTATCAGTTTGTCTCTTTGGGGACGCTAAGTCTGATCGCTTGGTTAAGGTGGCATCCTCCAGGATTCCCTACAGTTATTATTTTCCCTTGGTAATTAGTAAGTATTTCGAGCCTACATAAATATCGTCTTTCTCGTGGCAGTCTCCCCTCTGGTATTAGCATCCGTGGATGATATTTGCCTGAATTATCACTCCCATCATTCCTTCTGCATTTATTAGTTGGCATTCCACTGGGAGGGATTTCTTTGTATGTTTTGTATGTATCAGCAAGGACTCGTTGATTGTTATTTTGTTCAATGGGTTATAATTTTAAGTCTCTTTTAATATGTGGGTTTCCCCCTTCCTGTTCTTTTCCTTGCAGTTTACGTGTTAAAGAAACCAGGTCACCTGTCACGTTTTCCACATTCTGGATTTTGCTGACTGTAGCCCCGTGGGGACTTATAAACTGGTAGTTAGGTCTAGAGATAGGATGAGGTTGGAACTTTTTAAAACGTTTTGAGGGCCAGAAGTACTTCATAGGTTAGTTGGGGCATGATATATTCTTTTTTAAATTTTGTTATCTTTTTTACTGTGTGCAACTTTTTTTTCCCTTTTTTTTCTTTTTTCTTTTGATGGTGTCATATACTCTTCTTAATTTTTTCTCTCCTCACAGAGGTTGGAAAGATGTATGAGTATCGTGACATCGATGACTACCGGTGTCTCAGAGAGAGAGGCCAACGACGCCCTCAATGCCTACGTGAGTACAGTGCCCCGCCCCGCACCGCCCATTTGCACTTTTCTGAAACCTCTGGGACACACTCAGCAGGGTGGGAGACTTAAGTAGCTAAAAACAGGGGGCTGAAGTCAATGTCTTAGCTTCCCGATGCCTCTCTCTCTCTCTCTCTCACTCACTGTGAGCATCCATCACTTAGAGCCTGAGGCGTTTTTCAATAACAACTTTAAAGAATGACTCAGTTCTATAGTGAATTTTTTCTTTACAACTCTTTCTCACATATTTAATCTTTTACATTTCCTAATCAGTCCGTGAGGGTGAAAGGGCTTTAAATAGTACGTGTAAGACTTAGGATAACGGTATATCATGAATGTTTGGGAGGTGTTACCTCCTGCTGTTAGCATCGTATTCTCATGCTGTCTTCACCTGACAAACGCCAGAGGTTCAGTGACTCGCCCGGGGTCTCGGTTGGAGCGAGTGTGAGCTGCTCCATTACTGGCTGTATTGGCAGCTCCCTGCCCTGAAGGCTGTTAAGGCCTGGCCAAGGACATGGAGGAGGAGTTTTCCATTTTAAACATTTTTTATTTTCTGCCCCGGGCCTACATCAAGCCTTGGAGAAAGGAATAAGGGTCCCTCCACTTCTCCCCTAAAGCAGGGGGCCCGTCACTGTCAGGAGAAGGAAGTCATCAGGTGTAAGAGTTGCTGATCCTCCTTTGTGGGGTACACGGGAGTCCCAAGTTTCTGGGAGAAACTGTGTTCCAGAGCTTTCCTCCTGTGTGAGTGACAAGTAGCTTTTTCCTTTCTCATACCTCAGGTGTGCAAAGGGCCCCCCCAGCACGAGGAAGTCTGCCTGGGCCTGTTCACCCTCGTCCTCACCGAACCTGCCCAAGCCCAGAAGGTAGGACACCCTGCGGGACCCACAAGCCCTTCCCAGATGTGATCTGGGGACACGGGGACTTAGGGCGCAGCTGGCATAGCCCCAGACCCTTCGACCAGAGCTGGACAACTCCCTGCTTCCTCTGGCTAAAGTTTCTCTGTCTCTAGATTCTGAAGCTAAAAGGCAAGAAAATGCAGTTGCGAGAGCGAAAAAGCATTTGGAGTTTCAAATTTTAGATTTATGAGTTGAGGCTAAAAGAGCGAGATTTAATCCAGAGACTAGAACAGCTGCGAGCGGCTCCCACGGGAGCCCTGATGCAGAAGGCGTGACCTGCCGTTGGCAGGTCCTGCCCCTGGCAGGTGAGGAGAGCAGGTGACACCGCAGTGAGTAGGGTTTGGCTTAGCAGGTGTTGGGCCACCGAGGTGGTGACAGGGCAGTGACGAGAGAATCCTGGGGACCCGGAGTCGGACTTCTGAGGCGCACAGTAGAAAACCCACCTGGCTTCCTCACAAGCGGGGGAGCCCGCTTTGCATGAGGCGCTTCACGTGGGCCTTCCCTGAGGTGGGGGCCCGGCAGGGTGACCCCTGAACCCTGTCCTTTCTGTCTTTGGCCTCTCCACGCTTCCCCTGCCAGCAGCTGTGTCCCTGGGGTCTCGGCGTGATGGTTTAGGAGTGTGTCCGGCATTGACGGTGACGCTGACAGAGAGGAACCTGGAGTCAAGGGGTTTAACCTGCTGTCCCCCTCCCGACCGCCCCCCCTCCCCCAGGCCAGGGGAGGGCGGCAGGAACAGACACATTCTGTGCACAGCCTTGTTGGGTCTGTCCAGACAGCATCTCATTTACTTATCTTGAAAGGCCATGTGAGATTGGTGGCTTCATCCCCTCTCCCCAGAGTGCCCCTAGCTTACCTGTAAAGAGGTCAGAGACATTGTCGTTTGTTCAAGGAAAACCAAGGAAAAGTCATCCCCAGGGACGGGGCAGGGTGCCCGTGGTCCCCTGGCATAGCTGCTCGGGTCAACCTCAGGGGCATGGCCCGTGAGCATGGCAGCCTGTTGTGCCTGCTCCTCTGATGCCAGCTGGAGCGGGGGGGGAGCGGCCGGCAGGTGTGGGGCACAAGTACTCACAAGTCCTTGGTTTTACAAGCCACTTCTGGGCTGGGACCTCGTTGAGTTAAATTGGCATTTCATTTTCATACTGATTTTATTATCATCAAGATCCTTAAAGACAAATGAACGTCTCCAGCGGTGATGTCAAACGGTGACGTGACCCCGTCCGGCCCCTCTATTTTAAATAAATTGTTGGCAAAGGCGGGGTGAAGGGGTGGGGTATGGTTAGGTTTCCTCTGTGCGGCTTTTCATAAATGCAGGTGACGCCTCGTTTAGACATCTCAGTGCGGTCACCTCGCCAGCTGGCTTTGGTTTCAGGTGGGATCTGAATGCTAGGGTAGGTCAGGACCCCCAGCGCTGGGGACAGGAGCGGGGGGTTTCTGGCTCTCTGCCTGGCCTGGCAGCGAGGGGCCACAGGGCTCTGCGTTACGAATGCTTATTGCATTGTGAATTTGGACACGGTGAGGGGCTGGAGCGCCTTGGCTTCTCTGCCCTGTGACAGCCCTGCAGGGGTGACCACAGCCCTCACCTGGGCTCTCGTTGCTGGTGGACGGCTGTGCCAGGGTTGTGTCCACATGCTAAAGCTTTTCAAGTGAACCCCCCCAACCCGGGAGCCGCCTGGGTGGACAGGCCCCCAGGTCAGGCCTCTCCAGACAGAGCGGGTGGCGATGGGGAAATAGCAGGACTCAGTTTCAGGCAAGTGAGGGGCCATCGGTGACTCACTCAGCGACCTTGAGCCAGGTCAGAACGCGGTGGGAGAATCCGTGGCGTATCTCCGTGGTGCTTTGATCTTTCTTCCTGAAAGGGCCATGATGTTTGAAACGCTCACGTCCTGCAGAAGTTTGGTGAGACCTGCTGGTGAGGACAGATCGAATGCCTTGTTTTAGGCTTCAGCCGAACAACGAGGGGCTTGCTTTTTAAGGCTGGCTCTGGGGTTAATTCCCACCCTTGTGATGGGTCGGAGATTCAGTGCCCACATCCTCCCAGGCGCTGACAGAGCAGCGGGTAGGAGAAACTGAGTCTCGAACAGGAGAACCTTGCTCTGGGAAGGTGTGAGCTGAGGAGCCTTGTCCACCTGGAGGCGAGCTCAGAGTCAGGGGCCAGCTGTCCAGGACATCTTTGGGGGCGGGACTAGGGCAGATTGAACAAGAGAACGCAGTTGAGAGCAGGTTAGGTGTTGCTGGGGAGTGGATTTTGTTCCGTTTGTACCTTCTTGACTGTCACCGGCCCTCCTGGCACCTCTT
>NW_006443131.1:2703172-2707064 GCF_000325575.1 Pteropus alecto | reverse complement strand
TTTCTTTCTTTCTGTTTGACGTCCGAGCAGCTGGGAGCAGCCTGGCAGAGGGCCTTGGTGAGAAGGGGCTCAGGCGCGGGCCTCGGCTCTGCAGGCTTCAGCAGCAGTAGGTGCCCGGAAGGGTCTGGTCTCTCCTCAGGGGTCAAGGGCACAGGCCCTGCGGTTCTTGGCCCAGGCCCTGAGTGGGCAGCTGCAGAAGGGGAGCTGGAGGCCTGAGGGCCTGGGCGGTGGCATCTCCCCCCAGCACAGTCGGGGCGGGTGTGCTACCGCAGCGCTAGCCTGTCACCTCCCCTTGAGACTCAGCTTTCCTCTGTTGCCCACTCAGCTTCCCCCTTCTGTGTACCTTCCAAGCCAGTCACAGATGGGCGCAGAGGCTGGCGGGGGAGCTGGCAGCACGAGGCACGGGATGCTCCTGGTGCCCCCCGCCGTGGCTTAGCAGCGGTGCGGTCGATGCGGCCCCAGCAGGAGCCAGGAGCGGGCACTCAGTCACATGGCGTCTGCCCCTCCCTCTGCCCCTGCGTCTCCCGGGACTCGTCCCCCTCCCTGGTCCCAGGCCGACTCCACATTTCTGGGGCGTTCGCTTCGTTTGAACAGACAGGGCTCTCTGGTTAGTGTCGTCTGTCTCCGGCCCGACCTCGGTTTTCCTTCTGCCTCCCTTCTCCCCCCACCCCCACCCCCGGTCTGCAGCTCACACTCCGGGGGGCCCACCAGCCTTCGCTGACACACGTGGCAGTGGTGCACTGGTCCCCTACCTCTTCCTTGCTCCCTCGCCTGCACCTGGGACCCCCCAGCCCGCCCCCCGACGAGGCAGGGGACGGATCTGTCCTTTGGGCGTGAAGAGCGTGGCACGCGGGGATCTCGAAGTGCTGGCGTTTTCATCAGCTCAGTTAGTTCGACTTAAAGACAGGAGAGGCAAGGGAAGCGACAGCAGCCGATCTCTCAGGAGTCCCTGGTCACGCCAGGGGCAGAGAGCAGCTGGCCCTAAGAAGCCCTTCTCTCACGACCTCCTAGAAAGCGTTCAGGTCTGCAGTGGCCTCAGAGCCACCGTCCCCAGCAGCCTCTTCTCCTCTCAGTCACTGCTGATGCTGCCATAGGGGTGGAAGCGGGCGCCGAGTCTAGAATCTGGCTGCCTGGACTGGGATCCTGGTTCTTCTCGTCATCTCTTATGTGACCTGGGTCGAATTGTTTTAACCTCTCTGCTTGTTTTCTCATCTATAAAAATAGAGAAAACGACAAACAGTATCCACTTCAGAGTTGTTACGTGATTCGAATGCGATAACATATGCGAAGTTTGTGCACGGTGACAACGCCCGTTAGCTGTTACAATTGCTAGTACAGTTGATGCCAGCCTCGTTCCAGCCGTCCGAGGTCGTGGGATGCTGCCTGCCTAATTTCGCCCTTCGTGCGGAAACCCTGGCAGCATAGAACTCAGCAGGCTGAGGAGGTCACTAATGAGGCCCCCGGAGGTGCTGCTCCAGGGGGCTGGTCTCTGGGGCGGGAGGGGGAAGCAAGCACTCAGGCAGCCCGCTCCCCTCCCGGGGGGGTATGCGTAAGGAGCCCGGCTTCTTCAGTGCTTGGCAGCAGCAAGGGGCACAGCCCAGAGAAGAGAAGGGAGACGTCTAGTTCGGGAAGTCCGGCGTGGTTCCGCCCTTCCTTTCCGGGGCCCAGGCCCCCCCAGCCTCTTCCCCTGATACTCCCAGCTCCTTGCTTCATCTGGCTGGGTCAGCACAGGCTGGAAAACTTCTTTGGGATCCTTTCCGGCCTGTTCAACCAGACCCATTCCACGGTGAGTTTTTACTGGCAGATGAAAAGCAGATGGCCTCCGCCTGGTTTTGCTCAGCTTGTGGCATCAAACGGCGTGACGCTTCCTAAGAAGGGAGGAAGGGCGACAGGGAGCCTTTCTTAGCAGGCTCTTCTGCGTTACCAGAGAGGGGCTCCGTCCCCACCCCCACGTGGCGGAGCAAGGGGCAGGTTGAGGTGCAGGAGCCCGTGGAAGGCCAGCGTCCAGAGTGGAAAGTCTGCCATCGCTGCTCACGTGCCATTGGTGGTGTTCACGCTGACGAGGAGGGGGCCGTGGGGGGGTGGGAGCCTCTCCCCAGCTGCCCACACTCACGAGCCTCTCCCTCGCAGTGTTACCGAGACTTGGCTCTGGTGAGTCGCGACGGCATGAATATCGTCCTGAATAAGATCAACCAGATACTTATGGAGAAGTATTTGAAGTTGCAGGACACCTGTCGCACTCAGGTAAGGCAGGCAAGAAGAGACAGAGCCGGTTCAAAATCACAGCAGAGGATAGGTCCTCTCCTGAGGGGCGGGAGGAGGGATGGGGATGACGCACCCCGCCTTTGCGCGCCTAGCCGGTCCGGGGGTGGGCGAGCCCGTTTCTCAGGTCCACAGGCCCCTCCTCCTCACCTCTCTCCCTCTCTCCTGTAGTTGGTGTGGTTGGTACGGGAGCTGGTGAAGGGTGGGGTCCTGGGAGCCGACGGCGTTTGCATGACATTCATGAAGCAGATTGCCGGTGAGTCTGATGGCGAGCAGAAGGGGAAAGGGGAAGGGCCCGGAGACAGGCCGCGGAGGGGGACGGGTGCCCGCCGACTCGGTTCCCGCTCGCTGTCACTCCTGACACCACCGTCTTCCGGCCACGTGTTTGAGGAAGGAATGGAAAAATCACAGGGTCGTGCCTCATTTTCCTTCCTGCCAAACTCAGGGCCTGCTGTAGAATAGTTGGCTTGCGTGAGCCAGTCCTCACTCGGGTCTCGTGGCGTATTGAATCAGGAAGGATCTGGAAGGAATGGGGAGATCATGTTATGCTTTCCCATCATGTTATGCTTTCTGAAACCCAGACATCCCTGGCTCCACCCCCTCATTCTGAGCACTTGCTCCCTAATAATGATATCTGATTAGGGCCAGTTTGAGGGACGAACTAAGTCAGAGAACGGACCCTGACATTTAGGTTTTATTATCTCCTTGGCATCAGTGACATCCGAGCCACTGAATACCCAAGAGGCCTGGCCATGCTCTCTTCTGCTTCCGGCATGGCATGTGTTTAAAAGTGACCCTGCCCCTCCCTCTCACCGCGGCCCACTGGCTCTTTGCTTCATCTTTGGGATTTTATGTCACGCCGATGCTCCTGTTCTCATGTGTACAAACCTTCGACTGTGTGTTCCGTGACTGTGTGAACGCTGAATTTTTGACTTTGACCTGGGGCCAGATACGGCGTTGTGCGGGGTATTTTTATCCACTCTCCCGGCATTTTCTTCCCTGTTTGGCACCCCCAGTCCTCACTTTTCATCCTGAGACTTTGGTTTGGCATCACTGCATGTCAGTTCTGCCCTGGGATGTTCCACAGCAGGCACTGAAGACTGCGACAGCTGGAAACAAACTCTTGGCCTGTCACAGGGTTTGGGACATCCCGATGCTGGGCGGCCATGGTGACCAGCCACCTGCACCTCTCAGGCCCCATCTGCGATCTCACCCTTTCTTTCCAGGCGGGGGCTTTTCCCATCTCATTCCCAGACCTGCCTGTTTGAAGGTCAAAGTATCCCCACTCCAACCCCTAGTCTGTGGAAAAGCTGCAGCTCTGGTTTCTGGGAAAATCTAGAACCTTCCCTTCCCTTCCCTCTGGAGGCCAAGGGGGGGACTTGACAGCTTGACAGAACAAAAGGCAGTCTTTCCAGCCCTCAGACCATCAGTGACAGGCGGTGGTTTGGGACGGCCCAGGGGGACAGTGGAGAGATGAGCTGGGTCACCTGAGCCACTGAGTAGAGCCCATCTGAGTCTGGGTTCTCTCACCCTCTGGTCAGGTGGGGATGTCACGGCAAAGAACATCTGGCTGGCGGAGAGCGTTCTGGACGTCTTGACGGAGCAGCGGTAGGGTGGCCAGGGAGGGTGG
>NW_006443131.1:2702365-2703058 GCF_000325575.1 Pteropus alecto | reverse complement strand
GCAGGGGGCATGTGAAGGCCGGCAGGCGGCCCAGCACCTGGTTGGAGAGGCCCGGGCGGGCAGAGAGGCAGGTGTGTCAGTGACAAGCGCGGGAGCTGATGCCATGTGGCGGAGGGTGATGGGGAAGGAAGGTCTTCATGAAAAGGCTCAGGGCCCAGGAAAAACCGGTTCCATCTGATAAGGGTTTATTTTTGACCCAGACCTCCTTGGAATGTTTATCTTTCGGGGGAGGTGGGGGAGCATGAGCTCAGCACAGCAGGGCCAGCCAAGTGCCCAGGCCTGGCAGGTGCCCCTTTCCTCCCTTCCAGGCCTTTCCGTCCCTACCCCCCTGTTGTGAAGGGTGGGGGCGAGGGGGTGGATTCCAGACCTGCCCTGGTTTGCGGATCCAGCTTGGAGGCAAGTGGGGCAGAGGGCCTAGGGGGCCATGCTGGGTGTTCCCGCTGATTTATCCCTTCCCGTCAAAGTAAAGGACCAGAGTTTGACGAGCTGTTCCGTATCAGAACCCGTTGGGGGCTGAGGCCTTCCTTTTGGTCCGTAGCCTCATTCTCTTGTCGCTGGATTTCAGAGTCCATTTCGGGGCGAGAACACCGTAACAGTCCTAACAGTCGAGTGACTGAGGGGGCTGACAGTACGCGTATTTCCCGCGGCCCCGCCCCGCTCACACGTGCGTGCTGGGCGCCGCTGGGCACCGCT
>NW_006443131.1:2694441-2702254 GCF_000325575.1 Pteropus alecto | reverse complement strand
TGGCGCAGCAGCGCCGTGGCCGGTCCGCCAGGCCTCCGCCCGCCTCTGGGGGCCTCTGCCTGTCCGCCATCCCCAGCCAGAGAGCCTCCCTTTCCTCCCCGTGTCCTCGCCACCCATCCCAGGGTTCAGGTCTGCCAGCGACCTTCCTAAAAAGTAGCTTTTCTCACTTTGTTCCTGGGGCCGGACACCTCCCGTTCCACACCTTAAAGCTGAGCTCCCCTGGTCCGGGCGGTCAGCGCCGCCCCAGCACTGGCCCATAACTGCCTGCCTCTCCTCCTGCCCTCCGAGCACTCAGGCTTTGGTGCCGGTAAGCCCCTGGACATGTAAAGCTGTCCTCTTGGACACCCCTAATCCCTCCCTCCTCCCTCCCAAGTGTCTCCAGGGCTGTGGAATCAAAGGTAGCCGGCGGGGGAGGGGACCCTCCACAGTGTCCTTGGCTGCCGCCTCCATTCTGTGAAAGGAAAGGTCAGCGTCTCTCAATTAGGTGGCTGAGCACTTTTCCGGAACCAGGATGTAGCTCAGCTGGATTAATTAAAACTCCCCAGCTTCTTCCCCTGGCCCCCTCCTTCTAGCAGGGGGGGAAGGGGGGGCAAAGCCATTACAAGCTGCTTGCCTGTGGGGGACGGCTCCCCAGTTTGGGCACTTAGAGACAGCGTTAGAGGTTTTGGACTCTCCCCCCTACATCCCCTTCTTCTAAAGCAGCGGGGTGCACACAGCTCATCACCCCCTTTCCTGCAGGGAAATTCTACAGCTCTTGGGAAAATGGGCTTTGCCATCCAAAATCTCGTCCTTCTTTTCAGATTGTGATTTAGGGCAGGTGACTCAGCGTCTGGGAGTGGGATCAGTGGCTAGACAGCCGGGAAAGGTTGGTGGCATGGCCGGCTCTTGCGACGGGCATGGCGGAAGGGCTGACACTCTGCTCTGAAACCTCCAGGGCCCTCACAGGGTCTCGGTGGTCCCCAGACATCCTCGCATCACGCCTCGATAGCTGCTGGCTTAGGGATGCTGCAAACCTTTCTTCCCACAGTCTGAGCCGGGTAAAAGTTACGGCACATTTCTGTGGTAAAGAGAAGTTGCTTTCATCTAGCGGTTATCCTTCTCGGGCACCTAGGAGAGTAGCGGGAAGTCGTCCCCACCATAGCCAGGTGATAGCTCTCGGCAGTGACAGTGTGAGCAAGCAGTCAGGGAACCAAAGACCCGACTCCCAGGCCAGCCGCAGGCATTTCTAAGGCCCTGGAGCTGGGGGCGGGGTAGGGGTGGGCAGTGCAGACGGCAGGGCCGTGTCCCCGCAGGGAGTGGCTGCTGAAGAGCAGCCTCCTGGTGGCCATGGCCGTGTACACGTACCTGCGCCTCATCGTCGACCACCACGGTACCGCCCAGCTGCAGGCCCTGCGGCAGAAGGAGGTGGGCTTCTGCACCGCCCTGCTGCGGGAGCGGGTGAGCACAACACGGTGGGGGGCTGGCACCGGGTCGGGGTACCCCGGGTTCCGTGCAGAGACATGGGGGTGGCTCGGGGCCAGGTGTGTCTCCATCACTCCGAGACACACGAGGCGGGAGGGCGGGCCGTCGGCGAGGGATGGCCATACTCCCCGGAGATGCTGCCTGTCACTCGGCGTCTGGGGGTTTTCCCCGTCAGCTTCGTGGACGCTTGCACGCCCACCGTGGCCATCCCCACACCTGCACGCCGTGTGACTCGTCCACTCTCAGGTCTCCCGCGTGAAGACCCCAGGGCTGTGCTCTCTAATGAGGAGCCGCTGGCCACGTGTGGCAATTTAAGTTGAATTAATTAAAATTAGATAAAAATTTTAAATTCAGCCTCTGAGCTGAATCAGCCACATTTTAAGTGCACGTTAGGCACACGTGGCTAATGCGTCCTTCTGGACAGCAGGCACAGACTAGGCCCGTTACCACAGGGTGGTCTCTTAGACCCGGTGAGCCTGGGGTGAGGTGTTGGGGCCACTTCGCCAGTCCTGTCCCGACCGGGATCAAGACAGTTCTGGGAGGAAAGGGCAGAAGGCTAACGCGAAGGCCAGCAGGGCCTCAGCAGCTTCCAGTAACTTCTTCGTGAATTCAGCCCCCGACTTCTCACTCTCTTGCCCTGAACAGCCAGGAGCCAGTCCCTTGGTTCCAGGAGAAATTGTATAATCTCTTCGGCCCTCTTGCCCTGCAGCAGGTAAACAATCCGTGTTTTTCTTCTCTTTCCTGTCCACCCCTCCCCCCATCAAGTTCATGGAATGCTTGATGATTGGCCGGGACCTCGTAAGGCTACTCCAGAATGTTGCCAGGATACCAGAATTTGAACTGCTTTGGAAAGATATTATCCATAACCCGCAAGCCTTGAGTCCTCAGTTCACAGGTAAGTAAAGGCCGACTTCCTGTCCTCGAGGCGGGAGGTCAGTGCGTATGGGCCACTTGAATCAAGAGGCAGAGGTTGGTGGGTAGGAGAGGCTTAGCAGTCAGACGTAGGAAGCCCGGGACCAGGCGGGCTCTGCCCACTACAGCTGGCCATGGTTCCCAGACTGGCCCTCCTTGGCAGGCTCCAGCCTAACTCTACTGCCTGCTCCTAAGGAGATGCGAGGCAGGGACTGTCCTTCCCCTTATCTGCCGACAGCTGTTTGGCTCAGGAGGTGAGCCGATGACCAGTTTCCAGCTCCACTGAGTCCAGCGGGGGAGTCAGAGGTCAGCTCGTGAGACTGAGTCAGCAGCGGGGCTGGACGGAGTCCTGTAAAAGAAGGCTCCTCCTGGGCGCGGTCCCGCCTCTGAATTCCAAGGGTCCAGCTTGGTCGGAATCCTCTGTGGGGGAGGGAAGGAGGCTCCGTGTGCCTCCCTGACGGGGCCCTTCCACGTCCCTCTCCCCTCCCCGGGGTCCTGCCTGCGGTCTGAACGGTACCTGCAGCTTTGCTCCCTCACGTCACCTCTACCACGCATGCGTGTGTGCACGTGTGTGTGCGTGTGCACATGCACACAACACGAAAGCAGTCGTCCAGGGCCTGGGAAGCCAGGAAGGGAGAGAGGAAGTCGCGGTTTGCCTCGCAAGCCCTCACGCTGAGCGCGCGCTGAGTCGTGAGTGCCTGCTGTGTGCCAGGCGCACGCGAACTCTCAATCCTCAGACTTCCCTGTACGGTAGAGGTTTTACTTTCCGTGTTTGCAGATAAAGAAAACGAGGGTGGAGAGCTTGAGTAGTTTGCCCAAGGCCACGCAGCTAGTAGGTGTCAGAGGCAGCATCTGGGTCCAGGTCTGTCTGACTGCAGAGCTCACGCTGTTGCCACCAGCACAGTGGTCCCGGGACCCAGTGACAGGACATTCAGGAGCAGGGAGAGAGGCTAGGGACTCCCACGTTTCCCCGCTAACTTGCCCACATGTTGCCAGCTGGAATAATGTGCGTGGGGGGCTCCAGACGGCCAGTGGGAGAGACCCCTCTGGGTCCCGGGGACAGTGGGTGGCCAGAGCAGAACACGCGGTGCTGGTTAAACCCTCGCTTGTACCTGCGCCGACCTGTCTTGGTGTCGCCTTGGAATTTCCCCACGAACAAGGCCACTGGCCATCAGCACCTGGCCCGGGCTCCCCACCTGCCTCCGTCCACCCTGGTCCTCAGGCTTCTCTCTTCTCTTCCCTTGCCCGCTTGGTGCAGGCATCCTGCAGCTGCTTCAGTCAAGAACGTCCCGGAAATTTCTGGCATGTCGCCTAACCCCAGACATGGAGACCAAGCTCCTCTTCATGACCTCCCGGGTGAGCTCGCCTGTGCCGGCAGGCAGGGGCTGCACGCACTGGCTGCGGGGGTGAGCTCGCCTGTGCCGGCAGGCGGGGGCTACAGGCACCAGTGGGACTGCCTCCAGCCATCGGTTGGGCACTATCGATTGCTGACTAGTGGAGTCCTGGTCAGGTGATGCCCCCAACCTACCTGGCACTGGGCACAGTGCTGAGAGCTAGGGAACATTGTATGTCAACTGTAATTGAAAAATCAAAAATTATTTAAAAAAAGAAAGAACTGGGGATACAGTGTTAAGTAAGAGAGACAGTTCCAGCGCTTATGATGCTTCTGGCCTGTGTAAAGCAGACGCTAAACCAGTAACTGTGCATCAACAACGTAACTGACAAGTGTGAAACATGCCACAGAAGGGCAGGGCGAGGTGTTCACTCTGGGAAACCCACTGTCCCCCCGGGGGGGACCACGAGCTCTCAGGAAGAGACCGCTGGCCTTCTGGTTCCCAGTCATGGCTGACTGACAGCAAATTGCTCGGGGAGCGTGTATAAAATACCCCTTCCTAGATCCCTCTGTCCTGGACAGTCAGACTGAGGAATCTATTTTTAACAGAGTCGCTGGGCATCAGCTCCTCTGCGGCCAGTCTGGCATCAGGGGACCGCTGCTCTAGCCAGCTTGCAGCACCCCATGTCATCCGGGAGAACTGTCTGGGTCTGCGCTGTCCCACGCGGTGGCCACCAGCCGTGTGTTGCGATTTAAGTAGTGAAATGAAAACTTCAGTACCTTGGTGTCAGTAGCTACATTTGTAGAAAGTTATACTAGACAGTGGGGTCTAGATGTTTTTGGATTTCTTTAACTCTGCTTTCTGTTTGGGTTGAATTTGGGGACCGGGTGTCGCTGCTTGCCACCACGCAGTCTGTCAGGGGAAGGCCTTGCTACGGGGGGCTGGCAGGTCCACGTACCTCAGACAGTGACAGTTGGAAAGCCAGTCAGTGCCGAGGGGTGAACGGGCTCAGCTCCTGTTCCCGGGTCGCTGTTCACAAGTAGCTCAAGGGAAGGCGAGGTGCTGCTCGTGGCTGGGAGCCCGCAGCCAGTGCGGGAGCAGGGAGCCGGGCGTGGCCTACAGCAGCATCGGGGGTAAACGTGGCATCAGGTCGGTGGCCAGAACAAATGCTCCGCTGCGTTCTTTAACATCTGGGAGGTCGTCCCGGAGGAGGGCGGCCTGAGACACAGTGCGCGTGAACGAGTACATTGTGGCGAGCAGCCGAAGTCTAGGCCCCACCTGGTGGTGGCCAGTGCTCATCTTCCTCTGCCCAGGGTCCCCAGCCTCTCCGCCAAGTTTCTCTTTCCAACGTCTCTGTCCCCCAGGTGCGGTTTGGTCAACAGAAGCGATACCAGGACTGGTTCCAGCGCCAATACCTGTCCACCCCAGATAGCCAGTCTCTACGCTGCGACCTCATTCGCTACATCTGTGGGGTTGTCCACCCTTCTAATGAGGTGCTCAGTTCAGATGTCCTGCCCCGATGGGCCATCATTGGTTGGCTGCTGACAACATGCACGGTGAGCAGCTGGGCCACGGGGCGGAGGCCATGGGTGGCAGAGGGTCCCTCTCCCCTCCTGCTCCCCTGTCTCCCGGCCCCGGAAGGCCCTCTCTCACTCGCTGCCTGCTGGCCTCTCGGCGTTTACCCCACCTCTTCTAGAAATTTCTGTCCCTAGAAATTTACTCATGCACGTTTCTTCCCGTTTGGGGTGGGGTTGGATGGGCTCACCTGCACTTTGCCTGCCAGTCCCCAAGCCTGGGTGTCTGGTGTCCATCTTCCAGAAGCCACATACAGCTTTTCTCCTGAACCATCCTTTCTCAGGTTTAGGGCCTGTGCTCCCCAGCTCCTTACGCCTAGCAACCCCCCTGCCCCCCCACCTCACGTCCCCACCCCCGTGCTGGGGTGGGGGCTGTCTGTCTCTGGCATCTAGTCGCCCTCTGACCTCTTGTGTAAAGGCTCTCCCTCCCCCATCCGACCGGCCTGTGGAATGTGCTGACTCAGATACAACAGCGGGCTCCTCCGGGGCTCTCTCCTTCAGCAATGTCCCTGGGGAGCCCAGCAAAGGCTCAGATGAGTGCCTCTCAGTTCAGGGGTGACCAGGGACCCCCAGGCCCCGGCGTCCCCCCTTATAGGACCAGGGTGTGTTCAGGGTGTGTGAGAACCCAGGCCGAGCCCCAGCCCCTGGGTTGGCGAGACCACAAGGGACTCACACTCGTATAGACTTGGGTGCCCTGTACCTCGCACCCCTGTGGAGCTCCCACCCCATCTCCCTTAGACCTGAATTTTGTGGTTGGCGGGGTCTGGCCCGGGGGCCTGCCTTGGGCGAACGAATGGAGGGGAGCTGGCCGCTGAAACCAGCCCTCGTGCCTCCCCTCCCTCTTGCAGTCAAATGTCGCTGCGTCCAACGCCAAGCTGGCCCTGTTTTATGACTGGCTGTTCTTCAGCCCAGATAAGGACAGCATCATGAACATAGGTACGTGGCTGCCACCAGCCAGCACCACCCACCCCTGCCCGCTGGCGGCCTCGGCGTGGCCTGTCCCGAACCTCAGGGCAGCGTGGAGGGGCGGCGGCGTGGAGGGGCGGCGGCGTGGCCGGAGCAGTTCTGTAGTCCCCCGGTGGTGCTCCCTGGGCCTAGCAGGGAGGTTGCTGGGTGGGCCACGCGACACTCACCCCTTGTTCCCACCGCCTGGGCTTGGACTTGGGGTGCTGTCTGCAGTAGAAAAGGCCAGCCACATGCCTCTCCTCTCCTGCCACTGCCCTCCTGCAGGCTGCGTGCCGGGGACGAGGGCTCCCAGCCTTTTGGGGGGTTGTCTACTTTGTGGTCTGCCCGGGGGGAATGGGGGGCAGGGAGAAGTGCAAGTGTCCGGGGCCATTGGGCGGCGTCGGCCAGCGGGCTGTGGGGCTGGGAGCAGGCTCTGAAGTGGCCCTCCCGTTGTGTGTCCACAGAGCCAGCCATCCTGGTCATGCATCACTCCATGAAGCCCCACCCGGCCATCACCGCTACTCTCCTGGATTTCATGTGCCGCGTGCGTGTCCTCGCCCTCCGCGCCCAGCTGCCGGGGCGGGCGTGTGCCCCCTGGACCTCCGGGCTGCAAAGAGGCCTTCCCTTGCCCTCGGCCTATGGCAGGAGGGGGCGTGGTCCCCCCAGGCCAGGCGTCCTCCCTCCCTGCCCCACTGTCTCCAGTGGGCCGTGGCCGGCTGTCCATGTCTCTGCAGGGTTCCTCAGCCTCAGAGACGACTACCTAATAGTCTCACCTCCTGGAGGAGCAGCAGGTCCCCGTTTCAACAGCCTGGAATGGGCGGGAACATTCCAGTCCTTCCCGTGGTCGTATCCCCGGGTCCTCTGATCGGAGCCAGAGCCGCTGGTTGGAGCTCGTGCAGTACGCTCCCTGGATGGGGCTGCGCTCACTGTCCTCCCCGCCTTCCTTTCCAGATCATTCCCAACTTCTACCCGCCGCTGGAGGGCCACGTGCGGCAGGGCGTCTTCTCCTCGTTGAGCCACATCGTGGAGAAGCGGGTCTTGGCGTAAGGGTTCCCGTTGACGTGGGCGGGGCCGGGCTGTGGGCTGCAGGCTGCTTCTCGGGCCTCGGCAGGTCGGGCGTGTGCAGACCCCGCCACGCACGGGTGGGCCCTGTCCCCAGAGACGCGTGAGGAGCGCTGGCTCCACGGCAGATGCCACACGTGTCCTCTTGGCTCTCAGAGCAACGTCTCCCCTGTCGCCATGTGCGCCGCGCTCAAAGGGCTTTATGCCTTCGCTGTCTCCCGGTGACCCTCTGCGGGGTCTGAGCGTGGCCCAGTTTTACTGGTCGGGCTCAGGCCGATCGCTTTACCTGCGTCGGGCTCGGAGTGAGGGGCTCCGAAGCCGACCTTTGCTCGCGCTCCCCACAGGCACCTGGCGCCCCTGTTCGACAACCCCAAATTGGACAAGGAGCTGCGGGCCATGCTGAGGGAGAAGTTTCCGGAGTTCTGCGGCTCGCCCAGCCCACCCGTGGGAGGTGCGGGCCCTCCCCCTCCATCACCGCGTCCAAAGGGCCAGAGACCCGGGCTCAGGCCGGGCGCGGGGCTGTCC
>NW_006443131.1:2692780-2694406 GCF_000325575.1 Pteropus alecto | reverse complement strand
CCGCCTCGCGCCCGGCCCCGCGCGCCTCTGCCGCCTCCACTCCCGTGTCTTCGGCTCGCCTGTCCTCAGCAGGGAGAGGTGTTCGCGGGACGTGTTCACGTCACCTCGACTCTGCCCACCTGTCCTCCTGGCCCAGGCCTGGTGACGTCGCGCTGCTGGGTGTCACGTCCTGCTCCCAGTGCCGGACACTCACTCGCCGTGGGGCCGGACGTCCCAGCTCGGTTTTACATTGAGGCGCACTCGGGACCATCCTTGGCCTTAGCCGCTCCTGAGCTGAGCGGGAGGAGTCACGGCCCGTGCTGTTTTGTTCCAGCAGAGTCGCCCCGCGAGTCCTGGGGGGCCGGGAGGGCGGGGCTTGGTCCCTCCAGGGTCCGTGCTCCACGAGGGCCGTGACTCCTCACTCTGTCACTTGTCCTCCAGTCTGCTCTAAGCATGGGGCGTGTGAGAGGACATGGGAGGCCATCAAACGTCTCGTCTCTCTTTACTCCCAAGTCAAAATTGAGGAGCCAGTTTCCATGGAGATGGACAACCACATGTCAGACAAGGATGAGAGTTGCTATGACAACGCAGAGGCGGCCTTCAGTGACGATGAGGAGGATCTCAACAGCAAAGGTCAGGCTCACAGCCAGGGCTGTCCGGAGTGCGTCAGCCCGGGTCCCGCTGGCAGGAGCAGCCTCTCGGTGGTCCTTCTCACCTCTGCCTCCGGGTGGGTTTCATCCACAGGGGTGCTGGGTGCGACCCCAGGGTGCAGAGCCCTGCGCTGGGCACCGAAGCAGGGAAGGAGGCATGGCCCCGGCCTCGAGTCCTCGGGCCGGGCGGGCACGCGTCCGGGAGGTGCTGCAGGCAGGCACGCACGTGGCGCCGAGCATGCCCGTGAGGAGGGGCAGGTTGCTCGGGGGCTGTCTCTGTCGCTGTCCAGGCAGAGTGACTTCTTTCCTAAACCACCCCCTTTAGGAAAGAAGAGAGAGTTTCGCTTCCATCCTATCAAGGAGACGGTCGTGGAGGAGCCAGTTGACATCACCCCGTACCTCGACCAGCTGGACGAGTCTCTCAGGGACAAGGTCCTCCAGCTGCAGAAGGGCAGGTGAGCACAGCCCGTGCGCCCGGCCCAGGGGATCCAGCCCCGGGCTCTGCCTGGTGCTTAGTGGGGCAGCAGAGTGGCAGGGTGGTGGGCTGGGAGGGCACATGCTGGGTGCACGGAGAGGTAGCTGGAGCTGCGTGAGATGCCTTCTGCAGTTTAGGGGGCTTGGGCTGGGAGTGGGGCAGCCTCGCTCTCCAGCACCCCAGTTCTCACTCCCTGGGTTCTGAGGGGAGGGGCCTCTGCGAGCCTAAGCAGGATGGTGAGGACACCCTTTCTCCGTGTGGCTGTGGCCAGAGAGCAGCACACTGTGCCCCGAGCCTCCCCCCAGCCCTCAGCCCTCAGGGCCCCTGTGTTCTGTTCTGGCGCGTGGGACTGTGCTGGTGCCCACTCTCCTGGGCGCGTGTCCTGCCTCTGCCATCACCTGCGGCCCTGTCGTCTCCTCTCCCTTCTGTGTTGCAGTGACACAGAGGCCCAGTGCGAGGTCATGCAGGAGATTGTGGACCAGGTCCTGGAGGTGAGGGGAGACCACCGCCTCGGAGGGAGCA
>NW_006443131.1:2687416-2692695 GCF_000325575.1 Pteropus alecto | reverse complement strand
CGCTCTTCCCCAACCCAGTGCATCCCCTCTGGTGGGGGAGGAGCTGGCTGATCGTTGATGGGGAGGTGGGAGCTGACACGTCCGGAGGCTCTGGGTGCTGGGGCAGTGAGGCTGGAGTGAGGCTGGAGTCCGACGGCCTTCCCCCCACCTCGTCTCGCCACCCAGGAAGACTTCGACTCGGAGCAGCTGTCCGTGCTCGCGTCCTGCCTGCAGGAGCTCTTCAAGGCCCACTTCCGGGGGGAGGTGCTGCCGGAGGAGGTCACCGAAGAGTAAGGCACCCACCCCCACCCCCCTCCCCCGCAGCTCCCAGCCTCAGGGAGGCAGAGCACCCTCTCAGAGCCCAAGCCCGAGAGGCCGCTTGCTGTGGGCTTGAGAAAGAGAGAGGATCGCAGTGCCCTGAGAATCGTGTAAGCAACGGTGCCCTTTAGCCCTGGGACGCCGAGCGCCCTGGGGCAGGGACTGGCACCACACCAGTGTGCCGGCGGCCCCGGCCTTCACGGCTGCAGCCTGGTCAGACCCTTGCCTGGACCCTCCCTGAGGGGCAGGAATCTCACCTTAAATGATGCGGACAGTCCAGGTGTGGCTCCCTGCTGGGGAGCTGTTTTCTCTGTGACTGGCCTCTGGCCCACAGCTGCCCCGTCTACCCACCTGGGCTCTCATAGGTCCTCTCCGGCCCGCAGGTCCCTGGAGGAGTCTGTGGGGAAGCCACTCTACCTGATATTTAGGTAAGCGCTCAGCCGCAGGGCGACGCTGCTCTGCCAGCCGCCCTCCCGGAGCCCTCAGGTCTTCTGTCCTGGTGATGGGAGCCCGAGCCCCCAGAAGCCCCGGCGCCTGCCCCCGGCAGAGCTCTGCCCCTCCCTCCCGCCTGCAGGAACCTGTGCCAGATGCAGGAGGACAACAGCAGCTTCTCTCTGCTCCTGGACCTTCTCTCCGAGCTGTACCAGAAGCAGCCGAAGATCGGCTACCACCTGCTCTACTACCTGCGCGCCAGGTGGGTGTGGTCCCCACCTGTCAGGGGTCGGGGAGCATCCTGGCCGGCGTCTCCTGCAGAGCTGCTCCCCACCCTCAGCTCTCGTCCCAGGGCTGTCCACGTGTGCTTTTTAGTAACAGCTTTGCTGCGTACCGTTCAGTGGTTTTTAGAGCATTCACGAAGCTGCACAGCCGTCCCTGCTGTCTGATGGAGACAGTGTCATCGCCCAGGCCCGTTAGCGGTCCCGTTCCCACCCCCCTTTCACCCAGCCCCGGCAGCCTCCGATCCGCTTTCTGTAGATGTGCTCGATCTCGGTATTGCACGTCAACGGAATCATGCGGCGTGTGGTTTTCCGTGACCGGCTTTTCCCGTGTCCCTGCCGTGGCGCGTGTCGGCGCCTCATTCCCCGATGACACTCCGCTGTGTGGCACATCGCAGTTTGTGCAGTGGCTGTTTCTCTTCTTCGTCGTGTCTAGAGCTGCCGTTTTCACGTGGACGTGTGTGTTCCGTGTTCCTGGGTATACACCTAGGAGCGGAATTGCTGGGTCAGATGGTAACTCGTTAAATCCGTGAGAAACTGCCAAACAATTATTCAGGAGTAACTGCAACCACTTACGTTGCCACCAGCGACGTGCGAGGTTCTGAGTTCTTCGCCCCTTCTCCATTGTCTGCCTGTTTGGTGCTGGCCATTCTCGTGGGTGTGAGGTGGGACCTCGCTGTGCTTCTGACGTGATTCTCCTCATGGCTCATGATGTGGAACATCTTCTCACACGCTTATCGGCCATTTGTATGTCTTCTTTGGAGAAATGTCTGTCGAAATTCTGTCCTACGTTTTAATTAGGTTATTTGTCTTCCTTGTGGGTTTTTAGGAGTTGTTTACGTATTCTGGTTACAAGACCCTTTTCAAATATATGGTCTGCATGTATTTTCTTCCATTCTGCGGGTGGTTTTTCACTTTTTTGATGGCGTCCAGTGAAACACCAAAGTTTTAAATTTTGATGAAGTCCACTTTATTTTTCCTTTTGTTACTCTGCTTTTGGTGTCCTGAAGATTTAAGCTCACAGGTTCTTTTAAGAAGCCTATACTTTTCGTTATTCCATTTAGGCCTAGAACCCGTTACGAGTTAAGTTCTGTGTGTCGTGTGGGCGGGGTCTCCACGTGTCATTGTCCTGATGGCTCGGAGCCCAGAGAGCGGGAGAGGAAGCTTCTCCAGCCTCCCCTGAGCCCCCTCGCCTGTGCAGACTCACCCACTGGCAGCCTGCTCGTCGTGCTCGGGGCTCTGCCTGGGGCGTCCGGGAAGGGTGGGCAGGCAGAAGAGTGCTTCCTGGTGCCCATAAGTCCCCGAGCCCTTGGGGAGCAGGGAGAGCACGAAGTAGGTCGTGCAGGGCCGCAGAGGGGCTCTGGGGGGCCCTCCTCGGGGGCGTCTGGGGCCGGGTGCTGGGGCCGGGCGCCTGGCTGAGGCCCAGCCGGTCCTCTTGCAGCAAAGCCGCCGCAGGGAAGATGAACCTGTACGAGTCGTTCGCCCAGGCCACACAGCTGGGCGACCTGCACACCTGCCTGATGATGGACATGAAGGCCTGCCAGGAGGACGACGTGCGGCTGCTGTGCCACCTCACACCGTCCATCTACACAGAGGTCAGAGCCGCTGCCGGGTCTGGGGTGGGTGGCACTGTGCCCACCTCGGTGCCCGCAGCCCTGACCAGCCCTCCTGCACCCCTCCGGCCTTGGTGGGGTGTCCCCTGCTTCTGCCTCGCTTTAGTAAAGGCTGAAGGAGGTCTAACCCCCCCCCCGCCCCCAAGTCCCTGTCCTGTGCTCTGTCTGTGCGGTGAGCTGGGGCCTGAGCCTGTTCTCTTGGCTTCCCGGCTTTGGCCCCCTCCCCTGGCCCTAGGGTGGGTTCCCCAGCCCTCTCGCCAACTAGAGGCTCACCGTCGGATTCTCTCTGGTTCCCCGAGACCAGGGCCTTGTGCACACTCAGCTTCCGATCCCCCCCCCTCGCGCCCCCCCACCCTGCCGTCACCCACAGCCTCCTCTGGGAGCTGGGACACAGCCGGAGGAGGTGTCTGCTCTGCCTCCCCTGGTGCAAGGCCCCGGGATGGGAAGTGGGTGGGGGGATGGTGGGACAGGAGACTGTGCTGGCAGCTGGCAGCCAGGAGCGGGCGGGAGGAGGCTGCGGATGGCCAGCCGTAGTCGTTCCTCCCCTGCTCCGTCCCCGGGGAACCGGCCTCTCCAGGAGGGGTCCTGCCCACCCCGCACCCTCCACCCTCACGCCCTCCGCAGTGCAGGCTGCAGCCTCCTCTCTGGCTGAGGCCAGTGCCCCGAGGCTCAGCTTCCCAGCTTCGGAGCTGCTGGGTCTGCTTAGGGCTTTACATTAGGCACCGTGTCTGGCTCACCAGCCACCCCCGGGCACGCCCTGGACCCTGCCTCAGTTTCACCCCTCCCCAGTTTCCAGACGAGACCCTGCGGAGCGGGGAGCTGCTCAACATGATCGTGGCCGTCATCGACTCTGCACAGGTGGGCGTCGAGCTGTCGCCTGAGAGGCTGGCTGCAGACGGGGCCCAGGCTGGGGGGACGGCGCAGCTTGGAGGGGCAGGCGGGCCGCAGTCCTGCCAGGCTCCCCAGTCTCCCCCACGTGCCTTGGGCACTCCCGTCCCATGGGGAAAGTGAGGGATTGGCTGTTGCTCTCCACTGGCCTTCCCTGGGCTCAGGGCGGGAATGGTCAGACCGTGGCCTTTGCACGTGCAGCAGTCCCCGGTCACCGAGAGGCTGTAGCCCTGTTGGTCCACCCTCGAGCCTGACTTCAGGTGCCCCGTCCGTAAGGGAGGAAGCTTAGCAGCCCGGTCCTTCCCTGGCTTTTCTCCTCCCCACACCTGTGGTCCAAAGCTTGGCCTCCTGCAGTCCCCACCCCCATCACGGGCTGGGACGGGTCAGACATGATGGCCTGGTGGAGAAGCTGCCTATCCTGCCATCAGGGCGTGAGGGGTGCTTTTACTTAACTATTTTGCCCCAGACAGACCTGTGGGCACCACTCAGGCCTGCTGCTGCTTTCCCAGACTGCTCTGTCCTTCAGAGACCCTGGCACCCGTCAGGCCCTTCCTGTCCCATCAAACCAGCTTCTGTTCCCTCCGACTCCCCACGCGCCCTCCTGCTTCTCCCCCGTGCCACTTACGTCCGGGTTCTGCCTTCCTCCTCCTCCTCCTCCTCAGCTCCAGGAGCTGGTCTGCCACGTGATGATGGGGAACCTGGTCATGTTTCGAAAAGACTCAGTTCTCAACATTCTGAGTAAGTGGACGGACCGTCGGGCACGCTGGGCGACGGGAGCGGCCACGTGTGTTCCAGTGGCAGGAGAGCCGCTTCCGGCAGAGTGAGCTAGAGCTCCCCGCCCCCCAGTGGGCGTGGGCCGCGTCTCTCTCGACCTGTTTCTTGCTCCGTGAAAGGGAGAGAGACCTCGGCCCTCCGCCTGCAGAGCTGTGTGATGGCTTTGGGCGTCAGCTGTGCGGGGAGGGGACATATCTGTGGGCTTAGGGTCACTGCCATCCATGCTCCGGGCGCCGGTGGTCAGTGGGTTCGCTGTGTGTGTGCACGCACGTGCGTGCGTGTGCGTGAGAGAGAGCGTGTGTCTTCTCCCTCTCTCGAAGTCCAGAGCCTGGACTGGGAAACCTTCGAGCAGTACTGCGCGTGGCAGCTCTTCCTGGCCCACAACATTCCCCTGGAGACCATTATCCCCATCCTGCAGCACCTCAAATACAAGGGTGAGCAGGCTGTACAGGGGCGGGGCCCTGAGGACACGCTCAGCCCGGCCAGGCCCAGGCGCAGGCCCATTATGGGTTGCTGAATGGACACCCCTCCCCTGCTCCCCGAAGTGCCCTGCAGGAGGGCAGGCTCCCTGTCAGCCTTCTGTACCTGGCCGAGTCCTGCGGGCCCCTCTGAGCCAGGCACTGGGGCTTTACACGGGTGGGCTTGGTGGGGGCTTGGGGATTGGCCTGGCCCTCCCCGTGGCTGTCGCTGGGCGGTGGGAGAGGTGCCAGGATTTCTTCCTGGACCCTCAGCTGTTTCTGAGCGGCTTCTGCCCTTCCCCGCAGAGCACCCAGAGGCCCTTTCTTGCCTCCTGCTTCAGCTTCGGAGAGAGAAGTGAGTTCCATCCGCACCTCCTCACCCCCCGCCCGCACCCCCCCGTCTCCTGAGCCCCCAGCCCCACACTCCTGGGAACTTGGTATAAAGGGCTTCAGCCCTGGCCCTTTGGCCACATTTTTTTACCTACTGTTGTTGACATGGGCTTCTGCTCCTCCCCCAAAGTGATTACAAATGATCA
>NW_006443131.1:2676693-2676991 GCF_000325575.1 Pteropus alecto | reverse complement strand
GCCCGGGAGGGCGAGCGGGCGGCCGGAAGCGGCGTGGCGGGGGCCGCGTGGGAAGGGGATGGTGCGGCCCCTCTGGCACCCGGGGCCACCGTGGCGCTGCTCCTCCCCGCCCGCCCAGAGTTCCTGTGGCTCTGGTTCGGCATGGCCAAGGCTGGCCTGCGCACGGCCTTTGTGCCCACCGCCCTGCGCCGGGGTCCCCTGCTGCACTGCCTCCGCAGCTGCGGCGCGCGCGCGCTGGTGCTGGCGCCAGGTAAGGCTGGAGCGGCCGCGCGGGGCGGGGCCCACCGGGAAGGGGCGC
>NW_006443131.1:2672679-2674652 GCF_000325575.1 Pteropus alecto | reverse complement strand
CCGCCCTGCGGGGGCGCGGCCGTGGCTCTCAGCGCTCCCGCTAAAACGAAAAGAAAGACAGAGAGGCGGGGCCAAAGTACCTGGAGTTCTCTCTTTGGGCCTCTAGGGGGCAACTTCTGGGAGCGATTTTTTTGGAGATAATTCAGATACCATCATATTCACCCTTTTAAAATTTAGAGCTCAGAGTTTTCAGTGTATTCCTAAATTTGTGCAAACACAACCACTATCTAATGATTAGGAGTCACCGTTTCCAGAGCAAGAGAAAAAAAGGTGGACGTATAAAATAAAGTGAGTGAAGTAAATTTCGTATTCCACTGAAACGGACAATCTGACAGTCACGAGAGTGCCTGGTGCCCAGCACCCTGGAGGGAGGGCCGATTCCAGGCCTGGGACACCTAATACTCAGGACAGCCTTGAAGTATCTGGTGCCAGAAAGCAAAGATATCAAAGAACAGGGCGACAGCGAAAGGATGTTACAGGGCAATCTGAATGTCAGAAAGATTCATGAATGCACTTGAAACATTGGATACAAAACATGTAGCGATTCATAGTGATACTAAAGACGGCATGTGGATAAGGGGGGAGAAAGGGCTGCCGCGCCAGCGCCTGACTCTGAAAGCGAGCAGTTAAAGGAAAAGAACCAACAAGCATTTGTCCCTGTGCGAATTGTATCTCAAGGTCGCCAAATGGTCCTAGTTCATGAGGGAAAGTTCTTCACCAAAGGCTTCCATGTAACAAATGAGAAAGGAATGCTAGAACCGGAAAGTCACCATTTTGCAATCCCTAAAATGAAATAATTCTCAGGCAATTATCATCAATGAATAAAATGATTAGATGAAAGGTTGATGGGGAGTCTACCACCATGCCACCTGAACACGCCCGATCCCGTGTGATCTCGGAAGCTAAGCAGGGTCGGGCCTGGTTAGTACTTGGATGGGAGACCACCTAGGAAGACTGGGTGCTGTGGGTGTTAAAAACAAACGAAGAAAACGTTGGCGGGGAATGCTACAGTGGAGGGATCCGGCTGTCGCGGCTGGTTGCCCCTACTCTATCTTAGAATCACTAAACTGAGACCACCAGGTACTGGGATGTCATTCCCAGGGCGTGAGGTGCCCAGCATGGGACGGACTGTGCAGGACGACGACTGTGGGCTCAGGAGGCCATCAGGCGAAGGTGAGGGGATGGCCCTGGGGCCCGAGACCCGTAGGAAGGTGGTGGCCTTGGCTCTGCTCTGGGGCAGCCACTCTGCGATTTTGAAAAGCGCCATGGGCCAGAGCAGAGGGCATCGTGGGCATGGGTTTGCAAGGTGGCGCGTTCTACTTCCATTCCCTCTAATGAAGGCTGACCGAGACAGAGCTCCAGGCTTGGGGCACACAGCAGGGACGTACAAAGTCCCTGCCCTCGAGAGACTCACACTCCAGTAGAGACACAGCAAAAAGAAGCAAATGTGAAATGAAACATGGGGTGACAATGTTGGAGACGGAGTAGACAGGAATCGCGTCGAGTTAACTATTTGCTGCTGTCACACACGACCACACATGGAGTGGCTCCAAACAATACATATTCTCTGACACGCTGCAGCTGGGACTTCAGACGCAGGCCGCTCGGCTTAAGTCAAGATGGGGGCAGGCTGCGGTCCTTTCTGGGGGCCTCAGGTGAAATTTGTTCTTTGCCTCTCCTGGTTTTGGGGGGTCACCCCCGTTCTTTGGCTCTCTGCATCAGGGTGGGTCCGTCTGCTGTCACTTCATTCTGACTTTCCATCTCCCTCTGACTTCTGCCTGCCTCTTCCACTTTTAAGGACCTTCCACTTTTAAGAGTCCATAGGGCGCACCTGGGCAACCCAGGCTAATCGCCTAAGGTGAGCTGATTGGCCGCCTTCATTCCAGCTGCAGCCTTGAGCCGACCCCACCCCCCCACCCCGCCAGGTGATCTGGATTCAGGGGCTGTGACTCTGCCGGCCGCCGATGGGGGGG
>NW_006443131.1:2662569-2672567 GCF_000325575.1 Pteropus alecto | reverse complement strand
CCAGGTGATCTGGATTCAGGGGCCGTGACTCTGCCGGCCGCAGATGGGGAGACGGAAGGAGACAGAGAGAGATGGAGGCAGAGCACGGAGAGAGATCTAGCTCGAGTTGAGAGGACAGAGTGAGAAAGGAGACAATGTCCCAGGTGTGCCAGGGGGACCTTCCAGGGAGGTCGTTCCAGAAAAGCCAGCAGCTGCTCAGTGTCAGCCACGGTAATGGTCGGGGAGGGAGGGAGAGGGTGGGGCTCAGGGAGTCAACCCTGCCAGCGTTTCCTGAACAGCAAGGTGATTGGGGGCTCCCCCTGGGACAGCACTTCCCGGGGTGATGCCAGTGTTCTGGGGGCGTGAGTGTGTCTCCCTGGTGGGGGTTGGGGGAAGCTTTCATCAAATTCTTGGTGGGGCCTGGGACCAATCGAAAGTTAACCCCAATCTTGAGGGTTCTGAAAAGAAGTGCTTAGAATGTAAAAGGCTGCAGCCACTTTGGAAAACAGCTCGGCGGCTCCTCCAAATGCAAAGTAACCCCATGACGTGGAACCCCACTCCTAGGCGTGTGCTCACGAGAACTGAAGACATGCATCCACACAAAAACCTGAACACCATGCTCATGGCGGCGAATTCATAATAGTCCAAAGGTGGTGACAGAAAGACGAACTGTAGGACAGCCATGGGAGGACTGACACACGCTGCCAGGCAGGTGAGCCTTGAAACCATGGTGCCGAGTCAGAGAAGCAGACACAAAGGACCACGCGACGCATGACTCAGGCAGACAGAGCCTGGGGTGGGGGCCGGCGAGTTGGGCGCTGGGGGCTGAGGGGTGGCTGTTAACTGCAGGCGTTCCTTTGGGGGTGAGGAGCATGTCCTGAAATAGATTACGGAGATGGCCGTGCAAGTCGGGAAAGGTGCCAAGACCGTGGGGTTCTACAGCTTGAACAGGCGAGCTTACGGTAGGGGGACATATCTCCATCAAATTGTTCTTGAAGAAGAGGAGGAGGAGGAGGAGGGGTGGGGGAGGGGAAGGCGAGGAAGAAGACGCTCTCGGCCCTTGAAGTGCAGTGGCTTCCGCTCCGTCCTCAGGCTCCTTCCCGTTTCACAGGGGGGACGTCGCGTGGGTGAGGAATCCCAGCGCAAGACGAGGGGGCGGCTTAGTGCCGGAGCTAGGACTCGGGCCCGGGTCTTCTGTACCGCTCGTCCTGTGTCCCGGCCCATGGTGGAGTGCGAATTCGGAGGTGACAAGGCAAGAGCTGAGGTAAGGAGGTGTCTTCTCAGTAGGTGTTGGGGAGGGGGCAGTTCTGACAGAGACGGGGTGTCACCAGACACCCAAGTGCCCACCTGGGCCGCGCTCCGTCCTCAGGCCTCACCTGGCGTAACCCTCCTGGTCCCAGGGCATTGTTCGGTCACACGGCCACCCTCGTTTGCAGATGAAGCGGGCTCAGACACTAACATCGCCTACAAAGGACATACACAAGCGCTCCAGGCCACATCTCCCTGACCACGGGACGTGGGACCCTTTTCCTGTCCAGGCAGCTCTGTCTCAAGAAGCGGCTCCGGGAAGAGGTGAGGACCCAGAGAGAGGCAGGGCTGGCCAAGGAGGGCCGACAAGGCAGTCTCCTTTGGGGGTGGCCCAGGCCCCATGGAACTTCTCTCTCAATCAAAGTTTGAGAGGGAGTGAGGGGCGGGTCTCCGGCTGGGAGAGAATTCTTGAGGCTGGAAAAGCAGGCCCGACCCCCAACTTTGCCCTGCTCTCACTGGCCTCTACCCCTCCCTTTCCCAACCCCAACTGTCTCCCCGTCTGGGACCTGGCCCTGGGTGGAGGGGACAGTGGGGACGGGGGCGGGGAGAGGGCTCAGGCTGAAAGCAGAGAGAGACTTGCCCAGCTCCAGGGAGGGAGGGGAAGGACAGCAGCCTCCAGCCTCTACCCAAGACCTCGCCCCCCAGATCTCAGGCTCCCCAAAACAAGGCCAGAGCCCCCACACTGTGCCCCCCAAAGGGTGGGGAACGCCCACAGCCCAGAGCACCCTGGTCAAAGGCAGAAGACCAGGGCTGCTGGGAAGTAGCCTGGGCCAATGGGGCCAGGCCCGCGGGGGACGCGGGGCCGCCGCTGCCACTGCTGCTGCGAGACAGGTCGGGGGGTGGGGCCTGCAGGGTGGGAGAGGTAGATGGAAAAACAAGGAGGAGACTTACAGGTGAGAGAGCCGGGAACCACAGTGGGGGAGAGGGGGCAGGGGGACGGACAGAGGCGAAGGAGCAGCAGGACAGGAGGGGACAGTCACTCATGTGCAAGTCACATGGTGTGCAGGAAAGCTCTGGGGAGGGATGGCCTCTGGGGAACCGAGATGCAGGCTGCAGCTGCTGGAAAGGCTGCTGGGGTCCCGTGCTGCGTGGTTGGGGGGCAATTCCATCCAGCTCCACCTCGTCAGACCCAGGCAGAGGCTCTGGGAGAGATGTAGCCCAACAAGAGGTCTCCCCAGACATCCTTGAGGCCCTGGGCCTGTGGGCTCTGGCCCCTCGAAGGCCACTGTCTCCACCTCCATCCCCACCCCGCCTGTCCGCTGGGCAGGTCCAGGCTCAGCCTCGCAGGCTGTGACCATACGGTGTACGGTGTGCGTGGTTTCGGGGACGATGCATGTTCACAGCTCTGCTCAGTCATTTCTGGGCTTGTGACGTTGGTGTCTGTTGCCTTGTGTTTTGTATTTGTGACTTCGATGTCGCCGTGTGCGACCTGTATTTGTGTCCTCTGTCTGGGATTAAATACGTCTGTGAGTGTCTAGAGGAGGGGTAGTCTGTGAGATGAGCATTTTCAGTCCACATGCGTGTGTCTGGGAATGAGTGTTCCCTCCGCGTTCGGGCCGGGGGTTGGGGGCAGGAGCCCTGGGAAGCTGACCCTGCAGGCAGACAGGTTGATGGGCTGGCAGGGGATGGAGCAGGCAACCCCATTGTCCCGCGGGGTGCACAATGCCCACGCCTGGGCCCCCGACCTCGCTATCGTGCCTGCCCTGCCCCCTCCTCATTGCCAGGGCCTGGCTGAGACCATCAATGGTGGTGGCCCGCCAGGCCCGGCCAGACGGTGACTGCCAGGGCCTGTTCCTTGGACTGTCACCCCTGCTCCCCTCCCTGCTCCCCTCCCTGCTCCTCTGGTGCTGCCCCAAGGTCCCCACAAAGTAAAGTCCTGCCATCTCGGCCCTCGTCCAGGCAGGAAGGGGGTCAAAACAGAGGGGAGGTGGTGGGTCACAGGAGGCTGCCGTGTCCAGGCCTCACTGACTGTCCCCACAGGCTGTGCTGCAGGTTCTGAGCTAGTCCTGTGTGGAGCCTGGGGCCGTGGGGGCCATGAGGAGGCTCCAGGTGCAGGGTGAGCCCCCCGCGTCCTTTTTCTGGCAGCGGGATGGGCTGGCCCTGGCCGACAACAGCAGTGCCACCCTGATGCCAGGCGGTGCCCTGCATCTGGCTGCCCTGGCCCCCGCTGGAGCCTCCCATCCCGTCCCGTGAGTACCTCGCGTGGCCCAGAACCGCTAGGGGCGGCGGGTGAGCTGGCGGGCCCGGGTACAGCTGGCAAGCAAGTGACCAGGCTGCTTCCGGGGCTGGGGGGGTGACAGCGCAGGGGCACCCACAGAGGGCACCTGTGGGGTGCAGAGTTGGCCTGGGCAGCGCCCAGTTAGCCGTTAGACACAGCATGCATAGCGCCTAGAGCTCACAAAAAATGTTTTAACTCTGATTTCTTTAAAACTAGAACAAAACGAGTATAATAGTGAATATATAATAATGAATCCAACCTGGATTCTATTTGTCTTTTACCAACGCAACTGTAAAGTGTAATTAGACATTTTTTTATGGAGGAAGGCAAAGTGCTCATGGCCCACAAAAGTCACAGACGCAGGGTTGCAGGGCGGCGTGGTGAAGTGGTCGGCCGGAAGTGGCAGAGGTGGGCCGGAAGTGGCAGAGGTGGGCCAGAGGTGGGGGCGGGGCCTCTGGGACAGCGCTGCTGGGGCGAAGCAAGGCCGGCTCTGCGGGAGCTCATGCCTGGGTCTGCCCGGCTGGCTTCCACCAACGTCCGGAGCCCGACGAGGTGGAGGGGGATGGAGTTGCCCACTTCCCTTGCCTGATGGGACGTTGCTCCAGCCCCCCAGCTTCCTGGGAACACAGTGGCACGGCCCTGGGATCCGCCCACCCCCGGTGAGCACCACCCGAGAGTGTGGCTGTGGCGGGGCGGCAGACGGTGGGCGGAGCACAGCGTGGACCCCTGACCTCTGCATCCGCAGGGGTCACACTGCTGCCTGGCGGGACCCTCCACATCACCAACATGAGCCAGGCTGATGTGGACACCTACCGCTGCGTGGCACACAGTGTGGCCAGTACCCGGCACAGCCAGGAGGCCCAGCTGCCCCTGAGCGGTAAGCGAGGGCCAGGGGAATCAGCGGGCACGGGGCAGGGAGCAGGGTGTGGGGCCAGCGCCCTGGGAGTGGCCGTGGCCACGTGGCCGTTTGCGGTGCACATGCTGTGCAGACAGACCTTTGGAGCGGGCGCTACCTGGGCGGCGCGGTGCTGGGCGTGGAGCGCCGCGGTAGGCAGGCCTGTCCCTCACGGGCCGGAGCCCACATCCTGGTAGAGAAGGAGGGGTTGTGGGACCCCAGGGCAGGGGCCTCTAACCCAGCCTCGGCGTGGGCCAGGAGTGGTCAGCGGGGTCAGGAGTGAGGTCTACCAAGCTAGGTGTTGACGGGTGAGCGGAGAAAGGAGGCGACAGTCAGCGAGGTGGACAGGGCGGCATTCACGTCATTTCCTTCAGCTAAAGCACAGGACGAGAACGTCAGCGTGGTGGCAGCTGCACGCGGCTGGACCACAGAAGGGGAGGAGTCCAGGGCCACAGGATGGATCGGGCCAGGCCCACCGTGAGAAGCAGCCGGGACTTGATCCAGAGGGCGGTGGGAGGCCCCGCGGGCTTTAGAGTGGGGGCCAGAGTCAGCCGTGACTCGGCGGAGGCGGGTGCCCGGGTGCAGCTCTGTGTGCGTGTGCATGTGGGGGTGCGACTTGCATGTTTCCTCCTCGGGATGAGGATAAAAGTAGCTTTGTACCTGAGACCCCCGGTGTAGGCCGCGTGGCGTGGAGAGTTCTGCGCCCCACGGGGCGGGGGACGGTCCCCGCGAGCCGGCGGTGAGCCGGGGGTGTACCCGAACCCGCCACGAGGGGGCGCCGCGGGGGCGTGAGCGGCGGGTCTCCGGACAGCGCCAGGCGCCTCCGCAGACTTTCAAACATGTCAGACAAAACTCCACCAAAGGACGTACGCTTTTTAAGTTGAAGACTGGAAGGGGAAGGCGGGGAGCTGTCGTGTCTCTGATTTTGGAACCGACTTAGACACTGAGAGCCAAGAGTGCGGATCAGGGGCTCCCCCACTCCCCGTTCCCATCAACCACCTGGGGCCGGAGGGCCCCGCGGGACGTCGCGCTCCTGCCGTGCTCTGTGCTCGCGGCCACGTGCCAGCCGTGGGCAGGTGCGGTCCCTCACGTGACTGGGGGGTCTCAGGCAGGTCAGGACAGGCAGGCTCCGCTAGGAGCAGAGGGTCGGCCAGTAACCGGGGGTTGGCGGGTGGCGCTGGGGTCGATGTAGGCTCTTCCCCAGGGACAGCAGCCGGGGACCAAGGCCCCGAAACATTCCCTCCTAATGCCCCGGGGCAGACCTCTGCCCGGGGAGCCCCCAGGGAGACAGAATCGCCCAGACTCCCAAGGTGCTCCCGCTGGCGGGAAGGGGTGCTGTCGGCTGGCCAGTGCTCCAAGGCCCTGGTCTGTGTCCCATTTCTACCTGTCTGGCTGACATTGGACAAGTTACTCAACCTCTGACAGTGCGGTGCTCTTGTCGGTGAACTTGGAGGGAACTAAGGCGCTGGCCCCACAGGCTGTGGTGAGGACTGAGTGAGACCGTGTGAGCGGGCTTAGGACAATGCCCAGAGCCCAGGGGCTGGGCCAGCGCCGGGACAGTGTGTGCCATGGTCCAGGCTCTACCCCATGAACAGTCTAGTCTGACTGGGCAGAATACAGCCTCCTCGGTCAAGGCCAGGACATTCCAGGACGCCCACGGCTGAACTTGAACTTGTCAGAGGCAAACTGAGGAGGGCCTGGCCGGAAGTGGGCCCTCAATATGTGGTTAAGGATGATGGATAGATGAAAGAAAAAAATGCTATTCTAGGCCTTGAGGAATATTTAAAGATATGTGAGCCTTTATACGAGTCCTTGAGAAACTTTCATTTTAGAGGCACCAAATCTTGTCCGAGAAGTTCTTAAAAGACATTTATGAAAGAGTTAAAGAAATGTTACAAAGTCTCGTAAAATACAAAGTGGCAAACAAAGATGCTGGTAACAGGATGAAGGAAAACAGGCCTGTTTCTGCCTCTGCTGTCCGCCCCTGTGCTCTCACTGTGAGAATAGCGCCTGGTCATGGTGCCCCCTGGGGTGATTTATTGAATAATTGAATAAACGGGGGGTGAAAACAAAGATGCTGTTCAGACCCAAGTAGTGTATTTCAAAAGACGTTTACATCCTGAGTAGTTGAGACACACTGAATTCTTAGGGGCCCCGACTTGCTTTCCGAGGGAGGGGCTTCCTGCCAACTTTGGGGGTGACTCCGAGAAGGGGGACTAGGCCCTGTCCCTACCTCGCGCGGGGAGAGGGTCCCCGTGGAGTGGGGCAGCTGGGGTTCTGACACGCTGCAGGCCATCGGGGGGACGCCAGGGGGCGCTTGCACTCTGCGCTCCCTCCGCTCCGGTGTCGCTGGCGCCGGCTGAGCGCGCTTCTTAGCCCTGAAGTGACCTGCCCTGGGACCTTGGGCAAGTCCTTTTCTTTATCTGTAGACAGGTAATAAAACGGCTCAGCAGGGCTCTGAGGTCTGGCGACCTGAGGACCAGGAGGGGCTCTGGGAGCAGAAGCATGGACTGGGGTATGCGGGAGCTCCATTTCCAGACCCTTCGGCTGGCGGCCTCCACCTTGCAGGGGGATCCCCGCGGCTGCTGCGGGAGCCCGAAATCCTGTGGGGCCTCGGAACCTGACGCTCAGACTGCACCCAACAGTGGCGCTGGAGTGCATCGCCGCCGGACACCCGCGGCCACGTCTCCTGGCACGGCCCGTGCGCACGGCCCGCGCCGCCTCCCAGAGGCCCCAGACCCTGCCCTTTGCCAGTCCTGATCCCTTGGCTGCCCGCAGGCGACCGCCCCATCAACGTGGAGGGCGTCCAAGTCCTGGGCGCCCGGAACCTCTTCTCCGCAGTGTCGGTCCGGCACTCGGGCGTCTGCGTCCGCGCTGCCAACCGGCCTGGCACCCGGGGCAGGCGCACGGGGCAGGGTGACCCGCTTGTGCAGGGTGAGTCCCGAGGGCCGGACAGGAAGGGTCCTGGGCACCTCACCCACCATGGGATCCTGGGGCAGGGCCGGGAGGGAGACAAGAGGCTGAGCCTCATGACGCCACCCCTTTGCCTGCCTAGCTCCCCCGAGTTTGTCCAGTGACCACAGTCCTTTGTCCAAGCCTCTCGGCAGCAGCGCCATCTTCACCTGCGTGGCCCAGGGCGTCCGAGCCCCAGCTGGTTCAGTTGAAGAACGGAAAGGGTCCTGGGTCCTGGGGAGGACATTCGGCTGACCCACGACAACAACCAAAGCAGGTGCCCTCGTCTCCCCCACCCCTCCACCCCCCCACCTAGCCCTCTCTGTCTCAAACCCACACAAACCCCAGCGCGAGCGCCACTCCGAGGCTCTGCCCTGCCTGCGCCACCCCCGGGCAGGCCCACACACAAGGGGTGTCCCTCTGTTCCTGGGCAGGTCTGTGGGTCTGAGACGGCAGCCACCCCGCTGGGCAGGGGCTTGGTGGCAAGGAGCCCGCAGCAGCCGGGGCGTGGTTCTCTAGCTCGCTGATGCTGGCGAAGGCCTGGGCCCAGGACGAGGCCGTCTACCAATGTGTAGCAGAGAACACTGCAGGTGCCAGCCAGGCCAGTGCCCGCCTGGCTGTGACGGGGGACCCAGAGCCACGCCCCACCCCCAGGGCCTGCGGGCATTGAGGGTCCCTCCACTTCTGCCATTTGAGGGTCCTGGGAACTGTCTCCCTCCGACGAGGGCATCATCCGCTACGTGCTGCAGCTCCAGCCTGCGGGATGTGGGTGTGGGTGTTGAACAGGCGTCCAGTCCTGCACTGACCGGTGTGTCCCTCTCGCTCTTTGTGACCCCAGGCCTGTGTGGACTCTTGCCAGGCCTGTCTATGGTCCTCTGGTGCTTCCTTGTGCTCCTCGGCCCCTCCTCACCCTTGGCCTGTCTCATCCTAGCTCCACCTTCTGCAGCCCCTTCCCTGCTCTCCAGCCAGGCACGAGGAGGGCTGCTGATCTCTTCTCCACAGCCAGCTGGCCTGGGGCGAAGGCGCCTTTGAGCATGTTTTCAACAGCCCCCTCCAGCAGAGAGTCCCTGGGCTCAGACAGACGGGCAGCGGGCTCACCCCATTTCCTCCGCAGCCCCTGCTGCCCAGGGCTTCTCCACAACGTGCTGGACGCCACCCACCTCTGAGCAGGCCTCCTGGGAGCCGCTGCCCCCGCTGGGCCCATCCAGGGTTTCAAGCTCTTTCACCGCAAGCTGCTGGCTGAGGGTTCAAGAGCAGGACAGAGCTGTTTATCCATCGCTGGTCCACCTTCCAGATGAGGAGGCCGAGGGGAGGGCCAGTCCTCAGAGCTGTGCGGCACCAGGACTGGACGGAGGCCCAGCGGCCTACAGGAAGCAGGGCAGAACGAGGACAGAGGCGCCGCACCCATCTGTGGCCCTCAGTTCTACGTGTCCCAAGCACACCTCTTTCTGCTCCTCCCTCTGCCAGCCTACGGCCCCCAGGTCCCCGCTGTCCCTCCTTGCCCAGCTCTACTGTCCCCTAAGCCGAAACCCCAGGCTCTCCCTCCATCAGCCTTGCTCTCCAGGGCTGTCCCGTATTGTGCCAAAGTGGGGGGAGAGTCTTGGAGGAAGGAACACCCAGGGCTTAGGTGACCCTAAGCATCGTCCCTGCTGCGCCCTGGTGGAGTGAAGCTAGTACCGACGGAAGACCCCCCACCCCCGACGCAAGGCCGGGCCCCGTCCCCCGCCCCCGTAACTGTTCCGGCGAGGGCCAGAAGCAGCTTTAACTAAGGTATGTGGCAGGGGACCAAGTCCTTGGGGAAGTGACATCGTCTATTCTGTGTGGGCCCGGTCTGAGTGCTTTGTTGGAAGTAAAAGAAACCAAAATGGAAACACAAATAGGATCTGGTTAACGGCCTGGGCTGAGAGGAAAAGCGGGGGAGGGGCGGGCAGGGGTCAGAGGGCGGAGCCCGCGTCCCTGGTGGTGCGGGAGGGCAGAGCCGCTGCAGGATGCAGCTCGCTAAGAAAGGAGCGGGGTGAGCTGCTGTCATCCGGTCCCCACCTGGAGAAACCAGCATGCCACAAAGGGCTGTTACTGGACACGCAGCAGTGTGACAGGAAGGGCTGAGGAAGCCAGGGGACGCCTCCTGGGACAAGGGTGGAGACCGGCCTCTCAGGTAAATGCTGCCTCCTCCCCGATACCTTTGGACCCTAAGTCGTCAGGTCACTAGAGTGGGGTCGGAGGCTTCTGGAACACTGGCTCCACGCAGAGGTGGCGGGGACGAGAACACAGAAGTAGGGAAGGGCTCGAAGTAATGAAAAGGACACAAACCAAAGGCACACGCCAGGACTGCAGGGAGGACGAGCCACAGCTCACTCTCAACTGCCGCGCCCCGCCCCCCAGCCGCCCCCGACTGAAGCACAAGCCACAGCAGAGTTTAGAAACCATTCCTTTCTTTATTAAACATAGCTTGCAAGTGATAAATATTACAAAGTTTTTTTTCTTTTAATCCTTTCTCCAAAAATTAGCTTATTATTTGACTCTGTCGCTGCTGAAACGCTCAGCAGCATCTGAAACAGATGGGAGCGTATTTGCCTTTTTGAAAACCAGTTTCTATTGGTCTTAGTTTTTTCATTTTAATTCCCAAACACAATGCAGAAAATTAGA
>NW_006443131.1:2661287-2662438 GCF_000325575.1 Pteropus alecto | reverse complement strand
ACCTCCCTGCTCCCCACCCCTCCCCGGCTTTCCCTCCGCTGTCACCAGGGCCTGCCCACCTGGCCCACGGCAGGCACCCTCTCCAGGCTTTGCCAGCCAAGAACCCAGTGTGGGAGCACTCAGCCCGGGCGGTGGGGATCGGGTCCCCGAAGGGGACAGACTGCGTGGGAGACAGCTGCCTTTTGAGGTTCATGTGCGACATGAGGGAAGGAGACAGGATGTGGACTCTGAGCTCTCCTACTGTGTCACAAGATGATGGGAGGGTTCACATCCTGTGGCTCACGAAGGGTGTTACTTGACCACCCACCTGGGGCATCTGCTGCTCGGCCACCCTTAAGGGTCCTGTGGCTGCTTGTGAGGTGGGGCCTGGGGCCTGCCCTCAGATGACTAGAAGCAAAAGGACAAAGGTGTCACATGTCCTAGACATTCTGCTGCCTTTTCCCAAACCAACAGGCACAGCAGAGGCCTGGCAGCCCTGCGAGCGCCCTGTCACGCACAGCTTCAGCGCCAGTCACTCTGGCTTCCTCCCTGGTGTTCCGGTCCCCCGCTTTGTTCTGTCTTAAAGGTTGGGGAAGGGAGCACAGAATTAACTGGGTGTCCAGAAGATTTCCACTGTCACTGAGACCCAGAAAATTAACTCCACCACAGCAAGTTAGTAGGGAAGTCTGAGACTGGACCCCAGGTCCCGCCTGTGCCCGCGGCCCGCCCGCTTTGTGGCGTGGTTCTGCTCACTCCTCAGCCTGGACTAGGGGCCTTAGCTGTCACGGCAGCCCGGCCTCACCCCAAGTCACAAAACCTAGCCCTGTGCAGATGGACATGCCTCTCCCGGGGCGAGACTTTCTTAGGACGACTTCTCGAAGTCCTTTCGCTCTATCGTCCCCTGACAATCCACCCACAAAGGCCCATGACACTAGGTTCTTTTTCGGGGGGTGGGGTGAGGAAAAACCCCTTGCATAAGAAAGCTGGACACTGAATTTTGTTGTATAGGTATATTGTATATATGCTGATGCAATCAGAGGAAAAACAGTGCAAATACAATTACAATTCATAATAATACTTGGTTTCGATGCCCCCGGGAACTGCCCCATTCCTCGGCTACCTCCCAACCCCCAGCTCGTCCCCACAGCATCAACCTAAGGCTGGGGGGCGGG
>NW_006443131.1:2659839-2661091 GCF_000325575.1 Pteropus alecto | reverse complement strand
AAGTGGGGGGCGGGTGGTGGGGGAGGTGGCATCTCTGAGGAGGGACGGGGTTGGAGCAGCTGCCAGTCTCAGTGTGCTGGGCCCGGCCCACTCCCCTCCCTGCCCTCCACAGCCCTGCCTCCCTCCCCCGCCCCTTCCCCAGAAACCCTTTTGCACGGATCATACACAAACGGGCACATTACAAAATGACATAACACAGTTTCACAATATCCATGGCTAGGGCTTTTTTTTCTCTTTTTCAGTTTTTTTTTCTACACAATGTACAATTCCTTTTAAATGGATCAAGAAATAGCTTATATACACGAATGAGTCCTTGTTATAACATCTCGGCAGCAAATATCATAAGCTAATGAAGGTCTTGTTGGATGGGACGGGGGAGCCTAGGACTGGGGGGGCGGGGCGGGGGCAGAAGGGTTCTGCCTTCTGGAGGAGTGGGGAGAAAAGGGAGTGGCTGGGAAAAGGAACAAAAGTAAAATATCAAGAAGCATCTTTACAAAGCAGTTCTACAGCTAATTCCTTTTAAAGGGGAAAGGAAAGGTAACCAAAGCAGGAGAACATTTATCTCTGTGTCTTAAAAAAAAAACAACAAAAAAAACAAAAACTGTCTACCATACATACATCCAAAAATGTGGAAAAAATATATTCCAGGGATGGAGGAAGTCCAGATGTTGTGGTCAAATGACAGAAAGTAAAAATAAAAATTAAAAAGATGACGAATATGGACCTCTGTCCCTCGGCTTCACCCGAGCCTTGCCGCTCGCCCACCCGTGTGAGGCTGCTGGGGCGCAGGCCACTGTCCGCAAACTGCTGCTTTTAGAGCCCCTGGGGACAGGGACGCCAGGCAGAGCTGCAGGGGTCCTCACTGTCACCCTGAGCCTCGGGGTGCTGGGAGTAAAGGGTAACTCTGAGCAGAGGGTCTCTCCTCCTGTCCGTAAGCATGAGGGTTAGTGTCGCTGGGCCGAGGCCTGGAGATGGACAGCAACAACAGACTTGGAGGGACACAAGGCGAGTCAGTGACGAAAAATAGAGAAACAAGGAAGACGGAGGACAGGGGAGAGGGAGGGACGGAAAGAGGCGGAAGGCTCATACTTCACCATGATTAGGGAGAGCTCACCCCCATTACTACTCCCTGGGAAGGGTATGAAAATGGGAGAAGAGGGCGAGAAATCAAACCTCAGCAACGGAGCAAAGGGACGCGGAGCTACACCAGTCAGCAAGCGGCCTCTCTGGAACCGGCCCTGAGGGGACAAAC
>NW_006443131.1:2659512-2659807 GCF_000325575.1 Pteropus alecto | reverse complement strand
TCCGCGGCGCCCAACCACCGGCTCCCGTGCCCGTCACTGCCCATCCTCCAGACACCTTCCTTCCAAACCCCACGCAAAGGTGGCCTGGCTCCCAGGGAGGGGACTCAGCTCAGGGCAGGGACAGCCCGCAGCCAGGCGGTATTGCACATTCTCTGTTCCTTACTTTTAATCTCAACTGACAAGCTCGGGGATCTCGTACCTCTGAGCACCTCTGAGCTGGGGGAGGGAGACACGACAGAAACGGCACTTCATCATGTGGGGGAGACCGGACAGGCATGCCACAAGGCAAGATGAC
>NW_006443131.1:2658073-2659404 GCF_000325575.1 Pteropus alecto | reverse complement strand
CAAAGAAAAGATGTAAGAATATATCTTTATATATATATATATAATTTTAAAATAATCCCACACCCAGTTCCATTGACCCCCCTCCCTCTCCCACCGCTTACAGTCAGGGGCACCACAGTCCCCAGAAAAATACTCAAAACGACCCCATCGCTACCTGTTCCTAGTGTCTAGCTTCCAGACCATTTCGCCACTGGGGGAGCCCGACACAGGCCGCATCTCTGCTCCTTTATAAGTGCTCAATGAAATCGGCGGGGAGGGAGAAACAACAGAAGCCAGGAAGGCCCGTAGGGCCAGTATAATCACCCACAGTGGCCTGGGAGTTCGGGGAGGAGCTGGGAGTGAGGAGAACTGAGCCTGATCCAGCTCCTTCCCCCATCCCACCCAACCACTTCATGGAGATGTGCAGAGTGTGTGTGTGTGTGTGTGTGTGTGCGCGCGCGCATGTGTGTGTGTGTGTGTGTGTGTGTGTGTGAATTTTAAAAGTGCCTTACTTTAAAAAAGTTATTTAATTTTAAAAAATAAAAGCGGGGGGAATTCCCCAGGTGGCTTTCAAGGTCAAAATGTTCAACTCCTCTGCACACCTGTCTGCTGAGAGCACCCCTTCCTGGCACTGGCAGCTTCCAGAGCTGGCGAGGCAGGTGGGCGCACACCGCGAGGGGAGCAGAAAGCCCTGCCGCCTCGAGACAGCCAGGGTGTGGGCAAACGGGATGCTACTCTCCCCGGTCCCCCGAACAGCAACATTGCACAATTCAATTCATTCTCTACATTAGTAGCACTTAAGAAAAAAATAAACAAAAAAGCAAAACAGAACTCGGGGTTGGGGAGAGAACTCCGTCTCTAGCAGAGGCCTGAGCCAGCGTGGGCGCGAGCTGTCGCGCTGTGATCCGGCGGCAGGCCGGGGCGGGGGACTCCAGCCTGACCGGTGCCCTCGCCCGCACCTCCCTGCACGCAGAGGGGAGTGTCGACTACTGGGAGAAAAAAGCCCTCCCCTTGCTCTGAGTCTCTGTCCTCCCCTCGTCGCTTCACTCACGCCCACGCCAACTTCGAGGGCGCCAGCCACCTCAGGCCGGGCCAGCCGTGACCCCACAGCACGAAGGCGGCCGTGGCTATCGGGGGTGCGCAGGGTGAAAAACAAAAGAAGTGGGCTAGGGGAAATTTTTATGAAGAAACTAAGATGAAATAATGATTTTGGGCTAGTTGGCCTGGAACAGACGTCCCGTCTCCCCAGGGGGCGGGGGACCAGTCATCCCCCAGCACCCCGAGGGCCAGGGCCTGGCCACCATGCCCCTCCCCAGCTTCGCTCCGGTCAATTCCAGGGTGGCTGAGGCTTA
>NW_006443131.1:2656945-2658062 GCF_000325575.1 Pteropus alecto | reverse complement strand
TCCCACTCATTCTTGGAGCCCGTTTCATACTGACCACCTCCGCCCCCACTGTGCAGCCCACAGACCCCCGTGGGAGCGCTGCTCTCCTCGCTCATGCCACCCCCTGCCCCAGGTTAAGTGCGTAAGAGCTTCAGCCCTAACACCTCAGTCACGTCCCACATGGCAGGCGGGGACTCTACCGCAACGCTATCATTTAGCTGGATGTTGTGTTTACAGGGAAAAAAAAAAAAAGATGATAGAAAAATACTGGGGGAAAATAAAAAGGTTTTAACCGTCCACTGAACAAAGGGAGGACACACACATCATTAAAAATGATGATAATTACAGCATAAAAACAAACTCCAGAAACACACGTCAGAGGGCTCGGACCCCCCGGCCCTCATCCTGACCTCTGTCAGAGGCGGGGACCCACCTCGCTGGGAAAGGAAACCGGGGAGCCAGCGCGGAGCAGACGGCAGCAGTGTGGACGAGCGGGCGGCGGGGGCGGGGCGTGTGTTCTTGCTGATTTCTATGTTTTGTCTTCTCTGTTTTGTTTTCCGTGTATGGTAGGCACCAGTACAGGCACTGCATGCGACGGAAGTTGGGGCAACAGGACGGGAGAGGGTAAAGGATTCGAGGCTGGGGCAGCACGGGTGAGACGGGCGTTATTTCTGCCCACTGATGGACTGCGATATAGACCGCGGCGGGATCATGTCTAACAGGTACTCCCGCTGCCGGTCTGCCAAACTGGGGGCTTTGTGTCCTCCGATGCCAGTGTTCAAGTACGCGATGTTGACACCTGGACCCAGGAGACAAAAGTGGGGGCGGACATTAAAGGAGGAGCTGATGCCGTCTGCACCGCCCGGGGCTGCAGATCTGGAGATGGGAGAGAACATCGGGGGCCGCCCGCTCCTGTCCAGACTCTCAAGTTCTATGTCAGTGCAACTACCCTCCGCTCTCGAGGTTTATGGAAAGAGGTCCTCCTGAAGCTCCACTCCTCTCGGGAATAATGGCACAGGAGAGTCGGAGAAAGCAATGGCGACAGAAGATGATCACGACAGAGATGAAATCGCTGAATCTGTTTGGGTTCGGGGGCTGCTGACTGGGGAGAGCGGTCCCTGGGGGGCTATTCGCACAG
>NW_006443131.1:2635403-2656931 GCF_000325575.1 Pteropus alecto | reverse complement strand
TCTGGCCAGAGCCACCTGCTGGTCTGATCGGTAACTACACGCCCACCAAAGGGGGAGTTATTAGACGTTAACTTCCCGATAGCAGGGACCGTGCCATTTTCACTACCAAAACCCAAGTGCACTGCGTCTGGCACGAAATATGAACTCAGCAAATACTTGACAGTAACGAGAGTGAAAGCAACAGAACCTAAAGAAAGATCTGGAAACAAGAGAAGGGACGAGCCGCCTAGAGAGGCAGCGAAGAACTGAGTGTGAAAGAGCTGGACCCCGAGAGAAGCTCTCAGGGCCGCACCCCTTACCTGGCATGCCGAGGAGGCCACCTGGCACAGACAGCTGGGGTGCCTGTGCGAAGTTGGAAAGCATGGAACGGGCAGATGTGGGCATGCCACGCTGGAGGCTGCTTTGGGGCTGTGGTGCCTGCAGTGACGGAGAGAGAGGTCATCACGACCTGCCACGACGGGCTTTGAGGGTGGTAAGGGTACGGGGGGTGGGGGAGCAGATGCGCAGCATGATTCCCTTAGAAGAAAACACAAGTTGGGACAAATGGCTGACGGGCCCGCGAGAGAACTGCTCACCTGCCGAAGCGTGTGATGTCTCATTATGGTCTCCTGTTTACTGACACTGGACACAGCGGGGGCCGTGGTGGGGGAGAGGGCTGCCTGCTGCTGTAGCCGCTGTTCGATCTCCTGTTGGGAGTCATCAGGTCAAGGTGGGCGGGGCAGCCCCCAATTTCCTAACCAGAAAACCTAGGTGTCTTCTTATCGCTAATGCTGCCGGCTAGTTGGAGGGACATGGAAGAGGCAAGAGAGTACGGTGGGGTAGGTGCACCGACGACTCTGGGCACAAGCAGCCAACACGCTTCACCGAATAAGGGGTCCCTCCCTCCAGGAAAGCTGTGGGGCATGTCTTTGAGAGTGGCTGGAGAGAGCTGGGGAGTGGCAATGAGCTGATCGATATAATGAAGGCTGATGAGTTACTGAGATTTTATTTTTGATTCCCATCTACCCATTTTCCAGAAGGTTCGTGATGCTACTCAAAGGAGTCTGATGGGTGATGTGGTAGAAAATGGGACAGAGGAAAAGGACTTGAGCCTCCTCCCAACACACCCACTGTGCGAGACCGTCCCACTGCGTTGAGGCCACAGGAGGCGCCCACACACCAGCGCCACCGCTTTTTTTCTCGCCACCCTCCCCTTTCTCTGTCGTCTCTTTGTCAAATATGAACTGCAAATAACTGCTTCTCTCAAAGAGATTTCCGATACAAATACAAATCCTTCCCAACAAAACGCGTTTGTTTGAAGAGGAAATGCAGTCAAGTAGAGGGGCTGCTTCTGTGCTACTAGGGAAAGCCACGCGTCTCGGCCTCTGCCCTTGTCCCTTAATCTCAGCCATTCGGTATCACTCACTGCTCCCACCCATCAGAAGCCATTGACCGGAAACAGAAGACATAAGGATGAGAAGAAAAACGGAGACCCAGGCCTGTGGGTTCCAGGAGCCCAGACCCTCAGACTGCGGGGATCACAGACACAGCTGCTCTGGCCCAGAAGTGCGCCCGCTGGGGGACGCCCGCCTGGGCGGAGGCAGCGAGAGGCCAGGCGTCTCACCTGCTCCTGCTGCAGAGCTTTCACGAACGCGTTTTTCAGCCGGTTGGTGTGCTCGGCCTTGAGAGCCTTCTTCTGGTTGGAGGTCATGCATTGCTCGCGCAGAATCTTAACGCTCTTCTCCTGCTTCCAGTGAGGGGTGAAATCCGTGCGGCACTGGGCACAAACAAAGGGTTCGACCCGCAGGAGTGAGGCACAGCTTTTGCCTAGATGCCAACAGAAAGAATCGTCAGTGCCTCCGCGTTCCCTCCCTCGCCTGCTTCTCTTCATCAGACGACTCTACTCCCAGGAGTGCACTGCGCTGAGCTCAGAAAGAGACCACAGAAAGCATGCCCCGTCGTGCACGGGGTACTTTTACTCCCTTTGGTCGTACCAGCATTACTTTAGTGAATTCAGACAGTACGCCCTTTGCAAATGAGGAAACTAAGTCTAAGAAGCACAACTCCTGAATGACGACGCTGGGACAGGAACCCAGGTGTTCAGATTTCCTGCTGTATCCCAACGAGAAGAAAATGTGTGTCGATTCAGAGTCGGAGTCACCTCACTCAGCCACCACCATGCTTCCTGGCACCTCTACCTCAGAGTACACTTACCCTTGTCACACGTCTGTAATTTTAGTTACCAGTGCCTACGTCACTCACTTCGTGACCCGTTTCTAGCCGATACTGAGCCCTCTAGGCACTTTACTGCCGGGTGTCCCCCTAAGTTCGTATGTTTGCAAATCCAGACTTAATACCTCTGTTAGTACAGACTGCACGGTGTTACTACTTTACAGTCTGGTTCAGTGCTGGTTTACCAGCTTTCATGTGGTCAGAGTTATCTACGTCAGTATGTCTGTGTTCTCAACTAGAAGCACTCCAATGGCAGGGGCTGAATATAACAAAGCAGCACAATGTCCCATAAACACTGACATTAAAAATAAGTGATCCCGTCATTAAATTATGCATGTGTCATGCCAGGCACCCTTTAAAAGAATTAAATGATATACTGCAAAAAATACACAAGATACACGACAAAAGCCTTAAGCCTAAAATATACAGAGACACACAAAGGCTTTTCTGATATGTTGCTCCCACAGAGCCTCTGAAAAAGGAATGGGAGGTCGCTCGGCACCAGTAAGAAGAGGCTGTTTAAGATGACGCGGTACCCTGTGTTACTCTGCTCACGTCAATCGGGCTTGGCAACCTCTTCTCTAGAAAGACTGACCAGAAGAATCGGTCTTACCTTGGCTGTCGATGACACTCTGTACGACTTCTTCCAAGCCTACCATGTAGATGAACTCGCTATTGGCCGCACTAGGCAGGAAGTGGAGCAAGGGAGCGGGAGGTTTAGGGGGTGGAATCTCCAGGAGTGTCTTTTCCAGCTGTTTGCGAAGAGCCAGTTTGGCTGCGGCCTGTGAGTTGGCAGCATCGGTCATGGCGCTGGGGCTAGGAAGTGGTGAGGACACTCTGTTCACGGTCCCTGGCTGGATATGGGAGGCGAGGTTCATATAGATGGCAGAAGATGTTGTCCGCTGACAGGGAACAGAAGAACTTGACTGCTGAAACAGAGCAAGTACGGGGGTTGGTGATGGCATGTGGAAGAAAGGACCAACTCTTGCCTTCGGGGCAGAGAAGACTGTTTGGTCCTGGTCTGGACCACTTAGCTCCCCCAAAACTCAGAAAAAGACAGGAGGCGTGCAACCTCACGGGGGAACGCTGGTGGCTACGAGCTGTGACGGCCGAGAGCAAAGTCCCAGTCGGCGCTGCCTGTCATATGCCCCACGCCCCTTGTGCCCTGGCCCCGCCCCCTCTCTTCTAGGTGGGTTTCAGCTCACTGCTGCTCTGCCGCATAACCTCCCTTCCCCACTGCTACTTTCATGCGATTCCTCGATGCTTCTGGTTTGGGGACAGCTGTCCCAGCTCCACCAAAATTATCCTTTTTGTCTTAGAGTTTCTCTTTGTCCGAAAACGTAAAATCTACGGTCCTTTCAACAAGGAAAGGAAATAAAAAGATTTCCGTTTCCAAACCGGGGCTCTCTTACCGGTTGGTAATTGATGGCGGGATTCATATTGGGTGTTGTGGTGCGTACGAGGCCGGGCTTAGGCGGGCCCCGCTGACCCTGGAGCTGGGCTGGGTTTGGGGCAATCACACGCTGAGACATCAGCATGTGTGGGAGGGTGGTATTGGTCGCTGAGCGGATGACGCTGTGACCCTAAAGGGGAAGAAAAGAACAAGTCATAGGTAGTAAAATGCCCCACAAAATGCTCAAGGGAAAACACTACCTGTAACACACAGCCGAGTAGAAGCTCAGAAACACAGACAGACTTGGTGATTATCTAATGACCTCTGAGAAATCTACCATCACCGCAAACCCTTATTCGTGGCCAGGAATTCCCGGCTTTTGTGGTATCGGCTACCTAACCGTACATGGGAAAGGGCTAAGCTGGAAACCTTCCCCAGAGAAGAGAAACTACAGTGGAAAGAAGAGGGTTATTCATCCTTCTGTTGCAGACTAAATCATGCCATAAAGCAAGGGTCCCCAAACCGCCGGGCCACGGACTGGTACTGGCCCATGGCCTGTTAGGAACTGGGCTGCACAGCAGCAGGTGAGCGGCGGGTGAGCTGGCGAAGCTGTAACTGTATCTGCAGCCGCTCCCCAGCGCCAGCATCACCGCCTCAGCTCCGCCTCAGCTCCAGATCATCGGGCATTAGATGCTCTGTATTCCCCGGTGCCAAAAAGGTTGGGGACCTACAGGACTATCTCATATCTGCAGTAATAACACCTCTATCGTGGCCGGATCCTTCTGTAACCTTTACCCAAGCCCTAAAACAAAGAAGGGATAAGCTGGGCCCTCGGACACTGAGACCCACCACAGGTCACATACCTGTAACGTTCTCAGATTCTGAGGCTCGACCCCTTGGGCACCCGGCCGGGAGGGGAGCTTGGATAGGCCCTGCTGCCCCACGTGGGCCGGTGATGGCTGAACAATAGACGCCGCGTTCTGTACAACTGGAGTCTGCGGGGGGAAGAGCAGAAAATCAGACAGCAGAAAAGCTAACGATCAGAGGTAGGAATCTGGTACGTTTCTATACTTTCAAAATTCTTTGTCAGTGTGAAGCTCCTACTGACCAGGAGGAAAAAGGAGAAAAATAGAATCAAGGTTTTCTTGATTAAGGCCTAAGGTTAAAAAAAAAAGCACTCTTCCTAAACTTAAAAACTATGGGAGGACAGAATAAGAAGCCACCCAGCTGGGCCCATGGGGGCAGCCCCCTTTCCGGCCCGGTCCCCTCCTGTCCCCTGGTCCCTTGCTGCTGGGCCGCAGTACCTTCTGGACCACGTTCTCCTTCTGCAGCTGGCTCTGTCTCAGCTTCTTTAACAGCACCAGTCGGGCTTCCTCCAGTCGCAGCTCGTCCCTCAGCTGCTTGATGAGCTGCTGCCGCTCCTCGATGCCTTTCCCCTAAGGACACATGGAGACTGTCAGCTACAGCAGCAGGGCCCAGCGTCCCCTCCTGCAAGATGAGCCCTTCTTTAAGGTCTGAAACCCTCATCTTCCTCAAAAAGCAGAAGTGTCGACGGGACTGTTATCTCTGTGTCCTTGGGGCCTGGCACAGGGCCTGGTATTCAGTAGGCGCAGTAAGTCCTCACTGAACATCATTAATAGGTTCTTGGAAACTATGACTTTAAGCTAAGTGACACATAATGAAACCAATTTTATCACAGGTTAATTGCTATAAACAAGAGTTAGGTCCTCATGGCATATTTCTGGTTACAAAAGCACTGCCAAACTTCTAAATAAAAACCAAAACATTTTTCTTTACTTTTTTTTTTTTTTTTAAAGGTGAGGCAACCCTTGGTTGACCTCACAGATTGCAAGGACCTTGTCAGCTTATAATCCCTTATTTTTTACGCCTACAGCACCTGGTCTTCCTAGGTGGTCTCCCATCCAAGTACTGACCAGGCCCGACCGTGCTTAGCTTCTGAGATCAGACGGGATCGGGCTTGTTCAGGGTAGCATGGCCATAGACCCAAAACATTTCTAATATTAAACACTGAAATAGATGTGAGCTATGTATACATTTAAGAAAAATTAAGAAAAACAAGTAAGGTAATTATTTTTCAACCGGCTTGTTCCAGTCCACGGTCACAAGAGCCTGGAGCGTCTCCTAGCAGCTCAGGGTGCACGGCGAGAGCCGGCCCTGCACAGTGGGACCCAGGCCCAGTCACGCTAGGATAATTCAGACACGCCAGTTAACCTCATGTGCACATCTCTGGGATGTGGGAGGAAATTGGAGGCCCTGAAGAAAACCCACACAGACATGGGGGGGCCAAGCAAACCCCACACAGACACTGGCCTCAGCCAGGAACTGATTTTTTTTTTTTCTCGTTAACACTGTAAGAAAACGACACTGAACAAAACAGCGTCATTCAAAGAACCTGCTGTCCTCAGAAATGCTCAGGGGACCGACCACACGCATGCCAGTCAGCCAGATTCCCGGCAAAATACAAGGGTGGCCGAAGGGAGACACCGCTTTCCCTTCAAATAATGCTAAATCTTTTAAAGCCGTGTTTCCTCTGGCTACAGATAAGAAACTAAGGAATCCCCCCATATTCTGAGACCCAGGATGGTGTAGGAGGTGTCTTTCCAGCCCAAAGTTCACTTCATGTGACCTGAATTATAAAGCTGTTTTCATTTTCCAGAAATAAAATATACTGACTGCTTTTCTAGACTATCTTTCTCCACTTGATTCTAACAGGGCGCGCCCTTGAGGCTGAGACTCATTTATCCAGTTTCATCAATGGGTAGTTATTTAGATCCAAAACGTAAACCATGAATGAAAACAACAGATGGGGGCTCTTACCGAATTCAACAGAAGCACGACAAACATTTTTCTCTCTTTCTTAGTATCTGTCTTCCCCCCCGGCTCCACCTTTACCTTGAACATCTCTAAGTTGGCTGCTTTGAGTCTTTCTTCCATTCGGGAGCTGGAACGGGGACTGGAAGCCTCATTATCAGACAAAACAATGATGTCTGGGGAGGGAGTTAGCCTTCCTCGGTCTGGCTCACTAGACAAGATAAGGAAAAAATTAAGGTATTCCAACAGTGAAGGTTCACAGAAAAGTTTTAAGAAATTCTTTTCTACACTGGAAAAAGAAATCCAAGGGAACTTTTAGGTCTGTCTCAATTCACCCAAGGGAAGACAGAGAACTCAAATCCTATTAGGATAAAGAAGACACCAAGATGTAAGTGATGATAAAACCTCAGCAAAGATACTTTTCCTGTCTAAATTCCTCACAGAGGCGGTGGAGACAAAGACTGGTTTTACAAATGGAAATAAGAAATGAGCGTTCTTATTTCACTGATTTAAATCAAAATTCAAAATGTTTTCCCCACATCTCACTCTCCTTTAGGTTGTCTCATTAGTTACACAGGGGCTCGAGAAGAAAATGGCCAGCTTGACAGGGGACAGCAGGGCAAAGGCAGTGGAGCCCACCTGTCCAGCCCAGGTACAGATGATAAGGAGGCAGCTCATCGTACCGGCAACACGCGGTCCTGGCTCTCCGAGGGTTTACCAGGACGGAGGTTAATGGCAATTCCAGAGTCTACCCTGTGAAGAGCTAAGGCATGCGAAGGTCCAGCTGTCACTGGCTCGGGGGACCGGACAGCACCAAGCATAACACCCACGGCCTTCTGAAGGGCCGCAACTCCAGAACTCGACATACGGAGCTTACACCTACTTGCCAGAGTTCTACTAAGTACCTTCCCTCAGAAAGAAATGTCTAGAAACGACTCTGAGCCCCAAGTCTTCCAGACTGGCTGCCTGGTTATTAAACACCCCAGTTCTGTCTTTGTGGGGCTAGCCTCAAAGGAATCATACTCGTTTCCCTCAGATGATGAAAAATGGCACCCACCGCTTAAGACCTGGATGACAAGAATCCTGGAAATGCTGACCGAGGGTCTCAGATCGATGACCACATCTTCCTTTCCTCTAATTTCTGAACTCAAAGACGTCTTCCCAGACCCCACTTCGAGATCTCCACTGTGCTGTGGAATGTACAGGCCTAGAGCAATGTGCTCTTAGGTCTTATTTGAACATGCGGCTCGAGCTCTCACCACCCACAGCTCTTCAGTCCTGAGAGCCTCTTTCCCATGTCTCAGGGCTTCTTGTCCCAGCTGCTGTGGCACAGGTACCGTTTGAGCGAGGCACCCGGGATGGCTGGGACAGGCTTTTGATTTCTCAACTGAGTTACGAAAATCAACGAAATTTAGCTGAGAAAACGGAAGAAGGTGACAGGGTAATGGGAATGACTATTACGCTCGTGGACAGCTCTACAAGCTCGGGTCACAGGCAGCACGCTGATGACGCAGGGTTACAGGAAGAGCTGCTGCTACAGGGAGAGAAGAACCTTTCGCTCTCTAGCTCCAAGTTCCGACAGTAATGCTCAGGCCTAACAAAGCGGTTCACTTTTTGGTGACTTATTTCTCATTTCTATATTCCTTCATCCTCCATCGTCCCAACACTGACATGGGTGACCAATTCTGAGCTCTGCTAGATTTCAACTTCTACTTGATTCCCTAATATTTACACAAAAGATGTTTACATAATGTTCCACTCTGGTCCTGGCTGGATACGTGCATCACAGATTACTTCTAAGCTAAGGCAGTCTTCCTCGCTCAAACGAGTGCCACCTACTGCTTAGGGGCCGCACAGCAACAGGACAGGCAGAGATTCCTGGATGGAGATTTTGGAATTGATTGGCATTCATCAAGAAGTTGTATCTGAGAGCAACTCTAAATGATATTTTATTTCCAGATATAATCAAACCTACATTTGACAGCACAGGTAAGATAAAGCCCAAGTCAAGTTTAATTCCTCAAAAAAAAATTTTTTTTTCCACTTTGACCTGGAATTCTAACCTCATTTATCAAACTTTCCAGGGACAGAAATGATTCTGCTACTTTCTCCAACTTATATATATGATTTACAATATTTGGTGTTCTTAAGTATGAAACACTACCTGTCACGGAGACATTGAAAGCCGGGCTTGCTGCTCACATCACATTCGACTCAGACTGGCAGGTTCCCAGAAGCTATAGAATGCCTAACCCTCAACCCAGTAGTAAAAACAACAGAAAGAAAACTGCCATGTCTCTCTAGCATTCCGAAATCGAAGCAGTATTAGTTGCATGCACACCTTACTGCATAGATACATCTTGCCCCAATCATGGGGGAATAAAAAGATACTTAGGGAATTGTGATATGGTTATCATGTCAAAAGCTCTTCTTTCTGCTTCTTAAATTCTTTCTTCCTTTTATCCATATCAACGAAACCATTGTTCTCCTTGCTGAGCAATCTATCAATCTTATTCAGTCTTATAAGAAGCTTGAGGCTAAGTGCAAATCGCTGTCACGATATCTGATGAGAGGGAGGAAGAGAGACACAGGCCCAGAGGGCCTATTTTTGCCATGTGGAACGGGATCTAGATGGTTTGCATCGAGCCTCTCCTCCTGGAGACCACTGAAAACAATTCCCAGTTTCTAGAGGAGCAAGTTTCAGAAGTTCACCCCTCAAAATAAAATTAAAAGCAGTGGTAGGGTTTTCAGAGGAGCCTGACTTTTTAACACAGAATTCATCTGTGATAGCAGACAATTCCAATAACACCGAGGTCTTACCAAAATATGTAATATTGTTTCTGTGAAAAATGCATCTTCAGTTTTTCTGTGAAAAATGCATCTTCTGATTTGGGATATGAGGAATCCACCCAATATTTTTCCTCTTCTTCCTCCTCAATGAAGCAGTAGTACTCACTGGCTCCAGAAGGGAAAGGGGGTTCTGGGGGGCAATTGGGGTGCTCGGGTGCATGATCTCATTCACCTACTCTCTTTTTTCCCAAAGGATCTAAAGATTAATCTACTTTCATAATATTCTGCTGACACTACCTACAGCTTCCAAGAATTTTTTCCCTCACCCAGGACCACTAGGAAATTTATCTAAAATTTCCTAAGAGTTTCTAATACAACACCAAGAATTATGTTGCCTCACTGGGTGTTCTGGGTAAGGTGATAACCATTCCACCCTTCTTTTTCTTTCTGCATCGGTCTAGCTTAAAGACCCTACTGTGGATCAGCTCGAAGACAAAGTCAGAAGGCCAGCTGGAGGGCAACCGGACACTGAAGAGTAATTCGCAAACTGAATGTTCTTAAAACTACGGTTTGTCTACACTGTGATTCACTGTCAAGGTAGGCTCTGCCTCTAGCCAGTTCTAGGTACCTCTTCTGTGTGCTCTGTAGTTTCAAGTACTCGAGAAGACACCAGAAAAAAGGCCTGTGAAAACTGATGTTGCACGTGAGAGAGCACAAGCATGAGTGCACACGTGCGAGCGCACGTGTACGCACATGTGGAGGGTGGGGGAAGTGGCACGGATGAAGCAGGGAGGCACAGAGTCACCCCGCGAAGATAACGTCCTTGTCCATAAAAGAAAAGACGGCCCCGGATTTCTGGATGTAACAAAAGCTGGGACTCCAAAGTAAACAGATCCAGAAACTCATGGGATGATCTGAAGACCAGGCTGTTTTTCCTCTTAAAATGGCCGTAAGATTAGAGTGAAAGTGTATATTAACTCACTTTTAACTGGGGTATCAGCTCTATAGTGCCTCCTTTATCCAGAAATGACCACTTTGTCTAAAGAGTGAGAACTACGATTTTCTGTATGCTAAGCAAATTTTTGAGGCACCTAGTTTCATTTGGAAACGCGAGGAATTCAGGGTCAATTAAGATGGCACAGATACGACTTCTTTTAAGAAACTTAAGGATGAAAACCACCCTGCTCTCCCTGGAATTCATCCCACTCCCATGGGCTTATAGCTGATGAGACGACCCCGCCCACAGAGGCAGCTGACCCGGCCATACCTCCGCCTGGCGCTCATATCCACGGGCTCGTCACTGATGTTCTCTTTGCCTGGCCTTCCAGCAGTCCTGCTGTCGCCGTGAGGCCTGAGATTCCCGTTGAGTTTCTCTTCATAGCCCTTGACACCACTGCCATCCTGTTTAGTGGGTAACTCATGCGGCACCTCGAGATTTGCCAAATCCTTCCGCTTGAGCAACGCCAACATTTTCAGACGCTCCATAGCCTCGTGCCCCTCCATTTTGAGTCGCTTGGCCAGGACGTCATCTCGCTCGTCCGCTGGGTCCAAGCTCCGCTTCAATAGATTCAGGCGAAGAGCATCTTCCGTCATTCTGTCCATCCTGTGGAAAGAAGTCAGATCAGAGCTGAGGCCCTTAAAGACAGAAGAAGGGAGTAAAGGTATTAAGAAGATGGAAGTTCAAAGTTAACTCAGCTAACCTCCTACCTGGTATCTTCCTAGAAACTAAAGAAACTACAAATACTCTCCAGTCACTGAGGCCCAAACTGCACGCCTGAAACTCGGCACCACACTCATCTGGACAGTCCATTAAGAGCCGACATCTCAAAAAAGAAACCTTGTTTTGTGCATGCATGCTCGGAGTCAGATGCTTTGATTTTAGCTCTCATTCCAAATTTGTCTCCTGGAAAAGACTCTTATGAATAGGAAGTTCCTCAGGTCACATACACGGACCTTAAATTCGCCTATCTTATGAATGGAGAAACATGAGTAAGATGCATTAGACAAAATGTCTCTAACAGGAAGCCTCAGTTGTCTGGATACAGCAAGTATCAGAGGAGCCTATTGTTAACTGCCCTCAATTCCATACAGACATAGATTCAATACCATAAGATACTTGGCTTTGTTTAATGAAGAACTCAGGTGCTTAGGCTGATAACAGGTTAGTATTTTCTCTACTCATGCAGCAAAATTATTAAAGGCGAGCTAATTATCATTTGCCCTTCTTTGATTTTTTTTTACACTAACGAAATCTAGATGCAGAATTTCTCCAGCACTTTCAGACCCAGGGCTGTTCCCTGGAAGGAAACAGCCAGGAGGCACTGCAAAGACAAAATTCTGAGTCATAGTAACGTAGGTCTGAACTGCTACTTACTTCTATAAGGCCAAACAGTCAATGTTACTTTATCTCCCTGTCTCAATTTCATCTGTAAAAGAGGGCACTTAGATGGTGCTAAACAAAATTTAATTTCTATACCCTTGGGCTATGACTTCCATACCTAAGATATGAGATAAGGCCCGCTAATTCAAACACTCAACTAGTAAGACAGAGGAGACTACCCATGTTAATTGGTGCTCCTGCAAAGAAAAATATGCAAGTGCTTGAGGCATCTTCCTGCACTGCAGAGTAAAATAACAGCTATTCGATTCTTTTCTGGTTATAATGAAGAAAAAGAGTAACCAACAAAAAAATTTCCAATAAAAAGAAACAGACCTTTTGGAAACCAGAGAAGTCAGAACCCAAATCTCTGAAATTTGGGGGTAATGTTTCTTAATTCTCTTTTTTAAAGGCCAGATTTATGGATATATAATTCACATATCATACAGTTCACCTAAAGTGTATAATTCAATGGTTTTTAGTATATTCACAGTTAAACATCATCACGATCGACATTTTAGAACATTTTCATCATCTCCTCCCTAAAAATCCCATGCTCATTAGCTGTTTTCCTCCCTCCCCCCACCCCATGCCTGTCCATCACAGATTTACTTCCTGTCTCTAAATCTGCTCATTCTGAACTTTTTATATAAGTGAAATCATATGTAGTCTTTTGTGACTGGCTTTTTTCACTTAGCATTATGTCTTTAAAGGTTCATTCATGTTGTAACATGTCATTACTTCTTATCTCTTTATGGATGAATGATATTCCACTGCGTGAATATCTATTTTGTTTTTCCATTTATCAACTGATGGATGTTTGTTTCCTCCCACCCCCCACTTTTTGCTATTATGAATAACGCTGCTGGGAATTTTGTGTACAAGGTTTTGAGCAGCATGTGTTTTCAATTCTCTTGGGCATATACCTAGAAGCAGAATTCCTGTCGTGACTGCTTTCCACAGTGGCTGCACCATTTTACGCTGCCACCAGCAGTGCCCAAGGGCTCCCATTTCTCTGTTCTCTTAGCTCTCTTTTTACAGTTTCAGATATGAGGCATATTACATATCATAGAAAAACATTCTTAAGTTACGGGTCTCTGGAAGATTTATTCTGACATGTGTTACTTCTGAAGTGGTTTACCTCTGAAAAGTACCCCCAGATGGAGTGACTGGAGAGCTGAATGTCACATAGAACACCAAAAGCCTAAGCCCCACTGCACAGTGACAGTGTCCTGGGCAACTTGATCAGCACCTTATGTTGAGAGCACAACTGAGAATACTGTGGGGAGGTGTGGAGGATGGGAAGAGTGTGTCATTCAACTAATTATGCACCTAGATGCAAAAAAAAACTTCAGGAAAGTACACAGCAAGATATAGAAATGTAAATTAATACAGTTCAGTGTTCTAAGCTTTGAGATAAATTATATTCGCGAGCACTGAAAATCTATGACAAAAACTCAATAACCCAGAGCTAAATGGAGTTTGGGATGCTATCATTATCTTGGCTTCGTGAACAGTTATACAAACAAGTGAAAGCAGTTCAAATAATCCCCCTTATTATACTACAAAGACGCAGATACCCTGAAAGTTTGGAGAAACCAGAACCAGACAGTTGAATGCCTAAGGTAAGTAATCTTTCCCAAGCGATGGCTTAACAACTCTGACCAAATTTTCCTTGCCCAGTTTTTTTTTTAATTGAGGTAACAGTGGTCTATGACATTCCATAACTCGTGTGTACAACGTCCGTATCCACTACAGCGCGCTCACCACCCCATGTCTCGTTTTCACCCGTCACCATGCCATGGCTCCCTTTACTCACTTCGCCCTCCCCCATCCCTCTGCTAGCCACCGGCCTGCTGTCTGTATCTAGGGGTTAGATTTTGTTTTGTCTGTTGTTTATCTTCTACACACGAGTGAGATCATAGGGTGTCTGTCTTTGTCTGCTTCCCTCAGCATTAACACCCTCGTGGTCCGTCCACCTGTTGCGAACCCCTTGCCCACTCTGGGCCTTACAGACCTACCAGCCCCGACTGCACGCGCTCATAGCTACGCCTGCCGCAAAACCCAGGAGAACACGAATCCATCCTGGAAACGTCACGCCAAGTAGGCCAGACACAGAAGGACAGACATTTTACGGTTTCACTCACATGAGGTACCCAGAACAGGCAAATTCCCAGAAACCGAAAGTAGAGGTTGCCAGCAGCTGAGGTGGTGGGGAGCCTGTGCGGGGTATTATTTAATGGGAACAGAGTCCCTGGGATGAAGAAAAAGTTCTTAAAATAGACAGGGGTAATGGTTGTGTAACACTGTAAATGTACTTAAAGCTGCTGAACTATACACTTAAAACGGTAAATTTTACGTTACGTATATTTTGCCACAATAAAAAAATTTCTTAAAAATTCGATGTAAGAGAGCCTGATTAAAAATGGCACAATCTTTTTGAGATTATAGAAATGTTTTAAAACTGGGCTGTGGTGATAGCTAGCTGCACAACTCTATAAATTTACCGAAAAATAAAAAATAAAATCACTGAATCGTACACCTACATTATACTCCAATAAAGCTGTAAAATATTCAACGTAAACTTGTCACACATAAATTCCTCTCAAAAACAAAACAAAACAAAACTTCTGTAAAATGACTGGTGTTATGTTGCCTTTTAAGGCCTAACCAATCTTCTTTGTTTCTTCTGGGCTGCTAATAACAACTAATATTTCTTAGTTACTTAAAAGCCAAACATGCTACTAGCCACTTTGTCATGTATATTTATTTAAATTTCCTCAACAAGTTACTAAGAGGTAGTATCCCTACTTTACAGGTTGGGACAAGTGTCAAATCAAGAATCCCAAGACTGCAAAGTTTTAGACAGTGAATCTGGAATTCCAACACTGGTCTAGCTCACTTCAAAAATCTGACACAGTACGTCTCCCAGCTCAAAGTTAGATTAGCTTAAGAAGCGGTGTTGTATATTCACGTGTTTACACATCCATCCATTCCCCCCACCACCACCCCAAATATTAAGTGTATATTATGTGCCACGTTCAGGGTTTGAGGTGTGAGGAATAAAGGTAAAAAAAGACTCAGTTACTGTCCTTTAACAATTTCATTCCGACAGGAGACAGGTGTGCATATAACTTAAATACACACTCGGATGTTCACATGAGCTAATTCTCCTGCTGTCCTATATCCTGCTTTTCTTCCTCATATTTCAGTGAAGAGAATTCAATTCATCCAGAGGCAAAAACTAGAAGCCTGGGAATCATCCTTGATTGTTCCTGACTCTTAAATCTAAGTTACCAAGTCCAATCAATTCTACTCTCTTCCTCTGAATGTGAAAGAGAAAATACGTAGCCCCAGCCCCGCTGTGACAGGGAAGGCAGCTTACAGACACAGCAGGCCCTGGGTGGTGGAGCACTGAGATGCGAGCTAATTACAGATAACTACCCTAAAGCCAGGCTCTGGATCCCCCTGACGTAGGCCAGTACACTCCCTTAATGTCTTAGCCAGTGTGAGCTGGGTTTTCTGCTACCTAAACTGAAAACACCCTAACAGAAAACTGTTAGAAATGCCAACGTGAAATCAAGGTGAAGATATCCTTTAAACAGGTGCACGTGCGGCAAACACACAAAAGAGCCAGAGCTGGAGACAGATAAATACTTGAACAGGTAAAGGAGGTAACCGAAGGGAATGTATGGGGATGAGAGAAACTACCCAGAAAAAAAAATGAAACACAGAAACAAAAGAGCCAAGGACAGATCCTTGGGCAATACGTATATTTAAGGGCTGGCTGTTCAGAGAACCGGGGGATGAGGAGAGCATGACATGTCGACAAGTTAGTTTCAAGAGTAGTTAACTGTGTCTGACAATTACAGCAGAAAGTGCCCAGCTTTAAATTTACTGCTGACTTGTAAAAACGAGAACGACCAGAAGGTAACACACGTGCTGGTCGGGTTTCAATCACTGCCAAAAACCAGTCTTTTCTGCAAACCAAAATCCGGGTCTGCAGGAAGGACTCAGAGGGTGCTGAGAGGGAAGAGAACGGAGGGAGAGAGACTGAGCAAAATGAATGAACATCTACCAAGTGCCGGCTACTTACCAGGCGATGTACAAGGTGCTCTGTATCTGTTCTCTCATTTAGCACATCGGAAGATTAACAGAAAAACTGAAATTGTCAGCAAAGTTAAAAAACCTCCAATTCTCAAAAATGATGAAATGTAAGTCTATAATAATTTACCATGACTTTAAAAGTTTAAAGTAGCAATAGTCTCAAAGATCATGGTACTTCATGAAGAGTTTTCAGTATTTATACTGAACAAGACGCAACAGTCCTTACAAAGCAAAACAGTATTTCTTAAACATAAAAAATACATTTTAAAGGAGTATTTTGGTTTCAAAATTCTAAGCGGCAATGAAAGCATTTTCTTTTAAAAAAAATTCTAAGAAAATTAATAAGCAAAAAAATATTTTCGTTTCTTGTTTCCACTATTTTTTCTTACTGATGATCTCTGTCCCTCTGACCCAGCCTCCAAACGGTTGCAATATACAGCTGAGAATTTCGCTGCTGAAGAAACTGCATGTGCTCTTTATGGTGAAATATTTTAGCATGGAGATAAGCACGGAGGATAATGAAAGTCAAATCTTAATATTCTGTCCCTATTGTATGTTTTAATGTGACTTTTTATTTTGGAATAATTACACATTCTTATGAAGTTTCAAGAAATAACACAGAAAGATCCCATGTACCTTCACCTAGCTTCCCCCGATGGCAACACCTTGCAAAACGAGCACGTGATGCCACAGCCGAGGCATCGACAGTGATGTAGCTGATCGTGTGGATTCGGTTCCACACAACTGCGCCACATTCGTGGGTGCGCACACCCAGCGCGGTGAAGCTCCAGAACGCTTCCGTCGCCTCGAGGATCCCTCACGTCGCCCTTTTGTAGCTGTACCCACCCCTTCCCCACAGCCACCCAAGCACACCCCAAACTTCGGTGGTCACTGATCTGTTTTCCATATTTAAAATCTTCTCTTTTCAAAAACATACAATCGGAAGCGTGGACAGCGCGCGATGCTGGAATGCCCTTCCCGGGGCCCAGGCCAGGGCGCCCCGCTCCACGGCCGGACGCGCCGTGTCTCCTCGCCTGCCGAGGGACGGGTGGTGGCGTCTAGTTTTTTGCTATAACAAATAAAGCTACTAGAAACATCCACATACAAGTTTCTGTAGGAACATAAGTTTTCGTTTATCTGGGATAAATGCCCAAGAGTACGACTGCCGCGTCACATGAAAAAGGAATGTTTATTTTTACGAGAAGCTGCCGATCAGTTGTCCAGAGTGGTCACACCACCGGATAGTTCTCCGGGCGATGTTTGAGAAATCCCGTTTCTTCCTATCCTCACTAGCATTTGTTGTTGTCGTCATTCTTTTTTATTTAAGCCATTCTGATAGATGTGTTGTGGTATTTCACTGCGGTTTTAATTTCCATTTCCCTAATGGCTAATGATGTTGAACATCTTTTTGTGCTTATTGCCATCTGCAAATCCTCTTTTGTGAAATTTCTGTTCGTGTCTTTTGCGCATTTCTTTTTTTTTTTACTCTTGAGTTTTGAGAGTTCTTTACATATTCTAGACCCTAGTCATTTGTCATATATGTGGCGGCTTCCTATTTTTAGTGAAATTAAGCAATACAGATGCAGTTGAAACACCCTGTGTAAGTTCACTCCAGACTATTCTCTACCTTCTCTACTCCTTCCTTCCCAGAGAAAGGCATTATGACGACTGTTACGATTATGTTACGATTCTCATGAACTTTTTATAAATTTTATATATATCCAAAAGAATATGCAGTATAGTTTGTGTATTTTTGTATATTACACTTAAAAAAGTAGCTCTTACACATATCCCTTTTTATTTTGCTTTTCAATGTTTAATTTTTCAATGTTTAAAATTTATCCAAATAAATGCAGGAAGCTCTAGTTCATTTGTTTTAACCGGTATGTAGAACTCCACAGCAAAAACACACAATTTAATAATCCATTCTCCGTTTCAATGTTTAGGCAATTTGTAGATGTTAAAACCAAAGCTACGAGCTCCACTTCCAGCCAAGATGATGTAACATGATGTACCCTCTCGCCTGAAGTAACAACAAAAGAACCCCAGACAAAATACATGAAACAAGGGTCTCAAGACAGTAGACATTAGGGAACGAAGGACAGTGATCCCAGAGGAACAAGAGACAAACGAAGAGAGCTCTATGACTGCCCCGTTAATCGCCTTGAGAGTTTCTAGGACACTGTGTGGGGAGGAGAAGATGCGGTGGACCCAGGCAGACTCCTGAGCTGGAGAGATGGAGGTGAGGTCACTGTGAGACCGAGGCGGCTAGGGTCCAGAAAGGACAGAGTGCCGCAGACGAGAGCGTGCGGAGAGATGGCTATAATGAGACAGACAGATAAGAAGTGTGGAAGAGCACGCGGAAAGACTGGAAGCCTCCTAAACTGCTAATGAGAATGGAAAATGGAAAAGAGCTTGGCAGTCCCTCACAAAGTGAAACAGAGTCACCCTACGACCCAGCGATTCCATTGCTAGATATATACCCAAGAGAACTGAAAACATTATCTCTACACAAAAATTTGTACATGAGTGTTCATAGCAGCACTATTCATAATATCCAAAAAGTGGAAATGACCCAAATGTCCCCAACTGATGAAAAGATAAACAAACGTGGCACTTCCACACAATGGTATACAGCAATAAAAAGTAATGAAGTACTGGTATGTGTTATAACATAGATGAAACTTGAAAACACTGTGCTAAGTGAACAAGTCAGCCATAAAAAGCATATACTGTACGGGTCCATTTACATGAAAAGTCCAGAAAAGGCCTGGAATAGAATGGAAACAGAAAGTAGGTTAGTGGTTGCCTAGAACTGAACAGGGGGTAAAATGGGGAATGACGACTAATGGGTAGGGGGTTTCTCTCTGGGGAGATGAAAGCACTCTCATCTTAGACTGTGGTGACAGCTGCACACCTGCGAGCACACGCAGACCAGAGAACTGTGTACTTCGAGTGGGTGAATTTTACTGTGTGCAAAATATATCTCGATACAGATGCTAAAAAGAATACAATGGAAGATCGATATTATAGAAAAAAAGATTAGTGAACTAGAAGACAGCAGACATACCAACAAAAATTATCTAAAATCAAAGATGAAAAAGGCAACAACCAATAAGAGCACCAGGGGACCAGGGAACAAACTGAAGCAGCCTAATGTACAGATAACTGAAGCATCTCAAAAAAGAGGGGGAGAGCAGGTAGAAAAAATATATGAAAAATGGCCAAAATGAATAAACCATGAGAACTATAAACCTATAAATCCAAGAAGCTTAAGAAACAAAGCACGAGAAACAAAGAAAACTATACCAAGACATGTCATAATGAAATTGCTTGAACTACAAAGTCTTAAAAGCTGCTGGGGCACGCAAGCGACGTGTTATGTGAAGATGAGAATAACACATCATATTTTCTGTTGGAAACAGTGCAAAAGAGAAGACGGCAACATCTTTCAAATACCGAAAAAGAAAACCTGACTACCTACAATACCATACTTGTCAAAATATATCTTTTAAAAACAAAGGTGAAATAAGGACCTTTTCAGTCATTTTAACTTCCTTTACCAATCTTCTTTACAATATTTATATCTTAAAAGTTCCTCCAATTATGGCCGCAAAGTTTATTTTGTGTGTCATTAATATGGAAACATCAAATTTCTGGTTATTTGCCTGGAACATTTTTCCATTCTTAACTTTTAAACTTCTGTGTCTTTTTGACAGCATCAATCCAAATTTGTTTTTCCATTCAGTCTGATAATCTGTTTCTTCAGCTGGCTAGTTTAGTTCATTTACATTTATTATGATGATTACTAATATATTGGTTTTATTTATATCATCTTCTGTTCATTCTACTATCTTACTTGTTCTGTACTTTCTCAGTCTGACTTATTTCACTTAGCATAATGCCCTCAAGGTCCATCCATGTTGCCACAAATGGCAAGATTTCCTTCTTTTCTTTATGGCACGCGTGTGCGTGCGTGTGTGCGTGTGTGCGTGTGTGCGTGTGTGCGTGCGTGCGTCTATTTTCTTCACTCATTCATCCATCAATGGACACTTAGGTTGCTTGCATGTCTTGGCTATTTTAAACAATGTAGTAATAAACTTGGGAGTACATGTATCTTTGAGTTAGTATTTTCATTTTCTTCAGATAAATACCCAGAAGAGGAAATACTGGATCATATGGTAGTTCTATCTTCAATCTTTTGAGGATCCCCCATACTGTTTTCCACAGTGGCTGCACCACTTTACATTCCAACCGACAGTACGCAAATGTTCCCTTCTGTCCACATCCTTGCCAACACTTATTTCTTGTCTTTTTGATAACAGCAATTCTAACAGGTGTGAGGTGGTATCCCATCATGGTTTTGATTCACAGGTCCCTGATGACTAGCGGTGTTGAGCACCTTTTCACATGCCTGTCGGCCACCTGTACATCTTCATGACCATTTGTTCTTACACTCCTGCACGAGCTTCTTCTCATCTTCCTAACTGTAGGTGTGCCCTTGGGCTCAATCTTGTACCTTTTCTTCATCTGCACTAACTCCCTACATAATCTCACCTATTCCTATGGCTTTATTTAGCATCTTAATGCTAATCCCCAAATTTATGTTCCCAGCCCTCGTCTCCTTATATTCTCTCTCTATATTCAGCTGCCTAACTGATACCTCCATCTGAGTGTCTAACAGGCATTTAATGAACTTACGTCCAAAGCCGAATTCTTGAACTCCTCGGATAAAAACCTTCTCCTCCCGTAGTGTCCCCCACCTCAGTAAATGACACTGCCATTCAACCAGCTGCTCAGAACCAAACACTCTGGAGTCCTTCCTGGTTCCTCTTCCTCACGCCAGACACGCATTCCATCTGTGAATTCTGTCAGCGCTCCCTTCCAAATGTATGTTAAATCTGAGCCCTCATCACAGCTCTCAGGTGATCAGCCCAGTCCCAGCTGTCATCATCTCCCGCCAAGACTCGCGCGATTCTTTTTCACTTTGTTTCTACTCTTGCCCCCTCCTCCTTCAGTCTCTGGAGACTGAAGCCAGAGTGATCGTTCTAAAATTTAAGTGAGATCATATCGACGCCTTTGCTCAAAACGCTTTCATGGCATCTGTGGTGGTTTACAAAGACTGTCTCCCCAGATTCTCTGAAACCCCTCAATCAGGAGCAGGAGGTAACTGTGCCACCATCCCTGGAAGCTGGGCGGCTCCGTGACCGCTCCCAGTAGTGGAGAACAGCGGAAGTGGTGCTGGGTGACTTCTGCCTCTGGATCCTAAAACTCAATGTAACTTCTGCCCTGTCCACTGAACACTGAAGTCTGGAGCCCTGAACTGCTTTCTGAGAAGTGCAGCTGTCCTGAGGCCACCATGCTGTGAAGAAGCAAAGCCTCGGAGAGAGGTCACCTGTGGACACTTCAGACGCTGGCCTACTCTTTACCACAGCCCAGGCACCTCAGACATGTCAGTGAACGAGCCCCGAGCTGACTCCAGCCCCCCCGTGAACACATCTTCCCAGCTCCTGCATCTTCTTAACTGCACCCCCAGACACGGTGAAGCAGAAAGCCGTCATCACTGTGCCCAATTTAAAATACTTCCTGACTGACAGAACCCAAGAGCATAATAAAATAGCTGCTTTAAATCACTAAACTTGGGGGTCATCTGTTACAGCAGAATAGCGTTCCAAGTCTCCACCACAGTCCACAAGGCCCTACATAATCTGGCCCATGGCAGGGTAACTTTCCGCCTCCCGTCACCCTCCCACTGCACTTTCCAGTCACTTCTGCCTCCTTGTTCTCCCAGGAGCCACAGGGCTGGCTGGCTCGCCTC
>NW_006443131.1:2632341-2635340 GCF_000325575.1 Pteropus alecto | reverse complement strand
GGAAAAACAAACATCGCACCTCCCATTACTACTCTGAGCCCCTTTCAATGCTTTCACAGTCTCCTTCACGGTAAATACGACCTACCACCTGGCATCGTCCACCTCTTTAGATATGTTTGGTTCTTTTTTCAAATCTGTCTCCCTCAAAGTATTTTTTCTTATCTTTTCAAATCTTTTTATTTAATAGTTTAAATATATTTATTTTATGGACTATAGTAAATTGATCTATTATTTGAAGTCCTCAGCTCCTGCTGTTTGTTATATCTGTGACTATTGTTCATGGCAGATGAATTGTTTTCTTGGGCTTTTTGTCACTTTTTAATTTGAGCCTTGTCTTCATTGGGACTTTATCTGTAAGAATCCCGTATGGCTTGGATTGTGGACTTGTTCCTCCAAAGTAGTTTTTCATATGCTTCTGCCAGTTACCCCAAGGGTATAAAGGGTTCTGAACAATTTTTTATGTTTATTTCTTAGCTCGGGGGATTACAGATGAAAATAATTTAAATCCATAGGGGAGTAGGCCCATACTCAAATTTTCGGGGGATAGTCTCACCCACCCCTAGTCAGAGTCTAGGCTGAGACACAGAAGTTCCCTTGTCTCCTTGAACTGGGGGATGGAATTTTTACGGTCACCTCTCCTCCCTGAGCACGAGCCTTTAAGGCTCCTGGCTCTCAACAGGGAGTCTCATCTCTAACTCTGCTCCACACAGGCCGAACGCTTTGTATCTGGGCCCCTCGTGAGCATGAAAATCAGGTCTTTTGGTTACGAAGACGAGAAAAGCCCCAGAACTGCCACAGCAGTAATGTCACACGCGCTGCTCGTATTCAGTTCCCCTTTCATTTGTGGTCCCTGAGGGTTTCCCTTACTTCTTTCAGGCTCTGGTATGCACTTTGAAGAGGAAACTTTTTTTAAAGTTTATTATATTTTATCTAGCATTACTAGGTGTTTTTTAATGGAACTGCAAATGGCTTTAAGGTTATATGGTCTGCCACACTCCAGAGTCAAAACTGAAGGCCTGGAAGTTTTAAAATTTTCTTAATAACTAGTTCAATATATTTTCAGAGCAGACAGGTCTCCCAGTTTCAAAGAAACAAAATAACTCCACAGACTACCAACTGCAAAAAGGAAAAAAGACCTTAACAATGGCAAGATCTTGCTGTCACCTTAACCCAGGAATTAAACTTGGCAGTGCAAACAGTGAGACAATTGGATATTGTGTGCCTCCTGATGTGATGCAGTATGAAGTACACAGGATCTCCTATAAAGTGTTTTTGCCAAAACAGAACCTTTACACCAAAGTCCAGTTTACAGAAAATACAGAAAATCAGAGAACAAGCTAAATAATACCATATGGAAACAATCTGACAAGTTTACAATGCAGAACATGATGCAAAATCAACATGAGCCCGGTCTCCTCAAATGTTGATACAAAAAAGGGGGAAGGGAATGTAGACCGTTCTAGATTACGAGACGCAGACATACCAAATGCAACGTATAATATTTGACTGGATCTTGGTTTAAAAAGAAAAGCTACAAAAGATACTACTGAGAACAACTGGGGAAATTTCAAATGGACTGGGTGTGTTAGATATTAGGGAACTGGTGTTAATTTTCTCAGGTGTGATAATGGTATTGTGGTTGAATGGAAAATTGTCCTTATTTTTTGCAGAAGCAACTGTATTAGTTTTCTATGGCTGTTTTAACAAATCACCGCAAACTTGGTGGCTTAAACAACACAAATTTACTATCCTACAATCTGGAAGTCAGAAGTCTGTCAGGGTCTCGCTGGGCTAAATTCAGGGTATCGGCAGGACTTCTACATTCCTTCTGGAGTTTTCAGAGGAGTGTCCATTTTTTTTGCCTTTTCCAGCTAAGGACTGGCTGCTTTCCTTGGCTCCTAGCCATTTCTCCACCTTCAAAGCAAAGTTACCAATGTTGGACCCACGTCGCCTCACGCTGCCACCTGACTCTCCTCAGCTTTTTTCTACTTTAAGGGCCCCTGTGATTACACTGGGCCCACCTGGATAATCCAGAAAAATATCCACGTTTCAAGGTCAGCTGATCAGCAGCCTTAATTGCATCTGCCATCTTAATACCCCTTTGCCATGAAACCAACATATTCACAGGTTCCGGGAATTAGGATGTGGACATCTTGGGGGAAGGGGCACTATTTTGCCTAACATGGGAATCTTACATATTTAGAGGTAAAATACAAACTTACTTTAAAATGGTTCAGAAAAAACTATGTTACATATAAATGAAGCACATATGGCAAAACACTCATTGTTGACTCAAGATGGTAGTAATATAGCTGTTAATCATACTATTCTTTATATTTTTCTATAATCATTTTCAATTTTTTTAAAAATTGAAAAGTTTTAGATTGTTTTAATTAAAAAAAATAAGCCAGACAGACACCGGAGAGCAGTATGGCAGAAGAATACAGGTAGTGCATGGCACTCAGCTGGGCTGCAATATCGAGGTGAAGTGCAGGCAGACCTCTTGATACTATCTATGGGTAGGCTACCTGCTGAGCCTGTGAGGGATTAAGGTGCTCTTTACATGCAAATGACAGGGTCCCAATTGAAGAGCGGGCTCATTCTCTATGTTAGTTGTCACAGTCCTACTAATTGCCTTAAGGAAAAAAACAACACATCAGATAAGAAATCTGGACCCTTTATGTCTTGCTTTTATATTTAAAAAGGAATAAATAGTATGCTTTACAATTCTTTATAAAGAACTAAAAAAATATGTAGCTCTGACTTGCCTTTGTTAGTGTCTTCATAGAAACGAGATTCCCTTTCCTACCGCAGGCACCAATAAGACTAGTTGCACCTGATAAAATTTTCATGTTGATAAAATATGTAATGATTAGTCACCAAATTTACTCTGTTCATCTATTCAAATCAGAAAGTGGAGTGGTAAAAAGAAAGAAGAGATACAGGGAGAATTCAGAGGACAGAAATCTATGGGGTTCAGAACGGGATAGTCTGGTAAA
>NW_006443131.1:2610090-2632327 GCF_000325575.1 Pteropus alecto | reverse complement strand
CCAAAAGGAAGTGCTGAAACCATCACCCACTCTTATATTTGAAGAAGAGGCAATTCCTGGTTTGCTTTCTGCCACTGGGAGACATCGATCAGCCAGAGGTCTAAGATCTGTTCACTCTCACGTAATAGTTTAAATAAATCCAAATCTGACAATCCAATAACACAGAAAGAAGGTTGGCGGAAATAAGAACCTCCATTTAAATGAAGGGGTCAAGTGAAGATTCTCTTGAAATAATTTGGTTTTGAAGCATCTAGTATGTACATAGCAATTTGAGAATGAATTCGAGGATCATATAGTAACTGAGAAATCTAGAGACGTGTTTACCTTCAAATAAAGAAGAAGGACCTAGTAATGAGCATGTTAAAAAACATGGAGGACCTGAGAATATAATCTAGGTCCCAGTTTTTATTCCTTCACCCTTCCTACAAGATTCTTCTTGCTTCTGCCTCGTGAGTTACAAGATTGTGAGAGGCATCCTTTCCTCTATCAATCTTACTCCTTCTTTCGTATTCCATATTTACAATAGATGCCATCATTCCCTTTGATCAAGTTAGAAAACCTGAAGCCATGTGAGATACTTCTGTCTACTTCACTCATTCAACAAATAACTTTTCATAGATTCTAACATACATATTTTCCTTGATTTTTAACCTCTGATATCAGGGTATGTCCTATAATCAACAGCATCTAACAACTGACAGCATCTTTTCTTTCTCATTCGTCCATAAAATAGTTCTTATTCGTTCCTAAAATCAATGGCATGCATCTTATATTCCCTGAAATGCAATATTTATGAAATGCCGGCATCATTCTAGGCTCTGAGGATACAATACTGAAGTCTCTATACTCATGGACTTAACATCCTAGTGGGGAAAAGAAATAATACGTCAATAATACGCGCATGTAAAGTAGTGATAAGCACCTTGGGAAAAAACTAAGCGTAAAAAGGGGATAGTGTGTTAGATGTGGAAAAAGCCTATTCTTAAAAGCACAGGTGAGAAAGTCCTGTCTAAAGAGACAACATTGGAGATAAGTGAGGAAGTGAGCTATGCACGTCTCTGGGAGGGAACTTAACAGGTAGAGGCAACAAGAATGCTACTGGGTATGCGCTTAGCATGTGCAAGAAACAGTAAAAGGTGATGATGAAGTGCCACATCTAAGAGGGAGAGCAGCAGGAGATGAGGCAAGACAGAGAGTCCGGGGCCAAGTCATGTCTGGTCTTGCATCACAAGCATCAGTTAGGATATACCTTGAAAGAAAGGCCGTTAGAAATGCTGATGTACCTACCGCGTGTGAAATAGGAGGAAAAGAGGAGTCAAGGACGACCACAAGGCTGTTAACTCTACAGCTGAGTGAATGATGATGCCTTTTATGAAACTGGTGAATTTGGCAGGTTTGGAGTAAAAATGAAAAGGAGAGTTTTAACATGTTAAATCTGAAATGCCTAGAAGATACAAATCTAGAGTTAAGAAGAGATGTTTGGGATGAAGATACAAGTTCAGGCCTCATAAACATATATAGACAAAAGTTGAAGTCATCTTTCATGACAAAAATACTTTAAGGAGTGAGTGTAAACAAGAAGAGGTCTGAGGACCGAGTTTTGGGGATACAGCAACACTGACAAATTGAAGAGAACCACCAAAGAAGACTGAGGAGTGGTCCGTGAGGCAGGAAGAAAACGAGGTCCGAGCAGTGTACTGGGAGCCCAGTGCCCTTTCTTCCACAATCTAAATATCTCTCAGTATCTCTAAAGATGCAAATACCTCCGGAGTCTCTCCATTCTTTCCAACTTTCCTGCCGCTCCTCAGTTCAGGATGTCGTCTTTTCTCTCCTAATCCACAGCAAATACTTTAAGTGATCTTGAGGTCTCAGTATACAAGGTCCATCCCACCCCACTGCCCCCATTCATCTTCCATAGAGCCCATAAAGTGATCTTCAAAAATAATCCAATTGTACCAACCCACCATTAAAAATACCGAAGCAGCCCCATTGCCTCCAACAGCACACAGGTCCTGACCTCATCTGGTTATTTACTTCTGCAACCTGAACTTCGGCTCCTCCTGCCCCTAAGTATTTCCTGTGCTAGGTGCACCAACATATTCATGCATCCAAGTTTTTCTATGTGCTATTTCCTTTACCTAGTAAACCTTCCAACTCTTATCTTAAGATTATATATATAAAGGCATTTCTTTTATGAGTAGGGTGACAAGTATCCAAGTCTGCATGAGACAGTCCCAGTTTATGCCTGCTGTCCCCTCATGATGATTGAGTGTCCTTTTCGCCGCTAACAGTGTCATCGTGTCAGGAGTAAATCAGATGGTCGCCTTATCTGTGAAACCTCTTCCATTCCCCTAAGCAGTTTACCCTCCACTGTATTCTCAAAACATTTGAACATATTAGTACCTGTCTCATTACTGAATTCCTTGTCCATTTCCCTTAAAAAACTGCGAGTTCCCAGAGGTCAGGAACCACATGTATTATTCATTTTCTTATCTCATGCACCTAACCTGTACACAACAGGCACTGAAATTTTTTTCTGTTGACTATACTGGCCTCCAGGATCTCTATCTCCTGCAAACATTCTGAGGAGATGGGCAGAGAGAAAGGGCGTGGAGTGGGACAGCACATCTGACACGGGGAACCCCCTGGCAGAAGGGGTGATCTGCTTCCAGCATTAACAGAAAAGGACCATACACAGTGAGTACCAGACACTTTGACTCAAAGGAGTGCCTGCCTCCAAAATGCTTCCAATCTATTAGAGAAATATGTTACCAGCCTTCAAAGAGCATTTAGAAACTTTTAATTTCACAGGGTAATTTTATGCTTGTTGAATATAACAATAAAAAATACTGGACTTGTAGTCTGTAACTTTTTTAATACCCCCTTTTCTAGTAATTCATTTCACTGTATTTACAAAAGCATTGATCCATGCTATATTAGAAAACAAAACAAAAAATTGGTCCTTCACCACAGAAGGTCTGGATATGGACTGCTATACAGAAGACAAAGTAGACCAATGTGTGACTCATGGATGGAACCTAACAAATTTGGTTTCGTCATTTTCCTTTTATTTAAATTGGTGTTTCTCTAAGTATCATTTTAGGCCACCTACATCGGAATTACTTCAGCTATGTATTTTAATGCATCTTCCCAGGCCCATTTCAAAGTAATCAACTGGAATTTCTCAGGGTGGGGCCAAGGAACGTGAATTTTCATCATGCTTTACTAATGATTATTAGCCACTCTATAGTTCAAGAATGACTGTCCTAAACTTTCACAAAAGAAACTATGGAGTATATAATTAAATAAAGGAATAGGAGTTAGCCACAGTTTTCCAACTTCCCTCGTAATTTATAAAACTACCGTTTTTCTTTGTGCGAAGTAGAATAAATGTAGGCTTTCCTTTGGAACACTTAAAAAATAATACAGTTGACCCTTGAACAACATAGGTTCGAACTGCATGGGTCCACTTATATGCGGAGTTTTTCAATAAACACACAGTTGGCCCAAGGGACGGCTTAGGTTTTTGGGGAATCAAGTTATTCTTGGGAAAATGGGCTGAAGGGTTAAAGCGGTACAAATTAGTAGTTGACAGATGGTCGTGGGGATGGGGAGCACGGCATAGGGAATGCAGACAGCATTAATGTTATGGCTAGGGAGAGGGCCAGAGGAGAGAAAGAGCGATCGGGGGGATCGTTTTATAAACTATATAAATGTCTAACCAATGTACTATATACTTGAAACTAGTAATAAAAATTTTAAAAATAAGGCGAAAAATGTCAATATAACGACTTGAATTGACAAAAAAAGTTATTCTTGGATTTTCGATTGCGCAGGCGAGGGGTGGGGGCGCTAATTCAAGGGTCAACTTACGTATAGAAAGAAAACAAAAAATCCTTTTTCACGTTTTATATACCAGGGCACTAATCAATGGGCAGGAGGAGAGGAGAGTTTTGAATGGCTGCGATCTTCCACGCTGCTCTGAAAATCATCCTTTCCCAGGTCCATTTCATACAGACAGACCCCGGAGAGCCTCTTCTCAGATAAACCATTTTTCAAGGGGTACGTGTATTACCCAAATCTGATAACCGCTGGGGGGAAGCGCACTTCAACAGAAGAAAAATAACAAGGCGTGTGCTGGGGGCAAAGGAGCTGGGGAAAGAGGAGAAAGGAGGGTAACATCTGAGTGGTGGCTAAAGACCAAAACTGCGTGCCAGGAACCATGGAAATAGTTCGCTTAATTCTCAGAGCATTCCTATGAAGTCCATGTCATCCCCGATCTATGAATGAAGTAACTGAGACTCGAACAGACTAATAAACCTACCCAAGGTGACACAGGGAAAAGGAGTCAAGATGAAACCCTAGGCCTGATCCCAGTGTCGAGAACACGCCCCTTCCTCCACACCAAGGATGGTGAGCGGGTTTCTACTTCATGCCAACTTCATTTTATGGACGCAGTCACCTGTTCCATTCTGTTGCACCAGTCAAGACTTTCCTTCGGGCACTGTCTGCCATAGGCACGACACATGAAAACAGCAGAACACGCATAGCCCGAGTATTTCCCACATCCATGTTCTCATGATCAGATGTACGAAGCCACAGGTATTTGAATTTAGTGGCCTGTGAGGGTGACCACATTTTTGAACATTTTGAGGAAACAAGAGCTGGGAGGTGGTCCTGACAGGGAAATGGCAGTGACCTACGAGCCTTTGGAAAATCTCACAAAAGTCTTTGTTCTCACAAAAATGTCTCCACATATCCCCCAACAATATTCATAGCTCTGCGTAGTACTGAATTAGTCATAACAGAGAAGGGATAAGTATAAGGGATAGGTTATAAGTAGCAGCCTAGCTAGTTATTTATTCCACAAAGAGTAAGCCTAATAAAGTTTCTCTAATGCCAATTCATGTACTTTAAAGGAACAAACATGATCATACGAATAAATTCTATCTCAACAGTGCTTCAGAGATTAGTGGGCTCGTGCCCTCTACTTGCAGTTGGATGGCTGAATGCGTGGCCTTTTGTCTCCCACCGAACTGGAAGCAAATTGTACTTCCAGGTCCTAGCAAAGATCACAGGGCAATGGTCCTGTTCTACGCATCTCCATCCATCCCTTAATGCAAACCCCACGGCTCAGCTCCTTCCAAGCTACCCAAGGCTTCCTACTGCCCATCACTGCCAGCAAGTGACTGCACTTTCCAAGGATGCAATCTCTCTAGTTCGGTTCCCTAAAGAAACACACTCACACTCACACTCATTCTCTCTCTCTCTTCCCCTCTCTCTCTCTCTCTCTCACACACACACACACACACCCCCAAACTGTCAAACAAATTCCTCAAATGGGGTTAAAGCCCCTAAGGGAAAACAAAATGGCTACACAACGGGTTTTATCCTAGGGGCTACAAAGAGTGAAATTATCTCTGAATGTACCATTTTACTGGATCATCTTAGAGGCTGCTTCCACACCAACCTAGAGGTAGCAATCTCTGGAATTCAGCAGTTTGTGGAACAGAAAATGGTGTGAATAAGGGCTTGAGAAGAATATGCACCTACGTGGCTACCTAAGCTCTAGTAACCATTTCTCATTAAGAGGCTATTTAGAGAACGTGGAACCAAGAGAGACCACTCCGATCTCTGTATGGGATAGAAACACGCAAGGCATCTCAGACCCTAAAGTAAGTGCTTATGATACTACAATATATATGGCAAGATTACCAATCAGAGGTTAGAAACCAATCTGGCAAATCAGAGAAAGTAGCCTGACACAACTACAGGAGACACGGGCAGAGTATCACTGAAGTCGCTGTAAAGAAGGGTCCAAAACAAAGCATGATTCACTTTTATGAACTCCCCGCTGAACCGAGATTTACTTCTCCAAATTAAAGCTGTAAAAATTACAAATGACGCTGAATTAGAATTTGTCTTAAGCCCTTCTTAGGCAGGATGCCATTAGTTCTACTTAAACTGATCTCCTACACTGAAAACAACAGCACATTAACCCTTTTACCTAAACCCTACTTTATTTTTCTGACATGGTATGCATCTGCTTATCACCTGTCTCCTTCCCCCATTACATTTTAAACTCTATGGAAAGACTTGTCTACTTTGTTCACTAACATATCCACAGTACTCAGGTAAGTTCCCAGCAGTTTAAAAAATCACTTGATAACTATTTGTAAAATAAATAACTGGATTCTTCATCTGCATGCTGTTTTACTAGCGGCATAAGACTGAACAAATGCTACAGAATTCTAATTTCAAGGGCAGAAGTGGTTCATTTCCTCTATTTAGGATCATTCAGCCTTCTTACTAGATGGAGATTTCTGATGGTTATTTTGTATGTAAACATCTTTTCATTTCTAAAGTAAGAAGCCTCAGCCCCTGTACAATACCCCTACCCTACTGCAGGCAGTTGGCTAAGTTTTGGCTTCCTGAATTTTTCATTTGGGTTCGTGGTCCAAGGAGGTGAGGGGATATACATACACCGCTGCCACCTCCTAGGGTCACATTAGGGAAAGTTATGGATCAGATACACATATGAGGGTAATAAACGCCAGGGTACCAACAGCCCCTAAAACGGTTTTGTGACTATGATTTAAAGTGGGAAAACAACAGAGCATCGCCAGCAGAGAAGAGCCTCAAGACCCTTACGACAGGAGACAACGGCTTCTTAGCTGGCTCCTTGTTGCTTCAGCTTACCACATAAATCCAACAAGCCTTCTTGCAACATGTTATAATACCTTCCATTACTTACAGCCTGGCCTCCTCTACTCTGCCCTCCTGACCCAGGCATTCTGTCCCTAGCCTCCAAATTACGGTCTACTTCTCTATTTGCACATACCACCCTCCTAGACCTTCCCTTGCCACATTTCTAAGTAAATTCCTGCTTGTTATCTGATAAAACATACTCTCTAGTTCATTCTACCCAAGACCTTATTCTTCCAGTGTCTCGAGATGGCTGCTCACTGCTCATCAAAACTCAGCCTCTTGCTCCGCGGTAGCACAGGCACTGGCTATCCAGCGACTCAGCTGCACCTCATTTCCTAGCCTCTCTTGCTGACTGTTAGGGTAAGTTCTTGCCAATGAAATAAACTCTCAAGCTCCATCCCCCAGACCTATGAATCAAAATTTCTGGGGACAGGGACTGTATTTTAATGAGCTCTGCAGGGGACTCTGACACACACTAAAGTGTCAGAACCGATGACCTAGTGAAAGAACCTGAGTCTCTGAATCACCACATGGTACAAGAACCACTCACCCTGGGTAATTACATGAAAAAAATACTTTCTATCTTGTCTGGGCCACTGCATTTTTGAATTTTTGTCATAACTGTTAGGAACACTCTCTTGGTTCTCAAAACTTTTTGGTCTCGGAATTGCTTAAGAGGATACTCCTAAAAATCAAGAACTCCAAAGAGATTTTGCTATCAATAGTCAGCATATATGAAATTAAAACGAAACATTTTTAATATTAATTCATTTTAAAAAAACAAGCCCACATTCCATGTTAACATAAATAACATATCCTTTATTAAAAAAAAATAATAACTATTTTCCAAAAAGAACAATTTAGTGAAAAGAGTGGCTTTATTTTACATTTTTGCAAATCTTGTTAATGTCTGGCTTAATAAAAGACAGCTGGATTCTCATAGCTGCTTCTGCATTCAATCTGCTGCAATATGTTGTTTTAGTTGAAGTATATGGGAAAAAATCTGGTCTGACACTGATATGTACTTTAGTTAGAAAGGAAAGAGTACTTTTTTAAAACTTAAGATTTAAAGTCTTTAATGAACTCATTATTTTAAAATAACGTTTCCAAGTTTGAAATAATTTTAAACTTACAGAAAAGTTGCAAAAAATTATTCAGAAAAGTCCCATATACTCTTCATCCTGCTCCCGCTAATGTTAACATCTTATACAACCACAGTACGATTACTGAAACCAGGAAACAAACAGCAATGACACAATACTATTGACCTCGACAAGCCTCATTCAAATTTTACCAGTTTTCCTACTGATATCCTTTTCGGATCCGGGATACAATCCACAATCCCACACTGAATTTGGCTGACATGTCTCCCTGCTCTCCTCCAATCTGTGAGCTTCTTAGTCTTTCTTCACTTTCACATTTTTGAAGAGTACTAGCCAGTACTCTTGAGGAAACCCCTCAATTTGGGTTTGCCTGATGTGTTTTCATGATTAGAGTGAGGTTACGTTTTTGTCAAGAGTATCACAAAAGCGATGTTGTGCCTTTCTCAGCGCATCATATCAGGAAGAACGTGATGTCGATATGTTGCACTGTGGTTAATGCTAACTTTAATCACTTGACTGAGGTGCTGTCTGCCAGGTTTCTCCACCAAGAAGTTATCACGGGAAGGTACTTTGAGGTTACGCAAAATCCCATTTTGCTCAAACTTCCACTCACTTATTTTAGCATCCATGGACAATTCCTGCCTGCGGCGATTATTACTGTAGTATTTGCCTAATGTTTTCATCACTCAGTCTATATTTATTAATTTGTATTTTACTGTAATAATCGGCTCTCTCCTCTCCCTTCTGTTTATTCAAATATTTTTATAGCAGTATGGACTTGTGAATATATTTATTTTATCCCATGGATTATAATCCAGTACTTACATCACTAATTTTGTTCTTCAAATTGTCCCAGGTCTAGTCATTGAAAGCTCCTTCAAGTTGGCTCCCCATCATTTTTTTTTTTTTAGCATTTCATTACTTTCTGGAACCACATGATGTTTCAGGTTCATGTGATTTTTCTTTTCTGCCCCAGTCATTTCTCCAAAGAGCTCCGGTTTTATTGGAGGAGAGCATTTAGAAACCAAGATCTGGTGTCATTGTTTCCCAGTCCTTCAGAACAAGGCAATGTATGTATGCACACACATGCCCCCCTTTATCTATTTCTATACCTATCTGTATATGCGTACGTGTGCATAAATGTGTATTAAAATTCATGACTTCACACTGATACGAGAGGGGTACTATAATAGTCTTTCCAAATAATAATTATTACAGATATTTTTGTCTTTGCTATACTCATAACTCAATATATGTGGGCACAGGACATTAACAGACATTTATGGCCAATAAGCACATGAAAAGATGCTCAACATCATTAGTCATTAGAGAACTGCAAACCAAAACCACAATAAGATACCAATTCACACGCTCTAGGACGGCTATAATCAAAAAGACAGAAAAAAACAAGTTTTGGTAAAGATGTGGACAAACTAGAATATAGCCTATTATATTGCTGGCGAGAGTAAAAGATAGTACAGCTGCTTTTAAAAATGGTTTGGTGGTTCCTCAAAAAGTTAGAATCATCAAAAACAGAATTCTCATATGACCCAGGAATTCCATTCACAGATAAATATCCAGAAGAACTGAAAAAAGTATTCAAACAAAAACTTGAACAAAAATGGTCATAGCAACACTACTTACAATATGCAAAAAAGTGAAAACAATCCAGATGTCCATCAACTGATGAATTAACAAGCAAAATGTGGTACACAGTAAGTCCTCACTTAACATCATCAGATAGGTTCCTAGAAACTGAAACTTTATAATGAAACCAGTGTCAGGCTAATTGACACAAGAGTTAAGGTCCTATGGCATATTTCTGGTCACAAAAACATCACCAAGCTTCTAATTAAGACCCAAAACACATCTAATGTTAAACATTGCAATAAATGTGAGTTATACATACATTTAAGAAAGATAAATAAAAACAAGTAATATAATTATTTTCCAACCTGCTTGTTCCACTTCAGGGTCACAAGTGACAGGAGACTATCCCGGCAGCTCAGGGCACGAGGCAGGAGCCAAGCCAGGACAGGACACCCTTCCATCACAGGGCCGCTCACACGTACACTCATTCAGACTGGGACAATTTAGAAATGCCAGTTAACCTAACGTGCACATCTCTGGGACGTGGGAGGACACTGGAGTCCCGGACAAAACCCATGGAGACATGGCGAAAACGTGTGAACCCCACACAGTGGCCCTGGCTGGACATCTTTTTTTTCATTGTCAACATTATAACGGAATTATATCATTCAAGGACTACTGTATTCCCACAGTGGAACAGTATTCAGGCATAAAAAAGAATAAAGTACTGATACATCCTATTACGTGGATGAATCTCAAAAATGTTATGCTACATGAAGGGAGCCAGACACCAAAGGTCACAGATATTGTATGATTCCATTTATAACAAATATCCAGAATAAATCAATCCACAAAGGCATAAAGAGCTTAATGGTTGCCAGGTGCTGGGGGATGGAGAAATGGGGGTAATGAGAATGTTTTAGAATTTGATTTAGGTGGTGGTTGCACGACACTGTGAATGTCTTAAGTGCCTCTGAATTGTACAACTTAAAAAGGTTAATTATATGTTATATGAATTTTACCTCATTAAAAAAAACCAACAGTAGTTTCTAAGAGTTAACTGCAATGTGAAATCTGAAACCTTATCATACTGCTACATTAAAATCTATTGGTCGATCTTATACTTTGAATGCATCTTTTACCCAAATACGATTTTGTTACATCAAACATTGGTCACTTGGAAAATTCTGGTCCACCAAGTCATGTGGATATCAAAAGTCTGCACATTTCATTATACAATATTTTTTAAAAATCACATTTGTTAATATTAACACTAATCTCATCAAAAAAATACTTAAGTTCTGGGAAGCTGTCAAACTCATGGTTTAATATTTATTTGAATGTTATCACTGGGAACACATACAGTCAGTTGTTTTCCTTGAAATTTTTCAAGAATATGTCTGCCAAATGCCCCAATCTAAAGACCGTAGTTCACTGATTATTCTTTCATCAAGTAAAAACAGTGTTCTGAGAAGAAAGCAGTACTCAGTCGTACTTTCTCCTTGAGACAACCATTGTACTGCAGTATGTAGCACTAAAGCGTGTAATGACTACTTCTCGTTTTATCACACGAAATATTCAAAAGCCATCTTCTGAAATGTCAAGATTAAATAAAATTCATTTTTACTCCTTTATCAAGAACATTCTTCGTGGAACTGGATTTTTTTTTAACTGCAAGTTTAACCTGCATGGCAGTGGGGAATACAATGACTCTATACAGCCTGATGCTACTGCTTTGATTAGTGCTAAGGCACAGGCAGTGTTACTCATTATTGCTTTTGGATCATCAATGAAAATGTCAACGCAGTAAAAAAGACAAATAATGCTTTTGCATTATTATCAACAGTTTTGAGCTCAAGACTCCCTGAAAGGGTCTAGGGGATCCCCAGGAGTACACAGACCACACTTTGAAAACTGCTACCCCACTCTAATTAATATACTATAACAGGGGTCTCCAACCTTTTCAGCACCAGGGACCAATGCTCCCATGAGAATCTAAAGCTTGATGATCTGAGGCGGAGCTGAGGCGGTGATGCTAGCGCTGGGGAGCAGCTGCAAAATGAAGATACAGATGAAGCTTCGCTCGCTCACCTGCCGCTCACCTGCTGCTGTGTGGCCCAGTTCCTAACAGTCCACAACAGAACGATACCGGTCGATGGCCCGGGGGTTAGGAACCCCTGCTACAGGTAATCTGCCAGTTATTATTATTTTCCAGATTTAATGCAAAATAAAATAAATTAAACCTTTCTTCTCTGTATTTCCCTTTAATATCCACTACTATGAAATGCCTCTAAAAGACTACATAAATACTATTACTGCCTAACCAATTCCAAAGGCACATACTTTTTTCTTTACCTGATATCAGCTATATCAATGGACTCTCTCTTCTTACTATTGCCCAGACCACAAAATACCAGTCCTACAGTCTGAAATGATTAATTCCTTCTGGTCCATTTAAACCTTGTCTATTTTAATTACTTCCTTATTGATTTCTAGAACGTGCTTCCTGGCTCACTCTTCCAGATAAAAAAAGACTCTTGATCTAGATCAGGGGTCTGGAAGCTTTTTCTGTAAAGGGCCAGACAGTAAATATTTTAGAGATTGTAGGCCAACTACTCAACTCTGCTGATGTAAGCAAATGAGTGTGGCTATGTTCCAATAAAACTTTATTTACAAAAACAGGCAGTGGTAGTCTACAGCCATGCCACCCTGAACATGCTCGATCTCGTCTGATCTCCGAAGCTAAGCAGGGTCGGGCCTGGTTAGTACTTGGATGGGAGACCACCTAGGAAAACCAGGTGCTGTAGGTGTTTTAAAAAAACAGGTAGTGGCTATAGTTTGCTGATTCCTCATCGAGACTTTTCCAACATATAGGTCCAGTCTAACTCTAAAGATCTGCCCAAAGTAAAAGGAGGAGGCAGCCACAGACTGGCTGAAAGACACTAATAAATGGTAGTAAACAAACCCAACAGTAAGGAATATTACTAACAGCAGCTAATACTCATTAAGCTCTTATTTGCTACAAACTGAGCTAAAAAGTGATTTACAATGCATTATCTCATTTAAGCCCTTTGAAAAAAGGTTTTAATAATGTATATAATTCTCTTTTTATAAAACAGAAAACAATAAATAAACTAAGTAATTTTCCAAGGTCTTAGTCTGATTTAAACATAGGTCTTTCTTACTGCAAGGTCCATGGTCTGAATCACTGTACTATGATATCCATCTATTGTCATTTTGGTTTTTTAACCCAAACTGGTAAGACAGTAATTCTAAATAAAAACGGACAGACCATTGTTACTTACTTGCTCTTACCATGTCTTTTCAATACCATTGAATTTACTACACAAACCTTGGCTCACGTCATTGAATGGAAGAGCCTAGGTGATCTTCCTTTAGGTGACATACTGTTTAGTAAAATGCGCCAAGGATCATAAAGGCCCCTATGCTTAATTGTGACGAGTTAAGATGTGCTGCCTAAAAAGCTAATGAATTAGAGGTAAGCAGCCCTTTCCGACTGTCGCCTTCTAAGTCAGCACAAAAATAATCATATACTATTAAATACTATAATAATGTAAGTCAGTACAAAAGTTCCAACATCTACCAAAAGAAATCTGCCATACAACATTTAAAACAGGTGATATTAGAATGAAGGGGACAGAGGGAGTCAAGGGCAGATTTCGCACATCCTTCAAAACTAATCTTCACTCTCCTAAACATTAAGAAGGGCCTATGAGAATTAAGCAAAAACAAAGAAAAAAGAAAAAAAAATCTGTTCACTAATAGAACGTGCTAACTTATGTCTCATTGATTATAACTACCACATCATAAGATTATTCCTATCAGTTTGCTTCCAGGCACCAAGAGGAAAGTTAAAAGTAAAAGGCTGTGATAGATCTTTGAAGCCTGTCGGGCCAATAAGCAAGCATCATATAGACCGAATCTTAGGAAGGCAGAGTGAAACAAGCCTTACATCTTCCCTTCCCTTTATATTTAATGTAAACCAATGTAAGAGGTAAAACATAATACCACACATACACACGTGTAAAAAAGCTGGTTCCCACGGCATTACCAAATAATAGAATAAGAATAAGATAATGGCGACTCGAAAGGGTAACTGTTACTTCTAAGAACTAGGGAATCTCACAGCTCTGAATGTGTTTTCATCTAGCCTCTGGGTTTGAACGAGGCCGCACTGTTGCTGTTCTGTCTTCTAGTATTCAACTGACTGGGAAATGATCTCCCTTAACTCATTTGTAAAGGAAACTTGGAAGAGTGGGCTCCAGCTATTAGGGGTGGGTAGATAACTGGGGACAACAGGGAGTGAGCATGCCATTCACTCTGGCAAAACTCACCCAGCAACCCTTAGAGCATAACCTCAGGCATACCTCCAACATTTCCACCAAAACTCACATACCAAAGGGAAAAACATACATATATTCAAAGACTGTTGCTTGTGAAAACGTGGCCAAAACACAAATTCAGAGACTAGAACAGAACGATACAAAAAGACTGAATTAAGACGCTACCTCTAGACTACAACCTGACAAATCTTATTATAAGATAAACTAGTTCGAAAGTTCCCTCTCCCTCCAAACTCTCCATACCCAATTCTTGTATATCAGCACCATTATTCTGAATGGCCAGACGAAGCAAAAATAAACACTCATAAAACAATTGCAACAGTATGACTCTTTTATTCATTAATATACGTTATTTCACATGTCTGCCTAACACAAGGTTGCTTCTTGTATGTACCACACCTAGGAAATCCATAAAGAGAAATTAAGAAAAAAGGCACCCTGGTAAATCTGTGGTAAACTGAAATATAATTTCTAAATTAACGATGAGCTCCCAATGTCCGATGAATAACAATTGTTCCAACTGAGTTCCAAAGTTAGAGCGCCTCCAACGCCTGGAAGCTGAGGTCTCTAATTTTTCCTCCCTCCCATGTGCTGCTTGACTCCCCTTTTTGTACAAGTCTAACTCTGCAGCAGACGGCAGAGAGAGAACACGGCATTTCTTTAACGCGCTAACTAGAACACAAAGAGAGAAAAAGGGGGAACTCAAAAGAGCAGCTAATAGATATTTTTTGCTCTCTTATCTGGCTTTTGCTTCTCCTTAAGATTACCCCCTTGCCCACCTACTCTGTACCCTTGGTAACCCTGAAAAATGAGAAACAGTTTGGGGGCAAAAAGAAAAAAAAGTATCTTAAATTATAGCTGTTAAATCCAGGAGGCATTTCTCTTCTAGTCGCCCCTCTTCCTCAAACACACATCTCTGAATGGGGGCGGGAAGAAGAGAACCCGAACAAGCTGCTTCGCCTCTCACGAGGGTGACTGCTTCCACCAGGAGCACAGTCACCGCCCCGGGACAGAGAAGCCCCCTGTCATGCTGCCACAACACAAATAGGTTTTGTTTTTTTTTTAAAGACAGCAAAGAAAAAAAGTGTGTGTGTGTGCGTGCGTGTGTGCGTGCGTGTGTGTGTGTGTGTGTGTGTCAAAAGGGTATTTTTCTTGCCCTAAGCCTTTCCCTTGTCCATCAGCCCAAGTAAGCAGAGATGACGCAGACTTCCTTATATAATAGCCTGTGATTTCCTAGACTGCAGGCCTTTCCCTTTGTGTTCTGTACACACTTACACACGCGAGCGCGCGCACAGTCTCATTGCTTTGCAGCCCCTGGCATGATGCCAGCACTCAGTCAGCTGGTTGACTCCATTCACAGAGCAGGGCTGGAGCTGACATGGGAAGGGGGGGCGGTTAGTGAGCGTAAGGGGGAACTAGAACCATCACTGCTACAGACAAAAGAAATTTTTAAAAAGAAAGGAAAAAAGAAAAAGAAAACCTTAGCGTGACATTCCTCGTACAGCTTCAACTCAAAGAAAACTGGAAGCCAGAGACCATTACAGGGAAGGGATGAAGCAGAAGGGTTGAGGATCCAAACAGAAAGGAGCTTTGTATGAGAAACAATTACTCCGAAACAAATTTTAAAACACGACAGTATTTATTACTTCAATCCCATCAGAAACCTCAGCATATCACCTTCTACACATAGTCAGGAAAAGGCTGTGAAGAACTCAGAGCCATTCTGAGTTTCTGCTTTTAGAAAAAGAGAAGGGGGGGTGGGGTGGGAAGCAAGACAGTTAAAAGTACTTACAGGTATACATTTTTCTGCTCCCTCCTCTAGCTGCCAGGAAAGCTGGAGACAAGAAAAGGGGGGAAACAGAAAAAGGAGGAAAAGAAAGAATAAGAGATGGGTTTAGGTTCTGGTTTGAAGGATTTGTGGAGGGGAGGAAGGGAAAGGTTCTTTCTTTTCTATCATTAGAGAAGCTCTTTCTACGGCACAAGAGCGGCCCCATACGTGCCAGCCCCCTTGAGAGACCTGCACAAACCCACTCTCCAAGCGGGCACTGCCCTGCCAATCACATGGCGTACTGTTATATTAAACAAAAGAAACAGGGGGATGCTTACTTTTACCCATGATGCCTAGCGGGGGCAGGGGAGGGGGGAGAAAAACCAGTTGTAGCCGGTTTATAACCTCAGGACAGAGAATTATCTCTTAATTTTTTAAAGTCATTCGTGGTACAAAAGTCAGTCAGTCTCCCCACCCTAACTACCCCCCCCCCATTATTCTGGCCTAGTGCCAAACTTTGCCTTCATTCATGAGAGCTAGTTTCCTCTCAAATCATGATGCTTTAACTGTTTAGTTTCCAAAGCCAACATCCAAGACAGGAAATCACAGCATCAATACCAAAACATACTCCAAATTACAAAAAACCCCACAAAGACATATTGCCAACCACGCTCCTTTTCTTTACCCCTTAATTGCTAGTGCTAGGGAACAGACACCGATGTGACAGTAGACGTGTTCATTAAAGATATTTCCCTGAAACTGTCCCACAGGTAGATAGATACCTGATTTAGCCCCATCAATTCACACACACTCGGGGCAGCTGAATCCACACTCCGAAACAAATCGTAGCAAGGTTTCATAGCAAAGTGGTCATGACAGTATACAAACACACTATAAAAATGGCATAGGCCCTCGGCATGTATATATTTACAACTAAAAACATAATAGAATTTTTTAAATGGCTTAAACCCAGGCACAGTATGGTTACAGTTATCGCCCCACTTGTCCGTGTCCCAGCTAGAACCTCCTCCCTTTTCGTATTCCAGCAAACTCCTTGCCCACCTCCTACTATTCACTACGTGCATCATGCTTCATTCTACAGACAGCTCAAGGTTCTAGACATATCTGAGCCTGGTATCTTGATTAACTTTCCTTCTTCTGTTTCAGAGCAACTGTCTCCAATCACTTCGAAAGGAGTTTTCATTTACCAAAAGTACTGACGAAGGTTCAGAAACTGGGGAGGAAGAAATCCCCGCGAAGAGGTAAGGCAGTGCTAACTGCTGTGGAGGTCGCTGGCTGGGGACCTTCACTCCAGGATCTTTGTCTGAGGAAGTTCTTCATAAACAAGGAATAGGGAGCGGGTGTGCAAGGGAGATTTCCTTACTTTTCACCTGATATCCCCTATCGATACACCACTCCAAATGCTTACCTCATTTGAGCCTCTGGAACTCAAATCATAATTGTACTCACTCCATTACAATCTCTCACAAAATACTTGCTTTCTTCCAATTAAAGTTTCTAGAATCTAGCAAATACCAAGAAAAATAATCTACAATATACCTAAAGATACTAATTTGGAAATAGAAGTTTTCCTGAACAATCTAATATTAACTTCAATTTTCAGAAAACAAATGCTGAGGAAAAGCTGAAAGAGTATCGACCACTGGCATAAGGCATTCAATAACTAATAAACTACAAAGGAAAACCCTACATCCAAGCTTCAAGTGGTTGAGGTTGTGCCATCTCGGTCACGGTTAAGTCGTATTTAGTAGAAGCCCAGCAGAGGTCTTCAGATTTGGGTACTGCCATCGTTTTAGGAGATAAAACATCATGTCTGTGATAAATGGGGCAAAGAAAATAAGCCATTTCCCTCTTACTCAAGACATTTCCACCAGAGACCAACTATGAATTTCAAACCGAAGCTCACTATTTCTATGTTTAATCAGGGTAGGAAAGACTCTTTACAAATCATTAGAGATCATGCCCATCTGAGTCCACTGAATACATCTGACTGCATTTAAACACCGGTCAATTTTTATCTGTCTTTAAGATAATATAAAAGGCTTAGATAAAATTATGCTGTCGGTGGTGATTACCATCATCCACGAGTTAATTCTCCAACTTTACACAGGCTGAGGCAGTACACTGTGTTCACTACAATATCTGCCTTCATATACTGATTCGATGTCCAGAGGTACCGGAGATGCTCTCAAATCAACAGGTATTTTTCTTCAGGATCCTGGAAAATGAAGAACTACATGGCAGCCAGCAACCCTGCTCTTTTCAGCTAAACTATAATCATCCAAAACCAAAGGTGCTTAATTGTGCAAACTGAAAACTGCAAATTTAAAAAAAAAACTTTTTGGTAAATTATTCAAGTTGTGATGCTCTGAATATAAAATTCTTTAAGGAAAAGGAAATATCTAACATTCACTGAGCATTTAATGCACTAAATATTTATTCAATCCAAACCAGGAAGGTAGGGTCCTTTTCCCATTTTATACATATAAAAATTAACTTGGTGAAATGAAGAAATCTGAATGAAGTCCCCCATTCAGCTGACAATAGATGCTGGCTGAAAAGCTCCTACTCTTCCACTACACCATGACGACTTGAGCGTTTCTTGGCCAAAACTCACACAGTGAGCCAAGTTCACTATGCCTGCCTTGCCAATCTCAACTCTAAACCATTACATTAAAGAAAATATTAGCCAAATACAACTGAAGTCAAACTCTTTGACAGGCCTGTATGATTTTTACCCACAGAAGATTTCATCTAGGACTTCTTTTGAAAGGCTAATACGTACATACAATCTAGATATGTACAAAAGAGATCTGATAAATGAGATGTCTGGGAAGGTCAAATTAAAAAGGATAACCACTAAGAGGAATGAGGCGATTATCAAATCTAGGCTCAGAAAACAGAATTCAATTTAATTATAATTAAAAACTTGAAGATACTCCTACAAAAGAAATATGAACTTTATTGACTCAAACACTTACAAAAATTCAGTAATATCAGAAATAAATTTGCAAAACATATATAGTCACCCATCTTTGCTCTTCATAAACTTTGTAAGAAACTTACTAAATTACTTGTGCTAATTTTAACATATATCCTTGGGCTCAGAAAACGAGTAGATTAAAATAAGAACCACTGTTGGAAAATAAAATCTATTTTTTTATTAAAAAGCCAACCTAAAACTTTTAACCTATATTTAGATTACTTTATATACAATTCACAATCTATTTGTTGGTGTTCCTCCCAAAACAAGCTAAAACTTATCTAGCTGTTAGTCCTCTCCTACAAAGTCCCTACATTTCTGTTTTCCATGGGTCTAGTCTATTTGGAGAATTCAGCTCCTGTCTCAAAACTGCTACTATTACAACAAGAAGTCAGGTCATAGAACAGCAGAACCCCATTCATAGGATTGAGAAGCTTCAATTTTTTCATTAGGTGAATAAAAGCTCAACCAGTTAAAAGGGGAAATTAATTCTTAGGAGATGGGAGTTCCTCTCTACACATTTAGAAATGGCAATCAAACAGTACTACAAAGAAAACCATTCTGCTTTCCCAGTGCATGATATACGAATTGGGAATTACTTCCAAAATAATGCACCGATTTAGTCTCTAGAAACAGGTGTACTCTGTACTCATTAGCTAAAATAGAATAATTTCTATTTTAATGGGAAAGAAATCTATCTTCAATTACTTGAGTTATAAATTAGTGACTGAATGACTGATACTAAAGCATCTACCACTAATTGGGAGGATGTATTTACTGAATTTTTGGTTAAAGCAAAATAAAACTAAATACACTGCCTTATAAAGGAGAATATGGATTGGGTCTTACACAGGTACAGGAAGGAACAAGACTCTCTGTCCTGACACAACATTAAATTAGGGAGTATACACTGTTTTCCTGTATTACTTAACATGTTCACTACTTCTGGGTTTACAGGAAATAAGATTGTTATAGAGACCATAAGCATAAGAAATCGGGAATACTGCACCATGTGTTTACATTACCTATCCAAACATTTAGAAAACTTTAAAAATAAAAATGCTAGTTGAACTTAACATAATTTTAAAAGACATATATGCACAAGGGACAAGGTTCCCAGGCCGAGCCAGAAGGGGCATAAGCGACCAGAAAACTCAACAGGAAAGACTGGTAACAAGACTATTTATTACAGTAGTATACAGAACACTAGCGAAGATACCTTTAACCTTTAGGTTAAAGACCAGCGATCTAGGAAAAAAGATTTAGCTGACCAAATACTAAATATACTGTAAGTTCAAAGGGTTTTTCAGGGCCAAAGCAGCATTATTCATCTATACAGAGTTACTATACAGAGTTACACTGATCTATATCTGCTCAATTAACTTGTAAATGGTGAAGAAGTTTAAAATCAGAATTGATGGATGAAATAGTCCAAGATGGTGTTTTGAACATTCATCACTCCTCTATAGCAATATATAAAAATAAGAATCTGGGCATCAAAATGGGACCAGGATTAGATGTACACTTCATCCAGTAACTTACAGAGAACTTTCTTTACTGAAATGAGAGAACATATTCATGCGAAAATGGATAAAATGTTCTGAAATTGTACCCACAGTCCAAAGGGGAAAACTTGCCTGGTCTAGATTTCGCCTAGGGGGAGCTTCTCCCAATCCATTAGTTGAGGTTCGCCTATATGACAAAAGTTGTCATTTTTCTTCAATTCAAGGACAAAGATCTGGTACTGGTAGGATCTGGTACACTGGACAAAGGTTTATCATTTACCAGGCAGTAACTATTCACCTTAAAAAGTTTATTCTTAAGAGTTCCCTGCAAACAGAGATTTTTGATGATCTCTCATGTAAGTTGCAAAAGCAGAATAGGTTTTCAATGATTTGCTGTATCACTTATTGCCATAATCACTTCAATAGGCCCTAGCTATTAGAATAAGGTTTCTCAACCTCAGTCCTATCAACTGACACTCTGGGCCAGATAATTCTTTGTCACTGGAAGCTGTCCTGTGCACTGTCCTGTGCACTTAACAGCACCTCTGGCCACTACACATGAGATGCCAGTAACATCCCACTCCCCCAGTTCTGAGAACCAAAACTGTCCCCATACACAGCCAAATATCTTCCAGCGGGGTGGAGGGAGGGGGGTGCAAAATCATCCCAGCTGAGAACTATTATAGAGTAAACAGCATAACGATTTTACCCATAAGGTGGTCTGTGGCTATTATTACCAACAATTTCAATCCTGCAGCTGAGCACGAATACTACCAGAGGAAGCCCGCACAGTGGCTACCCTCGGGGTGGGGAAAGATAATGACTAGGAGGGAATACGAACAGGCCTCTGGGTGGAGGTAATCTTCTACATCACTACCTAGGGTCACCTTACAAAACTTTTTCTGTATGTATATTATACCTCAGTTAAAAAAAGTTTATCAAGAAAAATCAACAAAAACTGATAAGCAAGAGATTGTCATTCCTTGCCTCGATGCTGCTGGAAATCAGGTGCAAGAGGCATGGGATCGAGACATCTGAGGAGACGGAAGACAAGTCCCTAAATATTTCCTGATAATGCGATGATTTACCCTTGAATTCAAGATACTTGACTGTACTCGGGTCCTTCCTTTAGCCACACAGGTCCAGTTATTCATTCCTTCTTACCTACAAAGCTTTCTAAGATTGATAACTACATTTGATGTCAGGGTCCTGTAATCTATTCGCTGAGGCTTTCATACCTTTGGCTTTGGAAGTTAAAAAAAGGCTCTCTGAAAATCCCTCGAACAAGAAAATCTCTAGCACTAAAGAAAGCTATGAGCGGACAAGCATGAAACATATTGGCTCCTAACAGCAAGAAAGTTGCCTATCTTCAAGCAAAAACACCACTCAAACAAAAACTGGATTCTCTGCTACAAGAAGTAGGGCAGATAAAGGGAATAATCTTAGTTGGTGGGGTGGAGCAGGAGGAACCATAAAAACAATGGTTTGTGGGCCTTCGAGAGTGGACAGAAAACTGTTCAGGCCAAGGAAGCAATAACAATATTGACTGAAATATTGACTGTAGAGGAGTTTAGAAGATCTTCCTATATTCTACTTATATATCCGTAAAATTTTTAGACGGAAAAAAATGTCATCAGACTAGATATTTGTTTCATTGCTTTTTTACATCCAAGGCAACTTTATTGGGATACCTTAAAAAGAGAAATTAGTTAAGCAAATACTTCCAGATAATTAATACTGTGGCTACGGCTTTGAAAAATGAAACAGTATCTCTTAAAACACCTTATAAGAAAGAAAAGTAAAGAGCACGCAAATCATCTAATTTTGCTTTTTCCATTTTTTCTAATATGATGAGAATAACCTGATGCAACCGGGGGAGAATGTGAACAAATGACAGCTACCTCAAATGGAACTGCTTGACTTCTGGGGCTGCGTCTCGGACTATCCGCCGGAGTGCAAGGGAAGAATCAGTGCTTCTCGAGGAAATACTGATGACTAAGAAAGTCAATATTTTTCTACAAATGATCAAAATTACATCATGTTGCTCTGAAGTGGAAATATCTGCTTAAGAAAAATTTCTTCTATAGGGACCCAACACTGTGTCTTTAAAAAATGCCAGCCACATTGTAATGGACTCAAATCACAATTACTGCTCTATATGTTAAGTATCCAAAGCTAAACTACACCAAAGTTCA
>NW_006443131.1:2598260-2610057 GCF_000325575.1 Pteropus alecto | reverse complement strand
ATGTTAAGTCTCCAAAGCTAAACTTGGCCAAAGTTCAATGCATCCTAAAACTAAAAGAAGGATTGCTGGGAAAGACGCCCTTACTGAAGTGATTTCATACATTTGCTCATTCGGATATTGCATTCCTCGAAAATGCTGATTTGCTGAAAACTGTTGGAAATAAGAAATCAAAGCTAGTAAAATACAATCCCAAATCATACAGCTCCGGTAGGTAATTAAAACTGTCAAATACCAAGGGTTAAATCAGAATCGGTAACTTTAATAACAAGCAAGCTAAAGTTTTAGATTTATTCAACAAGATGAGACTATTTAGGGGCAACCATTTTGAAACTTCCATGATAGTCAATGTCTGGCTGACCGATTTTCCTCTGATTAAAATGTTCTTTCAAAACAAAACCGAACCACCACCACCACTACCCAGGGATAACTACCTCTAACTTACTACAAGTAGTCACCAAATAACAGCTCATCTGTCCAGTTATACATCACTAATTTAGGACCAAAATCGATCTATTCCACAGACTGGCCTCTTTCTGTAAGGGACCCGACAGTAAGTATTTTAAGTGCCGGCGCCTTACCTTTATTGTGACTAGTAACTCGCACACTGCAGCACTGTGAAAACAGCCATAGACAATATGTAAAGAGTAAGTGTTATTATTTCCAATGAAACTTTACTTACAGACACCAAAATATGAATAAAATTTTTGCATATCATAAAATATCTTTCTTCTGCTTTCTCGACCATTTAAAACTGTAAAAGCCATTCTTAATTCTTAACTCATGAGCTGGACAAAAACAGGCAGCAAGCAAAATTTGGCCTACCAGCCCTTAGTTTACTGCCCCCTGATCCAAGTAAACTTTCTCATTCATTTTTCTTAAACATTTCAAATTTATGAAAAAGTATACCGAATAATACAACCACCACTTACTTATTATCTAGCTTAAGAAATAAAACACCACAAATTTAACTTAAGATCTCTCAATAACTATTCCAATCCTGTTTCCCTCTCTCTTTTCCTCAAAAGTAACCACTATACTTAACTTGGTGTTTATCACTGCCATGTTTTTTTAGTAAAATCTTACTGTACATACGCAGGTATATCTATATAAAAAATGTTGCATTTTTCAAGTTTAAAAAGTTTTACAGTATCATATCATACATGTGTATCCCTTTGCAACTCACTTTTTCTTTAACAGTACCTCTGATTTTTATCCAAGTTGATACATTCATGTACGGGGTGCAGAGAAATGCCAAGTATGAGTACACCACAATTAAGTTTTCTATTTCCTGTTTACTCAACAAATTAATCGCATATTATATCAGGCATTGTTCCTGACACAAAGGCCGCCACAGTGAATAAGGCGACATTCTTCTTCCGTCCATGGAGCTTGCTCTGATGGCCACTCGCACTTTCTTTTTATTGGCATTATCTCTCTCCCTTGTGAGGTTTCAAAAGTGGCCCTAACCTAATTTTATCTAAAAAAAAAAAAAAGTGAAGACTGTGAAGGAGAAAAAAAACCATCGATTTAAGTAAAAGGAAGAGAAATACTTTCTCCTTCATTAGGTTCAGTTAAAGATATTTCTTGTTCAGCTAAGAGATAGAGGAAAACTCCAGGAATAAATTTCACCCCAAATATCAGAATCGTTTCAACATCTGAAAATCAGGACCTCCTTCGGAGTTGCCTGCATTCAGGCTCACACGACAAGCAGGTCAGCAGTGATGAGAAGACAACTGAAGCTTCCAGTTTCTTTTCATTTTCAAAAAACAGTGTCAAGCAGCAAGGAAGATAAAGATCAGCAGCGGATCTAAATCTTTTGATCAATCAACTGAAGAAAATATCTTAGTAATCCAAAACTTGAGAGAATTGATACTACAAGGCCCAGAAGACGGGCTTTGCTGCTTAGAGTAAAATGACAGACTTCCTGAATAGGAATTAAGCAAGGCACCACCACCCGCAACAATAAATTAATGAAACAGTCTCCAGTACTCTCGTAATCTCAAAGGAGATGGTAACTTTGAACATATCCCATGCCCTCGAATTAGTCAAATTTCCTGTCGCTCCTTAAGAATGTTTATGAAAACCAAGTTTGTTTCACTTTACTCCTGACAGTAAGACCAGAATATGGGATCAAAGAATGAATGTATGTGGGGCCATGGTACCACCAAAGGTGACCTCACCCCCTACTCTGAGCCTACTCTAGGCAGCTGAAAGCCTACGAGTAAATTCTAAATTCACTGAACAAAACAAAAATCTACTAATAAAACAAATCACCTCCGCCCTAAAAGCAGAGAAATGGGATGAGAAAGATGACAAGTAAGCCACTGAGAAGGAAAACTAGTCGGAAAGGAAATCTTCAGTCCTATAGAGCACCTCTCCCTGCTCGACACCCCAACCCCCCATCCCCTGAAGCCAGCACGGCCCCGGGACTGGCCCCCCGGGACTGGCCCCGGGACTGGCCCCGGGACTGGCCCCGGGACTGGATGCAGCAGTGCTGGCTCCTGCCCCTGCCTGCTGGGAGCCCAGCAGGAACTCAGGAACGGTTTCCACGTAAGCAGTCAACTGAGAACTGTACCTGCTCCTTACTCCTGAAGGTGTCCTGATTTTAAAAGATTGTGATGACAAAAGATTAATTTATCAAAACTGTTACATTTAGATTCACAATTGAGAGGTCTGAGGGACAATTTCAAAGAAAAAATTCTTTCTTTTAAAAGGCTTACTCTTCTTTCCAATAACTGGCAAGAGTCACTGGCTAATAATCAAAATCCAAAGATATCTGCTTTTAAGAATGCTAATAAAGCATGTAAGTATTCATAAAGACACTTAAAAGACAGTTCTCATCACTATCCAGCCACACTGCTTTCCTCAAGTTTAGATTTAAATTGAACTGTTTTAGAAAGTCTCACAGCCTGTTAGTATGAATGTAAATTTTTACAATTTTTTGGATAATACTAACAAAATTTTAAATGTGCATGCCCTTTAGTCCAGTAATTATATTTCTAGGAATTTTACCAACAGCCTACAGATACACTAAAATGTAAAACGATTACAGACAAAAAAAGTTCTATGGAAAGTAACCTCGCAGGGTGATCTGATTATAAATTCCTAACTGGGAAGGTCATGAGTAGTCATGCCCTAGGCAGATAACTTCCTTAGTAAAAGGTTTATCTTTGCCTTAAGCAACCCCTATCCGTTGTTTTTTCTGTATGTGTATTCGGGTTAACACATCTTTGAAATAACCACCCTCAAGAGAGCATATAATCCTATTAACTATGTGTACTCCAATCCCCACCTTGCTTTCTCAGACCTTCATGTTATCTTTCTTACGCTCTATCCTTTTCAAATGCATAAAAGAAACTGCATAGCTCCTGGTCTCCGGAGCATTCCAAGTCTTGCTTCTCAGCAACTGTCATCAGTTCTGGTTCAAATAAACTCATAAAAATTTTCTACAGGTCTGGATGTTTCTTAAGTCAACAACACGTTATTAAGATGTTTCACTGGAACCCTGGTTATGACAGTACATACATACGCACAAACTAGAAACATCCTAAATGTTCCTGAGAGGGGATAGATTAAGTAAAATATATTCATACAGTGAAATATAACACGGCTCATGTACACGTATACATACAGATACACAGATAAGAACACAGTATAACACTCAAGTGTCTGAGCTTGAGTCAGACTTTCAGCTCTAATACTTACTTGATAGATATGTGACCTTAGGCAAATCACTTAACCTCTCTAAGCTTCAGGTTTTTTTTTCATTTGAAAAACAGGAATAACAGCATATATCTTTAGAGTATTACTAAGGATTAAAGAAGTTAATTAATGTGAAGTGCTTAGAACAGTGCCTGGAAAACAGAAAAGCCCAAGTGTTAGTTATGAAAAACATATCCAGGGTATTAAATGGATATGAGCAAGCAATCACAATGGCTGGCTAAAATTAAAGAGAAGTTGGGATAGACACAAATGGATGGAATAGAGGCGGAGTCTGCAAGTAAATTTTCAGAATTTGGTAAATCTGTCTCAACGCTCAGACACGAGGTGTAAAGCATGCTGAATAAAAGTACTGTTTAAAAGTACTACTTAATAGGCATTTGTTCCTAATATACTGGTTAATTTATAAACATTGTATCTAGTATTACAGTTATTTTGATATACATCTTCTCTCCTCTTCTGGACTATATATCTTCTTGAGGACTGAAGTTATGTCATTTATTTTCATATACTTTACAAAAATCTACGTGTATGTTTTTGACATAGTGTACAACATGTTCTGTGAATTTATGAATGGTCAAGCCATTTCAGTTCCCCAAAACCAATGGATTTAAGTGGTTACAAAGTAAACAGCTCTGACAGGTGGGACAAGAGTAGAGACCCAAGTTTTCTCTTTATCAGAATAACTGTTATTTTTCTAGACTGAGCAAGTCCAGGATAAAGAAAAACACTTGGGCTCTACAGGAATTGGAAAAATAGCCCCATATCACTGATCAGAGCCTTGGATTTTCTGACATAATTTGGGATTTCGGACTATGGGTGAAATTACAGATTTCATGAACTAAATAATCAGCATTCATAAATTAAGTTTAATAACCTAGTAGTACTCACATTACATTATTCAACACTAAGAGGATAATGGAAATGAAAGTCATTTAAGAGCAAGACTTGCAGGCAACAGGAAAGGTACATAGCCATAAACCTAAGAATTTTTCCCCAATGAAGTTCTGATATCCATAAAAAAATTTTGACCTTTAAATTTTCATTTAAAGGGTAAGTAAATTTTCTAGGTACAGATTTGGAAAAAAGTCTCCTCCATTATTAAGTGGACAAAAGCAAGATATGGAAAACTATGCTTCTTTTGTGTAAAAATAAGAAAAACAAAAAATAAATCCATATTTGCTTGTATACATATAAAGAAACTCTGAAATGATAAAAGGAAGGAATAACGGTAATGGGGTTTAAAAGCAGGCAAGTAAGAAACAGGGATGCGAAACTTTTCACTATCTCTGATTTTTTTAATTTAAAAGTAAAATGTTCCAACCATAACAACACAATTCATATAAAAAAGCAAAGCTATCTGGAGTAACCTTGATTCTAATAACATAAAGAAAAGTACCGTGTTCCAAGGAGCTAGGTAACAGGTCTACGACAAGTGGTGGGGCGGAGATTTGAATCCAGGACTTCCGACTGCACAGCTATACTTTTAATCGTCACGGTAACGAAAAGTTATTCTATTTTAACTCAAGAGCTTTCAAGTAATTAAGTGAAAAATATCCATTAAGTACCAATACAAGATCGTTTTCTCATATCCGGACACCAGAATTCAATTTATGCACAATAGTGAGAAGAGTCGGTTCTGAGCCAGACAGGGAGAGAGAGTGAGCGTGCACGCGACAGACACGCAGCACACACACGTGCACACACTGACCGAACCTTTTCAGAATGGCCAACAAAAGCTAATGTGGCAGTCTAGGTAGCACATGGAAGATGTGCTAAACAGCCCCAGTAACGAAATTAAAATGTCAACTTCTAAAGGTTTCTTCAGTTAATTCGGAAAGCTATAAAGTAAAAATCTCACTGCCTAATAACTGCACCCTAAAAGTACCCCATACACAGTCCTTCCCACACCCTCACCCAACTGAACCCAAAAGGCAGAACGAAAGTCACACCTAACTACACTTTTAAGTTTTATTTTTTTATGTAACTATTATATTTCACTCCCTCCTGTGACTACTACCAGGTACTGAGCCAGAAAGGAGGTTTGATTTGGAAATGAAGATTGCCCAGATTCTAACCCTGGGTATACCCTTTGTGACATCTACCACTCTGCATCTGACAAAACTGGGAAGCTACAATTTCATACCAAATATCAAGGCCTTGGTAGTACAAAGTCAAGCGACAATGAAAAAAGTTCACAACAGGTGGTACATATTTATGTGTAGTAATTCATTAGATCTCAGAAAAAAACGTGTACCATTATTTAGGCTAAAAAAAGTCTTATTCCTCTGAATCCTCAAGGTTTTTTAAAGACGTACTTGCTATTTTTAAGATGTTTCTGTCCACTATAAAACACAGCTGTAAAAGATCCTTTTGCAGTCACCCATATTCCTTGAAAGCTTTCATTCAGTTCAATATTAATGCATTATACAGAATTCAACTGGGAAATAGCTCTCCAAGCAGAAGGTGAAGAATGAAAAACACAGCCTAATAAAAACTTAGGACTAGATCTTAGTGCAACAAGGAACTCATAGCCTAGTTTCCATTCACTTGGCGGAAAATATCTGGATTTAAAATATTCTAAAGAAGCAAAACTTTCAAATTCACAATGCAACTCAGCTGAAAAACTCAGCATTCTTTACTATCTGAATTGTAAAATGAGAAAAGAATGGCATCAAGGTAACATTAATTTATTCATGGACGTTTATTACAGACCAAACTCTACTACGTGGGAAGAGTGTGATGTTATTCACAAACTTCCACAGAACCCAATACAGAGTCTTCTAGCCAACCTGTCCAGGGCAGTAGCAACACAGATGACCAACTGCTTCAGTCTCTTTAATAGCAACACATCAATCTGGCCATAAAAATGTCACAGAGTAGTTAGAAAACTGCCCCTCCCTCCAAAAAATGTTATCCTACTAGGGAAACATTTTCAATATTTTTCACTGGTAGCTCAAACTACGAGATAAGTTTGGAATTCAGGAGGGAACACCATTCAAGTAACCTTCATGCCTTTAAATCATATAGAATGAATTTCTCAAAGTTTTATTTTAACTTCAAGACTAACATATCACCTTTAAAAGGCGGAAAAATCAAAGGTATTGTTTCTTCTCTCCTCTCTCCAGGTCTGTCTGCATGCCTCACAGAGGAGAAGGAAAGATGGACTTTACAGATTTCTTAGTGTGATATTACCATCTTTACAGAAAGGAAGGGTTTCTTGCTCCTGGCTCAAAGGTTTCTGCTCACTCACCAAGTTGAAACCTTACTCTCCTGCTTCTAGCACGCTAGATGAAAAAGGTGGGGGCAGGAGCTCAGTTACAGTTATCCTCCTGGGAACTCAATGAAGGTGAGGGCCAAGCTGGATGAGCTGTGTCACTTGCCTTAAAAGGTTCATGGGTCGGGGGCGGGGGAGGGAAATACAGCCTCCATGCCGGTGAAGTTTCTGAAAAATACCACGCTAGTTCTCTGGAAAACCTGCACACAAAAGAAGTCAATTCCCTCATTCCAGAGTTGCAACCCTTTAAAAAAATTCAAACCCCAGAGGAAGTACAGGGAAGAATAGAAAAATGCAGTATTGTCAGAGCGCTCTGGAGATCACCAGTACTCTAAGATGCTCCTTCATTGTCAAATAATTTTGGGCAGCTCTGCATCTTTCAGCCATTCTCTTGCCACTGCCCATGTATAATGTGTACCTGAGACACATGCAAGGCTCTGGCAAGTCATGCTGTAAAGAACTCTGCCTTAATTTAACCCAGAATTTTTCAAAACCCTATTTGACTACAAAACTTCTATATAAAAAGCTATCAATACTGAGAACTACAGTGGGTTTTGTTGTTTGAAAAGGCAAAACAAAACTAAAAGAAATGTTAGGAGAATGGTAAGATCACAACTTTTGGAGTCAGGCAGAGTTGTCCGAATAACACTAGCTTTATCACTTTTATTAATGGGAGATTCCAGCGAAATGACAACCTCCCTGGGAACCGAGTTTTCTCGTCTGTAAAATGGTTATGAGAGAACGCCCTCAGAGTTACTGTAAGGATGAAAAGTGAAAAGCCTTACACAAGAAAGTGTTCAACGAATGAGTTTAGATTTATATTTGTTTAATTCTTTTTAAGTTCTGAAAGTTGAAAAAATGCAATTTTCTTTTAATTTGAGAAAAAAATACAGAATCATGACTGAGAGACTCCTTGGGAAGAGTAACTTCTCAGGATTTTGCAACCTTTCTTCAACTACTGGGAAACTGGGAAAGCCTTGAAATTTGCCACATTTAAGATGATGCAGGGGAGTGCACTACACCTACTGATGATGTGGATGTGAACAGAAGAGTATTTATGGCTTCAGTGATCGAAAGGGCCTCACAGCAAAGGAGGAAAAGTGAGTTGTGAGGAGAGCTCAGCTTGTGTCAGCTCATAACAATTAACAACTACTCAGTGCTTTGCAGTTTACAAAGCACCTTGACACGCATAATCTCTGACTGACACAGAAACCTAGTGAAATAAATAAAGCAGCTATCGATCCTCATCTCCAAGTGTAGAAAACTACCGCTTAGACTTTAAGCGATTCGACCAAGGTCACAGATATGATAAATGACAGAACCAAAACTTCGACCTTGCCCTTCTGTCCCCAGAACATAACAAAAGGGGCATCTTCTAAATGTACGAAGCACTTTTTCAACTCACAGGATTATTCATATTTTTAAGTATCTTTTAGGTGACAGGCACCATGCTAGGCATTGGAAACACAACAGTAAGAAGACATGGTATCCTCTTCTTTCAAGATGTTTACAGACCACTGGGGGGAGACAATATTTATAAATCAGAGTGAGATCAAAGAAGAAAGCATATCCGAGTCTCTTTGAGCAAGTCAGGGAAGGCTTCCCAGAGGAAGCGGCATTTGGAACGGAACTGGAAGGCTGAGCTGGGAACTAAAAGAACTGTTATTTGCTCATGTATAAACTGTAAAGGAGAAAGGCAAAGGCCAAGATTATAAAGGGTCTTGAATACTACGTCACGTTTAAATTTTACCTTCAAATGATTGGAAACTATTGAATACTTTTGAGAACGGGAAAGAGAATAATCGAGTCTTTGTGTCAGACTATTTTGAAGACAATGTGACTGAGAGTTTGAAAGCGAACAGGACTAGAAACAGAGAGAACTATAAGAGAACATGGCAACATTCCAAGTAAGAGTTGTTGTGGGCCTGAATTAGGAGACCAGCAGTGGAGATACAGGAAAAGATATAGTTTCGAAAATGTTTAGAAAGTAATGGATCAGAGAGAGAACTGACAACAATGCTCCCTTTTCTGGCTTAGGAGGCTCAATGATCACACCGGGGAACAGATGAGTACGTGCTGAGTTTGAGGTACCAATGGAATACAGAGGTGGGTATGCCTAGCACACAGCAGACCACTAGAAATAAGGGACTGGAGTTCGGGAGAAATGTGATAATATTTGTGTATATGGAGGTTTTTTCCAACAATCAAATGTTATTTACCATTTCAAAGGGAAGGCAATCGTTCTACCGCCATCATTTGTATAATGCTTCGAAGTTCACAAAACATTTTAAGATCCCATAATATGCTATTATATTTCATATTTTTGTTATAAACAAACATGAAGTTAGGAAAACAGTTATTATCCCTATCTGATCAACAAATATTTGAATGTTAACTATAGGTCAGGCACTGTACTAGGCGTTAAACGAAACATCAGAATAAACCCATGCCTTCACAGAGATCATATAATAATAGGGGAACCAAAAAACACTAAATGTAACACACAAGTATGTTCTAAAGTTTTAAATGAAAAAGAAAATAGGGAAGGATTAGGAGTGAGGGGTAGGAGCTGAAGGTACAGTTTTATTTTTTTGAATTTTTTTATTATTTTTATTTTTATTTTTTTTAGGTGAGGCAAACCTTGGTTGACCTCACAGATTGCAAGGACCTTGTTGACTTAACAATTTTTTTTTTTTTCTTTTTTACGCCTACAGCACCTGGTTTTTCTAGGCGGTCTCCCATCCAAGTACTAAACAGGCCCGACCCTGCTTAGCTTCCGAGATCAGACGGGATCAGACTGGTTCAGGGTGGCATGGCTGTAGACATTTTTTTTTATTTTTATGAGTTTATTTAAGTCAAACTGATGATAATTGCCAAGAAGCAAAACCTCAGCAGATTGAGAAAATGTTCCTGAAAGTACAATTTTAAATAGAGGTAGGATAAAGTCTCATCGAAAAGATAACACTTAAGCAAAGACTTGAAGGATGTGAGAAAATTAGTCATTCCTCTGTGGGAAAAGCTTACTGTTTCCCACTAGGGGCTAGAGCTAGTGCAAAGGTCCTAAGATAAAGTGTGGCTGATGTATTTAAGGAAGAAGTCAATGTGGCTGGAATGCAGTGAGCAAGAGGGAGGATGATAGGCGATCAAAGAGAGAAGAGGAGAGAAAGGGCAGGCGGACCGTGTAACATCTTATAGGCCACTGTAAGGTCTGGCTTTTACTCTGAGAAATGAGAATTCAAAAATTACAAGCCTTACCCAAAGTCATATAGCTAGTAAGTGGCAAAGCAGCTAGGATTTGACCTAGGAAGTCTGGACTCTCTACACCTGTGTTCTACGATTCCAATTTGCCACTTATTAGCTCACAACCTCCCTCCCAGGAAGTCTGAATTTAAATACTCTCGAAAAGTTAATTTTATAAAAACCTTCTAGGTGAGAGATACACAAGCTCTCCAGTTAACATTTCTAATCCCTCACAACCATAATGGGAATTTATTAATCCTGGTGTCTAATCTAAATCCTACTAACATTCCAGCCTATATTTTAAGAGATTATAAATCCCACCTTCCCCCCAAATGAGACAAGATCAAGAAAGCTTTGATCAGAGGCTTAAAGCATGACTTTCAGGTTCAAGTAACAGTAACACGAATCATTTTAAAAGTGTATATTACCCAGATGTGAACAGTAACAAGATAATGGCTCAGGAATGTGGAAGTAGTGTCATTTCCCTTAGTAGCTTACCAGTTAGTATTAATAACTATGTTCTAAAAGAAGCTCCTGCAATCACTACAGCTCTTTGAGGTCTGGGACTTGACCATTTCATACTCCAAAAGTAACAAAATATGTGTTCTTATTTTCATTCATCTGTTGCTTTTGGTACTGTAACTGAAAACTCTTGATAGCTTCTTGCCAGTTGATGGCAATTTAAGGCAATGGCAAAGATGAGAGGATTTTGAGGGAGACACCATCTGTGAAGCGTATCAGACAGCTTAAGCCCTTAATGGCCCTGGGTCAGTCCTTTCCCACTGGATGAACTCAAGCTGTACAGGAATATTTCATATATCCATGAGAGAGAAAGTAAAAGATGGAACATGAGGAGGGAGCATTTCAAATCAGACCTACTCTTCAAAGGCTTTCATCATTACATCATTACTGCGCAAATATAGGAGGCTGTTTCATGGACCCTGGAGCCACCAAAATCCCCAACCAGTACCTATTAGAAAAAGCATCACAGCAATTACTAAGGATAAACCAAATAATACGGCTAACAGAAACTTTCCACCCCAAAGCCAGTCGTTTTCAACAGAAATTCAACTTCCTTCTGTTATCTTTTCCCAGGCTTAGCCAATGCAAGGGAACTGCAACTTTGTGTGGCATTGTCTGATAGGTTGGATTTTTTTCTGAGCAACAAGTGGACAGCTTTACACCAGAACTAGATTTATAGTCAATCTGGGTGTGTGTCTTTTTTTTTCCCCTCCCCCTCCAAACTGCCTTGGAAAATGCCTGGCTATTGTGCCTTGAGATGTAATGATGCACGGCTTTAAGTACTGCAAAGGATCTGGTAAAGAAAGTCCCTTGGTCCCAGTTATGGTTCTAATCTTACAATTTCTATAGCAGCTGTTTTAATCGACCAAAGCTGGTTTGGCTTTTCTCACTGAGCCAAACATGAGCCTTCTGAGCTGTGTGCAGAGGGGCTGCCTGTCAGCATGACTCCCAATGGGGTGGCTAACATGGAATATGCTCCAGAGTCTAGAAACCAGGACAGCACAGATGCCGTTTACCTACACATGCACCTACAGTTTG
>NW_006443131.1:2595960-2598246 GCF_000325575.1 Pteropus alecto | reverse complement strand
ACATGCACCTCCAGTTTGGTAGGTGCGAAATGCAAGGAAGAAAAAAATCAGCAAATTGAAAAAAGAGGCATGGTTTACATATAACATACAAGACATTGCTTAAAGCTAGGATGATTCCAGAGGTCCCAGCACATAATTAGGATACTATGACACATCGACTCTTCTTCCATACTTCTGTTCTCTAACCAAAACTCATCCTGGAAGTCTGGCCAGGCCCAGCCAGGAAAAAAAAAAAAAAAAAGAGGTGTAGGGGGAGGGGAGGAACATTTGCCCAAAAAAGGGGAGGGAGCAGCACACAGGCTTTTTTGAATGTACTTTAAGACTACGGGGGTCCAGAACAAATTTCTCACATCTCCCTCCCCCACCACCCTGTGTTCTTATACTAAACACAACAGTAAAAGTTACCGCCAGAACTTAGATAGAAAAAGGCTGATCTGGGAACCTGGTTAACATTGTTCCTGGACAACTATTTGAATGTAGCCTCTATTCAAACCCAATTCCGACTGCCTCTAAACAGGAAGTTAACAGACATCACACACAGGGGAAGCAAACCACAGTGTCATAAAGATGGATGCTGCCGTCAGCTACAAATCACTCTCACCTCAAAAGCATTCTCAACAATAGGCAGGACAAAACTCCGTAAGCCTCACCTCTTCTCAAACTGGGTCACTCAGCCCACAGGTCCAGCCTTCTGAATCCTGCTGTTTACTTATCTATTTCATTCTTATCACTGCTACTAGACTAAAAACAGAAGACACTGCCAGATCAATACTCCCTACTACCTTATTATTCATACAACTGTTTGCTCAAGAGCCCAAGGAAAGACTATCTTTGACCCAACCCATCCCAAAAGTCAGAGACTGGATATCAGTCACAAAAAAAGCAGCACCATTTCCAACAGGTGTGGGCCTTCCCTCAAAATGTACTGAGTGCCTCCACAGTACCACCTTTAGCAGCTCCAGATAGCCTCTCTCCCTACCAGGTATCAACGAAAACGCTCCTCTAGGACAATGCACTATCGAGACTGCTCCAGCACCAAAACTATGAATCCAAGTGGTTGTCAGACTTCTAGGAAGAGTCAATGTATCGCAGAAAGAGCAACAGAGTTAACACTAAACTCTCGAATAGATTAATCTCCAACATATAGAAAACGTACAGCCACCAAGCTGCTGCCGGAAAACAAGCAGAAGTCATCTGCACTGCTAGTGGACAGACGTGAAAGGGAAGATTTCATTTTGTATCACATGCATGGTCTATTCAGAAAATAAATTTTGACAAAGAAAAATGTTTCAAAACTCAGAAGCATCAGTTCTTCTCCAACACAGGTCTATGAAATCTGCTTTTATTCCAGCTGCTGCAAGTCCAAGCCTCTGCTGCAGTCTGGCCTGAAAGCTGCTCTTCTGCTTTGCCGAAATTAATTTAAGTATCGCCCCGCTCTCTTACACGCACACAAAAGGCCTTCAAAGAATCACTTATCAGAAAACTGGTTCTTGGGAGGCTACCTGATTCTCAGGATGACAGTAGAAAAAAATGGTTGCTAGTTAGCCACCCACCCACCATCCACGCCTCCACCTCCACCTCAGCGCCAGCCCTACGCGCTAACATCTTGTGTCTGGAGGGAAGTTGATGCTGGGGGAGAGTCCGGAGGGGCTCCCATACCTTTCGGAGGTGGGAAGCTGTCCCGGGCCGGGGAACGGCACCCACACCTCTGCACTCACAGGAGTGGCTACCTCCGTAGCGTCACTGAGAGCAGGCGAGCAAAAAGTACTCTAAGTCCCGGTGTGGTTAGGGAAGGGTGAGTTCCAGTTCCATCGACCCTCGGGCTCTTAACTGGGATAAAGATCCGGTGTGTCCCAGAAGCCCAGCGGGGAGAAGGGTGGTGGAGTCGCTACAGAAGGACCCACACAGACTGAGACAGTCCCCTTCGCCTACGGGAGGGCACGGGAGCGGGGGACGACGAAATAAAGGGGTCGGGTTCTGCGCTCCTGATCCCTTTACCTAAATCGAGATAATTATCCCGTGCTTCCTTCATCCTCAGGATCCCCCATTTGTCCCAACCGCCGCCACACACAAGACGGAAAGCAGGGAGCGGCCCCCGCACCCCGAGGGCACCACTGGGGGTGGAGAGAGTTAAAGGGGGGGGCGCGCTCGAGAGGGAAGGAGGGGAGCATGGCGGGCATGAGGCAGTGAGTGAAAGCGGGGATGGCGGGGGAAACGGGGCGCGAGGGAGGGGAGAAAGAGTAAAAGCAGAAGGAATGAAGGGACCCGAGCTGCGGGCGCGCGAGG
>NW_006443131.1:2593628-2595500 GCF_000325575.1 Pteropus alecto | reverse complement strand
CGGCGGCGGCGGCGGCTGCACCGGCGGCGGCGGCACCACACAAACAAGGACGCTGATTGGGCAGCTGCCAAGCGCCTCGGCTCCGCCTCCCCCACACGCCACGACGCCCATTGGGCAACCTAAGCCGGCCTCCCCGCCCTCCTCTTCTGGGCCATACCAATAGGAGAGGGGATGCCGGGACTACACCCCACCCTTGCAAAGTGAGTGGCTGGAGAAGTGATGATTGGCGTACTTAACACCCAATCGTACACGGAGGAGGGGGATGGTCTAGCGGGGGCGCGTTAATGGGTACCTCGGCCAGTCCCAGACACATCCGGGTCTTCAGCAGCCCATTAAGTGTCGGGGGTCAAAAAATCGCTTCAGGCTGCAACTTTACCTTAGAGACGTTTTGGTCCCCAGGCAGCCGCCGTACCCCAGTATCCCAAAACCGGGATTCCCCTTTGGCCAGCTCTCATTCTTCCAATTCTAAAGATGGAGACCGGCGGGTAGCGCCGGGCTCTGCCTTAGGTGGTGTTTCATCGCGACAGAATCCAGGAATTTCACGGTAGAAATGGCTTTAGGCGCTTGGGCCTTGCTGTCTGTTTGGGGCGTGGCCTGACTCGGTCTGCCAAAGGCCTTGAGCTTCCTGGTCTCCATCGCACCCCAGCACGGTCCGATCGTGACTAAACCACGACAGCAGAGAGAAAGGCAGCTTAGCCACAGTGCTGAGAAATCACCGCGTGCGGAGTCCTCGCAGCCCCTTCCCTCGGGATCTCCCGGTCCGGTTGGGTCCACCGTGAAGGAAACCGCTCCCACCCCACCCGACTCCACCTAGTCGACGAAGGCCTCCTGCCTCCCTACTTCCCCGAAGCAGTTAGGCCCGCCTCAACTTTTTTAGCGTTTCTCGAGCACTTGACCACAAGTATTGTTCTTGGGCACCTCGAGGGTAGGGAGCAAGTCTCAGAGCGTGTTGAGGGAATCATAATGGCTAAGGGTTCTGGGAAGAGAGTGTGTGAGGCACTCCGCTATATTATTCTTTTAAGGGCTTTACGTGGATCATTGTATTTATTCCCCATAGCTCCGTGGAGTAGTTGCTGTTATCCCCATTCTACAGATGAGGAAAATGAGGTACAGATCGAATGACTTGCCCCCAATCCCACATGGTAAATGGCAGAGCTGAAATTTGAACTCAGGTAGATGAAGAAACAGGCTCGTTAACTAATTTGCGAAGGTCGGACGGCCAGCCTGTGATTTGAACCCAGAAACAGCTGGTTCCGGAAGCACTAGAACGTGTTTGTCAAATCATTTAGAAGTCATGCTGTGTGATAGAAGCAGATCCCGGGCGCACACGCACGTGCCGAGGCGCGCCCCTGTTCTTTTTCTTAAGGGGAGGGGGCCGTTTCATTCGAGTACAGCGTCCGGGTAAAGAACATGGTCTCTGGAGTCAGGCTTCCTGAGTTTGGGTCTTGGCCCTACCTCCTACCAGTTGAGTGATTTGGGTGTAAGTTATTTAACTTCTACTCTATGCCTTAGTTTCCCTATCTGTAAAATGGGGATGATTGCTAAGAATACCTAGCTCATAGGATAATTATGAAGATTATTAAATAGTTTATTTCAAATGTTCAGGACAGTGCCAAGGATGTAGTAAGTACTCGATAAGCATAATAGTCACTGCTATGAGTTTTCCTCACTTTTCCGAGTTTTACCCTCAGTTCTAAACGCAGCTTCTGTTGGGATCCCGCCCCTGGTAATTAGCTGTCTTGTACTGCCCTGCAAATTAGTTCTGTACTCACCCCTCATTTTAATGCTTTCACTGACTCGGTTATTTCGCACGTGATAGAGGGCCTGTTATGCTACCAGGCACTCTTCTATGTGCTGGGGCCATGACAGTAA